>NC_035165.2:12441514-13041782 GCF_001659605.2 Manihot esculenta | reverse complement strand
GGGGTCTGGACTTCCGGTGTTCCGATGGACTTTCCGGAGCCGGTTTCCTCTCAAAGGGTATCATGGATGTTTTTACACATGTTTTTAGCGGTTTTTATTTAAATGAATTTTAAAACTTGAGTTTTGGCAAGAACTTGCATAGAGGAGAATTGCCAGGTTCGGCCGCCGAAGGTTGAGTTTCGGCCGCCGAACTTTGCATGGATTAGGAGGCACGTTCGGCTGCCGAAGGAGGTTTGGCCAGCCACTATTTAAGGGGGCCCTCAGTCGGTCAAGGGATAAGCTTTCCGACTCCCCAGCCGCCTCAGGTGTGTCTTCTTTCCTCTCTAAGTGATTTCTATGTGTTCTTTCCAATCTTTGAGAGTTTTACTCAGATTTAAGCATGTTTTGAGGAGTTTAAGCAAAAAGGTTGCGTTTTGACGGTGTGATGCTTTGGAGAGGGTTTCCTCCATTTCTTCACGTTAGGATCTTCCATCCTTTTGTTTACAAGAGGAGTATGGAGATTTCTTACATGTTTTCATGATTTTTGAAGGTTTTAAGGAGTTTTCATGGGTCGTTGCATGTTTTGAGTTTTTGAGGATTTTGAGGTGATTATGTGCTATTTGATGAGTTGAGTGTGTTTTGTTGGGGGTATAGGCTAGTTTTGGACCCCTTTGTGCATATATAAGCATATGTGCAAGTTGTGGAGTGTTGTATGCATGTTGAGTAAGGTTTGGGGGAAGTTGAGCATGAGGTGAGCGAGGTTCTGCCTAACTGGAGAACCCAGCTTCGGCCGCCGAAGGAGGGTTCGGCCGCCGAACGTGTTGAGGAGGTGGTTTCGGCTGCCTCAACCTGCCCCCGAAGGATTGGACTTTCGTCTCTGGAGGGGAGGTTCGGCCGCCGAAGGTGCCGCCGAAGGTTGAGACTTTCGTCTCTGGAGTGTGGTTTGGCCCCCGAACCATGCCCCCGAAAGGGTTCGGCCGCCGAAAGTGGAGATTCGGCCGCCGAAGGTGCATGAGTTTCGTCTCTGGAGAGGACATTCGGCCGCCGAACCTGCCGCCGAAAGTGTCCTGTCCAGCCTTCTTTTGCATGCTTTATGTGTTTGGTTTATGAGCTTGTAGAGTTGTTTATGAGTTGTGTAGAGTGTGTTTGGCACCTCATTCGAGTCCATTTGTATAGGTTTGGACCCGAGAGTTCGAGGAGGTCATCAGAGATAGAAGTTACAGAGTCAGTACAGTATCTGCCAGAGGAGCAGAGGTGAGTAGAACTAAACTTAATCTTTTATTAAAGAAACATAATGCTTTAGCATAGTTCATGCATCATGAATGCTATGATATGTATTAGGGTGATTGCATTAGAATCACGAATGTGAAGCATTGCATATTATGTGATCAGAGATTAGGTGGACCCAGGCGACTCCAATAGCCTAAGCTTCGGCTCCTGTCATTGTGTCAGGTCAGTTGGGCAATTACTTGTTGGAATGCCCTGTGTAGCTCCTTTGGGGGGGCCAGTGTTGACAGAGGGTATTTTTGGGGTCATGTCTACCTTAGTGGGGATTGGACCAAGGCGACTTCAATAGCCCGTCGAGGGAGTTTTGGGGTCATGTCTAATCCAAGATATATTGAGATGTTTGTGTTGTGATGCATTTTCATATCTAGTGCGTATGAATGAACTGTTTTCAGTGTTTCTACTCACTGGGCTGTAGAAGCTCATCCCTTTCCCTTAATCCCAGTTTTGCAGGTTCAGAGTAGCTGGGAAGGGTAGAAGCATCAGAGTTGCTAAAGGATTGCATATGTAATAGTATAGTGTGGACATGATGTATGTCAAAGGATATATGTAAAGTGATGTAATAGTTAGTCAGTTAAGGTATCAATGTATTAGAATGTGCTTTTGCCTATTGTCAGTGTATGTTAATCCCTAGTGTATGCATGTATCCTGTTTTATAGTTGCTTGATGAGAAATGAGTCAAACCAGGCTTAATACATGTTGTGTTTCGAAAACCCAGTGAATAGAACTGTGAGGGAAGACAGGGATTTCTTCCTTTGACCCAAGACCAGTGCGGAGGAAAGACCAGGTTTGATTCCTGTGATCCATAGAGAGGCCAATAGAGAAGACCAGGTTTGATTCCTGTGACTCTATGGTAGCCAAGTTAACTTATGATATGCTGACCCTACAGGGTGGGTTCTATGTTTCAGAGCATAGTGCATGGAGGTTACTTGGTAGAGTATCACTGCTTTAGTACAGATAGCCCTGAGGGCTAGTTCAGATTAGTACGTCTGAGCATTTGGTTCATATGATTGGACCTATAGTACAGTGTTTTAAAGGTTAAGTCTGGTAGTTTTAAAGACAAGTTTTAATAAGGAATAGTCGAGTCGGATCATGTATGGGATTTTAACAGATACACAGAGTTCATAGCAGGCTTACTACGGGTCCCGGCGGCCTTAAGCCGATCTGGATCCTAGTGCCGAGCAGTTTGGGCCGTTACAAAGAGGGTACCGGTTTCCGGGCTGTTACAGATGGTATCAGAGCATAGGGCCTCTAGAGTACGGTGTGTTGAGCTAAGATGCTCAGGGATGAGAGAGATCTCACATCGGAACGAGGTTGTCTTAGACGGCAAAGCACATTAGGTTCACTCATGTCCACATAGGATGAGTCCAGTTTTGAGGATGATATGAATGCCATGACTGCTCTGCTGTGTATGCAGGTGTCTATTTTTTGTGTTCATGTGTATTCATATGACCTCTATGTGTGCTCATGATTGTTTTTGATCTTCAGGAGAGCTAAGATGAGTGGAGCGAGTCGATCTGTGGAATCAGATCCGTCTAAAGGATCGTTTGAGCAAGGGAGAGAAGGAATAGACCTAAGAAGAAGAGAAGTAGAGGTAGCATTAGAGATGCAGAGAAGGAGTGTAGGTATACAGGTGAATATGGATGAAGAGTGTTCAGGAGATGCTCAGACCAAGGCTTCCAAACTTTCTGGTTCAGGAGAAAATGATCCCTCCACGTGGAGTACAGCTGCCACAAGAGGCAAAAGGTGGGGGAAAACCACGAGGGAGTGGGGTAGGACTAGGAAGGGCAGGATGTGGAAGCGCTTTAGGGTAAATCGAGATGTGAGTGCGAGCTCTGGAAGAGGAAGATCGCAATGTGAGAGGTGTGGAAAGATGCATAAGGGAGTCTGTCGTGCAGGGACTACGGCATGTTTCCAGTGCGGACAGGAAGGGCACTTCGCACGTGAGTGTCCTACTGCGCCCAGGATAGGTCAGTCCCAGCAGATGTTGGCAGGCAGAGTGGCTCAGGCTAGGAGCCAAGGAGAGGAGGCAGCCACATCAGACCCCGTGGTACCAGGTATGTTTACTTTTGCGTGGTCTGAAGTGTATAAGTATGAGAGAGAGATATGCAGCTCAAAAGGTAGCAAAGTGTAAGAGCAGAAGTGGAAGGACACTAAGAAATAAAAGAGGAAGAAAAGAATAAGAGTTGGTAAGGCAAAAGAGTAGAGGAGGCTAGAGGAGAAGAAACAATAGAGAGAATAAGATGAGGAAGTAAGTGAAAGAGAGCAAGCATAAGAGTAAGTACGAGCAGAGAAAGAGGAAGAGTACAGAAAGAGCTTAGAGTCCGTCTGGGATTGAGAGGGAGAGGCAGAGGAAAGGGTTAGCCTTTTCTTTAGAAATTCCCGAGGGAAGTTCCATTAGCTTTCGCTTGGATCTTCACCCTGACATAGTACAGGCTAACACATTGAGCACGTGACGTGAGATACGTTCACTTAGAAGTGCTCGGATGTGTATACAGTTTGTGTACCCCCAGTGTTTCGCTTTCCTTGTTGCGTAGTGAGCCATTGATAGAGGGGATTTGATGACGTCTGGGCTTAGAGTGTTTTCTTGGGTCAGTGGCCCTAAGTGTGATCCATCTGAGACAGAGTTAGTTCAGTTCAGAAATTGGGGTGAGTAGATGCGATCCAGCTGACCTTATGGTTCTAGATTTGACTGTGTGCTGTCATTCTAGGGCGGATTGGCTACCTACTCAGAGTACTACCTGTGTCCACAGAGACAAGGTAGGAGAGTGCAGTAACGCAGGATGGATCAGACTGGTAGTCCTTTGGAGGGACAGAGTATAGATGCTCAGAGGTGTGATATCAGTTCCGTAGGCTCATCTTTTGCTCAGGAAAGGTTGTCAAAGGGTTCTGCTCTTGTGAGCAAGTTCAGTAGTCAGGACAGGGAATCAGCCTCAGTGCCCGTTCCTAGGAAGTACTAGATGTTCCCAGACGAGCTGTCAGGGTTCCCTTCTGTTCAGGAGTGAGAGGGTAGCCCAGGAGTGGTGTCTAGACGCGGAACCATTTCTTTCCTTCTACCCTACAGGATGGCACCTGCAGCTTTGAGAATAGTCCGAGCAGTATAGAAACCAGGATTGGAAAGATGAAGAGAGAAGGGCAAGGAATCAGAGTAGCGCAGAGGAAGCATGATGCGTCCTAGTACAGGGTATAGTGGACCAGAGGTGGTGATCAAGAGGATCTCTGGTACACCTGTATCGCTGTTAGAGGAGAGTTTAGGCTTGTTTGCCTGTTTTTGTTCTTTTCCTTTGAGGAACATTCGGGGACGAATGTTCTTAAAGGGGGGAAGAATGTAATACCCGGCTAGAGTGGGGTCTGGACTTCCGGTGTTCCGATGGACTTTCCGGAGCCGGTTTCCTCTCAAAGGGTATCATGGATGTTTTTACACATGTTTTTAGCGGTTTTTATTTAAATGAATTTTAAAACTTGAGTTTTGGCAAGAACTTGCATAGAGGAGAATTGCCAGGTTCGGCCGCCGAAGGTTGAGTTTCGGCCGCCGAACTTTGCATGGATTAGGAGGCACGTTCGGCTGCCGAAGGAGGTTTGGCCAGCCACTATTTAAGGGGGCCCTCAGTCGGTCAAGGGATAAGCTTTCCGACTCCCCAGCCGCCTCAGGTGTGTCTTCTTTCCTCTCTAAGTGATTTCTATGTGTTCTTTCCAATCTTTGAGAGTTTTACTCAGATTTAAGCATGTTTTGAGGAGTTTAAGCAAAAAGGTTGCGTTTTGACGGTGTGATGCTTTGGAGAGGGTTTCCTCCATTTCTTCACGTTAGGATCTTCCATCCTTTTGTTTACAAGAGGAGTATGGAGATTTCTTACATGTTTTCATGATTTTTGAAGGTTTTAAGGAGTTTTCATGGGTCGTTGCATGTTTTGAGTTTTTGAGGATTTTGAGGTGATTATGTGCTATTTGATGAGTTGAGTGTGTTTTGTTGGGGGTATAGGCTAGTTTTGGACCCCTTTGTGCATATATAAGCATATGTGCAAGTTGTGGAGTGTTGTATGCATGTTGAGTAAGGTTTGGGGGAAGTTGAGCATGAGGTGAGCGAGGTTCTGCCTAACTGGAGAACCCAGCTTCGGCCGCCGAAGGAGGGTTCGGCCGCCGAACGTGTTGAGGAGGTGGTTTCGGCTGCCTCAACCTGCCCCCGAAGGATTGGACTTTCGTCTCTGGAGGGGAGGTTCGGCCGCCGAAGGTGCCGCCGAAGGTTGAGACTTTCGTCTCTGGAGTGTGGTTTGGCCCCCGAACCATGCCCCCGAAAGGGTTCGGCCGCCGAAAGTGGAGATTCGGCCGCCGAAGGTGCATGAGTTTCGTCTCTGGAGAGGACATTCGGCCGCCGAACCTGCCGCCGAAAGTGTCCTGTCCAGCCTTCTTTTGCATGCTTTATGTGTTTGGTTTATGAGCTTGTAGAGTTGTTTATGAGTTGTGTAGAGTGTGTTTGGCACCTCATTCGAGTCCATTTGTATAGGTTTGGACCCGAGAGTTCGAGGAGGTCATCAGAGATAGAAGTTACAGAGTCAGTACAGTATCTGCCAGAGGAGCAGAGGTGAGTAGAACTAAACTTAATCTTTTATTAAAGAAACATAATGCTTTAGCATAGTTCATGCATCATGAATGCTATGATATGTATTAGGGTGATTGCATTAGAATCACGAATGTGAAGCATTGCATATTATGTGATCAGAGATTAGGTGGACCCAGGCGACTCCAATAGCCTAAGCTTCGGCTCCTGTCATTGTGTCAGGTCAGTTGGGCAATTACTTGTTGGAATGCCCTGTGTAGCTCCTTTGGGGGGGCCAGTGTTGACAGAGGGTATTTTTGGGGTCATGTCTACCTTAGTGGGGATTGGACCAAGGCGACTTCAATAGCCCGTCGAGGGAGTTTTGGGGTCATGTCTAATCCAAGATATATTGAGATGTTTGTGTTGTGATGCATTTTCATATCTAGTGCGTATGAATGAACTGTTTTCAGTGTTTCTACTCACTGGGCTGTAGAAGCTCATCCCTTTCCCTTAATCCCAGTTTTGCAGGTTCAGAGTAGCTGGGAAGGGTAGAAGCATCAGAGTTGCTAAAGGATTGCATATGTAATAGTATAGTGTGGACATGATGTATGTCAAAGGATATATGTAAAGTGATGTAATAGTTAGTCAGTTAAGGTATCAATGTATTAGAATGTGCTTTTGCCTATTGTCAGTGTATGTTAATCCCTAGTGTATGCATGTATCCTGTTTTATAGTTGCTTGATGAGAAATGAGTCAAACCAGGCTTAATACATGTTGTGTTTCGAAAACCCAGTGAATAGAACTGTGAGGGAAGACAGGGATTTCTTCCTTTGACCCAAGACCAGTGCGGAGGAAAGACCAGGTTTGATTCCTGTGATCCATAGAGAGGCCAATAGAGAAGACCAGGTTTGATTCCTGTGACTCTATGGTAGCCAAGTTAACTTATGATATGCTGACCCTACAGGGTGGGTTCTATGTTTCAGAGCATAGTGCATGGAGGTTACTTGGTAGAGTATCACTGCTTTAGTACAGATAGCCCTGAGGGCTAGTTCAGATTAGTACGTCTGAGCATTTGGTTCATATGATTGGACCTATAGTACAGTGTTTTAAAGGTTAAGTCTGGTAGTTTTAAAGACAAGTTTTAATAAGGAATAGTCGAGTCGGATCATGTATGGGATTTTAACAGATACACAGAGTTCATAGCAGGCTTACTACGGGTCCCGGCGGCCTTAAGCCGATCTGGATCCTAGTGCCGAGCAGTTTGGGCCGTTACAAAGAGGGTACCGGTTTCCGGGCTGTTACAGATGGTATCAGAGCATAGGGCCTCTAGAGTACGGTGTGTTGAGCTAAGATGCTCAGGGATGAGAGAGATCTCACATCGGAACGAGGTTGTCTTAGACGGCAAAGCACATTAGGTTCACTCATGTCCACATAGGATGAGTCCAGTTTTGAGGATGATATGAATGCCATGACTGCTCTGCTGTGTATGCAGGTGTCTATTTTTTGTGTTCATGTGTATTCATATGACCTCTATGTGTGCTCATGATTGTTTTTGATCTTCAGGAGAGCTAAGATGAGTGGAGCGAGTCGATCTGTGGAATCAGATCCGTCTGAAGGATCGTTTGAGCAAGGGAGAGAAGGAATAGACCTAAGAAGAAGAGAAGTAGAGGTAGCATTAGAGATGCAGAGAAGGAGTGTAGGTATACAGGTGAATATGGATGAAGAGTGTTCAGGAGATGCTCAGACCAAGGCTTCCAAACTTTCTGGTTCAGGAGAAAATGATCCCTCCACGTGGAGTACAGCTGCCACAAGAGGCAAAAGGTGGGGGAAAACCACGAGGGAGTGGGGTAGGACTAGGAAGGGCAGGATGTGGAAGCGCTTTAGGGTAAATCGAGATGTGAGTGCGAGCTCTGGAAGAGGAAGATCGCAATGTGAGAGGTGTGGAAAGATGCATAAGGGAGTCTGTCGTGCAGGGACTACGGCATGTTTCCAGTGCGGACAGGAAGGGCACTTCGCACGTGAGTGTCCTACTGCGCCCAGGATAGGTCAGTCCCAGCAGATGTTGGCAGGCAGAGTGGCTCAGGCTAGGAGCCAAGGAGAGGAGGCAGCCACATCAGACCCCGTGGTACCAGGTATGTTTACTTTTGCGTGGTCTGAAGTGTATAAGTATGAGAGAGAGATATGCAGCTCAAAAGGTAGCAAAGTGTAAGAGCAGAAGTGGAAGGACACTAAGAAATAAAAGAGGAAGAAAAGAATAAGAGTTGGTAAGGCAAAAGAGTAGAGGAGGCTAGAGGAGAAGAAACAATAGAGAGAATAAGATGAGGAAGTAAGTGAAAGAGAGCAAGCATAAGAGTAAGTACGAGCAGAGAAAGAGGAAGAGTACAGAAAGAGCTTAGAGTCCGTCTGGGATTGAGAGGGAGAGGCAGAGGAAAGGGTTAGCCTTTTCTTTAGAAATTCCCGAGGGAAGTTCCATTAGCTTTCGCTTGGATCTTCACCCTGACATAGTACAGGCTAACACATTGAGCACGTGACGTGAGATACGTTCACTTAGAAGTGCTCGGATGTGTATACAGTTTGTGTACCCCCAGTGTTTCGCTTTCCTTGTTGCGTAGTGAGCCATTGATAGAGGGGATTTGATGACGTCTGGGCTTAGAGTGTTTTCTTGGGTCAGTGGCCCTAAGTGTGATCCATCTGAGACAGAGTTAGTTCAGTTCAGAAATTGGGGTGAGTAGATGCGATCCAGCTGACCTTATGGTTCTAGATTTGACTGTGTGCTGTCATTCTAGGGCGGATTGGCTACCTACTCAGAGTACTACCTGTGTCCACAGAGACAAGGTAGGAGAGTGCAGTAACGCAGGATGGATCAGACTGGTAGTCCTTTGGAGGGACAGAGTATAGATGCTCAGAGGTGTGATATCAGTTCCGTAGGCTCATCTTTTGCTCAGGAAAGGTTGTCAAAGGGTTCTGCTCTTGTGAGCAAGTTCAGTAGTCAGGACAGGGAATCAGCCTCAGTGCCCGTTCCTAGGAAGTACTAGATGTTCCCAGACGAGCTGTCAGGGTTCCCTTCTGTTCAGGAGTGAGAGGGTAGCCCAGGAGTGGTGTCTAGACGCGGAACCATTTCTTTCCTTCTACCCTACAGGATGGCACCTGCAGCTTTGAGAATAGTCCGAGCAGTATAGAAACCAGGATTGGAAAGATGAAGAGAGAAGGGCAAGGAATCAGAGTAGCGCAGAGGAAGCATGATGCGTCCTAGTACAGGGTATAGTGGACCAGAGGTGGTGATCAAGAGGATCTCTGGTACACCTGTATCGCTGTTAGAGGAGAGTTTAGGCTTGTTTGCCTGTTTTTGTTCTTTTCCTTTGAGGAACATTCGGGGACGAATGTTCTTAAAGGGGGGAAGAATGTAATACCCGGCTAGAGTGGGGTCTGGACTTCCGGTGTTCCGATGGACTTTCCGGAGCCGGTTTCCTCTCAAAGGGTATCATGGATGTTTTTACACATGTTTTTAGCGGTTTTTATTTAAATGAATTTTAAAACTTGAGTTTTGGCAAGAACTTGCATAGAGGAGAATTGCCAGGTTCGGCCGCCGAAGGTTGAGTTTCGGCCGCCGAACTTTGCATGGATTAGGAGGCACGTTCGGCTGCCGAAGGAGGTTTGGCCAGCCACTATTTAAGGGGGCCCTCAGTCGGTCAAGGGATAAGCTTTCCGACTCCCCAGCCGCCTCAGGTGTGTCTTCTTTCCTCTCTAAGTGATTTCTATGTGTTCTTTCCAATCTTTGAGAGTTTTACTCAGATTTAAGCATGTTTTGAGGAGTTTAAGCAAAAAGGTTGCGTTTTTGACGGTGTGATGCTTTGGAGAGGGTTTCCTCCATTTCTTCACGTTAGGATCTTCCATCCTTTTGTTTACAAGAGGAGTATGGAGATTTCTTACATGTTTTCATGATTTTTGAAGGTTTTAAGGAGTTTTCATGGGTCGTTGCATGTTTTGAGTTTTTGAGGATTTTGAGGTGATTATGTGCTATTTGATGAGTTGAGTGTGTTTTGTTGGGGGTATAGGCTAGTTTTGGACCCCTTTGTGCATATATAAGCATATGTGCAAGTTGTGGAGTGTTGTATGCATGTTGAGTAAGGTTTGGGGGAAGTTGAGCATGAGGTGAGCGAGGTTCTGCCTAACTGGAGAACCCAGCTTCGGCCGCCGAAGGAGGGTTCGGCCGCCGAACGTGTTGAGGAGGTGGTTTCGGCTGCCTCAACCTGCCCCCGAAGGATTGGACTTTCGTCTCTGGAGGGGAGGTTCGGCCGCCGAAGGTGCCGCCGAAGGTTGAGACTTTCGTCTCTGGAGTGTGGTTTGGCCCCCAAACCATGCCCCCGAAAGGGTTCGGCCGCCGAAAGTGGAGATTCGGCCGCCGAAGGTGCATGAGTTTCGTCTCTGGAGAGGACATTCGGCCGCCGAACCTGCCGCCGAAAGTGTCCTGTCCAGCCTTCTTTTGCATGCTTTATGTGTTTGGTTTATGAGCTTGTAGAGTTGTTTATGAGTTGTGTAGAGTGTGTTTGGCACCTCATTCGAGTCCATTTGTATAGGTTTGGACCCGAGAGTTCGAGGAGGTCATCAGAGATAGAAGTTACAGAGTCAGTACAGTATCTGCCAGAGGAGCAGAGGTGAGTAGAACTAAACTTAATCTTTTATTAAAGAAACATAATGCTTTAGCATAGTTCATGCATCATGAATGCTATGATATGTATTAGGGTGATTGCATTAGAATCACGAATGTGAAGCATTGCATATTATGTGATCAGAGATTAGGTGGACCCAGGCGACTCCAATAGCCTAAGCTTCGGCTCCTGTCATTGTGTCAGGTCAGTTGGGCAATTACTTGTTGGAATGCCCTGTGTAGCTCCTTTGGGGGGGCCAGTGTTGACAGAGGGTATTTTTGGGGTCATGTCTACCTTAGTGGGGATTGGACCAAGGCGACTTCAATAGCCCGTCGAGGGAGTTTTGGGGTCATGTCTAATCCAAGATATATTGAGATGTTTGTGTTGTGATGCATTTTCATATCTAGTGCGTATGAATGAACTGTTTTCAGTGTTTCTACTCACTGGGCTGTAGAAGCTCATCCCTTTCCCTTAATCCCAGTTTTGCAGGTTCAGAGTAGCTGGGAAGGGTAGAAGCATCAGAGTTGCTAAAGGATTGCATATGTAATAGTATAGTGTGGACATGATGTATGTCAAAGGATATATGTAAAGTGATGTAATAGTTAGTCAGTTAAGGTATCAATGTATTAGAATGTGCTTTTGCCTATTGTCAGTGTATGTTAATCCCTAGTGTATGCATGTATCCTGTTTTATAGTTGCTTGATGAGAAATGAGTCAAACCAGGCTTAATACATGTTGTGTTTCGAAAACCCAGTGAATAGAACTGTGAGGGAAGACAGGGATTTCTTCCTTTGACCCAAGACCAGTGCGGAGGAAAGACCAGGTTTGATTCCTGTGATCCATAGAGAGGCCAATAGAGAAGACCAGGTTTGATTCCTGTGACTCTATGGTAGCCAAGTTAACTTATGATATGCTGACCCTACAGGGTGGGTTCTATGTTTCAGAGCATAGTGCATGGAGGTTACTTGGTAGAGTATCACTGCTTTAGTACAGATAGCCCTGAGGGCTAGTTCAGATTAGTACGTCTGAGCATTTGGTTCATATGATTGGACCTATAGTACAGTGTTTTAAAGGTTAAGTCTGGTAGTTTTAAAGACAAGTTTTAATAAGGAATAGTCGAGTCGGATCATGTATGGGATTTTAACAGATACACAGAGTTCATAGCAGGCTTACTACGGGTCCCGGCGGCCTTAAGCCGATCTGGATCCTAGTGCCGAGCAGTTTGGGCCGTTACAAAGAGGGTACCGGTTTCCGGGCTGTTACAACCCATCATCAGAGAAAGGATCAAGACTGCTGTGAGTCGACAGAAAAGCTATGCAGATGTCCGCAGGAAGCAAGTAGAGTTTCAGAAGGGAGATTTGGTGTTGCTCAAGGTGTCTCCTATGAAAGGGATGATTTGTTTTGGGAAGAAAAGTAATCTGTAACGACCCGAAAATCGGACCGCTATCGGTGCTAGGATCCAGATCGGCTTAAGGCCGCCGGGACCCGTACCAAGCCTAACATACCTCCTGTATACCTGTTAAATCTCATACATGATCATACAAATACATAAAACTTTAATCTTATTCTTTCATTTACCAAGCTTAATCTGTGCATGCACAAACTCATAACCATAAAACCCCACACTGGAGCCCTCATCAAATGCTCCAATGGGGTAACATATCATATATTAAGCTTGGTTTACATAAACATCATAAAATATTACATAGATCATGAACAAAAGAGATTTACTATAACTCTAGGGTCAAGCACAATTCTAATCCTCATAAACATATCTGAACAATATCTTACATCATAATATTACAATACATTATCTTTCATGTCCACTTCTAACTATTACATAAAACATGACTTCTTTACTCTTGTTGACTTCCTGGTCTAGCCCGTACTTACAAACCTGGGGGTTAAGGGAATGGGGTGAGCTACTAGAGCCCAGTGAGCAGAATAGTAAAATATTATATTAAAATTCATGCTTTCATGAAATGCATCACATCACAAACAAATCACATTAAGGATGAACTTGTCACCAATAGCCCTCTACATATCCAATAGTGCCAGAATGTAGAATGGGTCCTGGTCTTTCCCTTACATAACATATCATAACATTCCAATGTGCCAGGACGTAGAATGGGTATTCCTGGACTTTCTCTTATATAGTGCCAGAGACGTAGAATGGGTCTTCCTGGACTTCCGTACCGTATCATCATCATATCATATCATATCATTTCATACAAGGACTAATGGATCATTCAATGTTCATCCACATCAACAACATAATATGCAATGCAACATATTCGTGTATTCTAATGCAAACAACCTAATATATCTCATGGCATTCATGATGCGTGAATCATGCTAAAACTTTCATTATTTGCTTTGAAACATAAAGAGTCATTCTACTCACCTCAGGCTAGCACTGAAAAGACTCTGAAGCAGCTATCTCACTGCTGGGGTTCTCGGTTCCTTGGGTCCGAACCTACACAGGTGGACTCAAATGAGGGACGAAACATAGACTATCATGACTCTAAACAACTCCCCAAAAACCCCCCAAAACATCATAAAACAATCACAGAAATCATGCAAAGGAAGGCTGAACAGGGCACTTTCGGCGGCAGGTTCGGCGGCCGAAAGCCCTTCAGAGCCGAAACTCAGCCACTTTCGGCGGCACCTTCGGCGGCCGAAAGTCCCTTTTAGAGACGAAACTCATGCATGTTCGATGGCACCTTCGGCGGCCGAAACTCCCCTCCAGAGCCGAAAGTTCAACTTTCGGGGGCAGGGTTCGGCAGCCAAAAGCTTGCCTCCACAGGCAGGTTCGGCAGCCGAAAAGGCCTTCGGCTGCCGAACCTGAGTTCTTCCAAAGTGGCAGAACTCAGTCTCCTCATGCACATTTTGCCTCCCAAACCTTACAAAAATGTATTTAGCTATTCTACAACATGTATACACACACAAACAAGCATATAGGGGTCTTAAACTATCCTAAACCCCAACAACAATACAAAGCATGTACACATACAACATACATTATCCATAAGCTCAACATTAACTCTAACAACAATCAACTAACCTAAACATGCATTTCTACCCCATAACCCTTCATAAAACTTATTTAAAACATGGGATAAGCTAAAGATCTACCCTTACCTCTTGAAGATCGAGAGGGGAGGTGACTTAAACTTGGAGAAATGGAGGAAGGAAGCTCCGGGGTCTCCAAGCTTCAAATCTTGATCTTAGCTCCAAAAATCTTCAAAACCAAGTTAAATAACTCATAAAAACGTGAGAGACTTGAAGAAAGAACACAAGATCGACAAGGGAGGTCAGAGACTCACCTTGGCCGAAAATGGGGAGAGAAAACTCACCCATTTCGGACAGGGGACCCCTTTATAGGTGGCTGACCAGGCCACTTTCGGGGGCCTAGCGTGCCTCCGCATGCACCCCATGTTCGGTTGCTGAACTTGAGGTTCGGTGACCGAACTTGGGTTCTTCCTTCATTCTCCTTCTTTCTTTTCTTTAAAACTTTAACTCAAATCCTTTCTTCATAAAAACCATAAAATACATGAAAACATTTTATAAAAACATGATTTTACCCTTCTAGAGGTTTCTGACATCCGAGATTCCACCGGACGGTAGGAATTCCGATACCGGAGTTTAGCCGGGTATTACATTCTCTCCTCCTTAAGAACATTCATCCCCGAATGTTCACCAAACAAGCATACATAGCATAAAACATAAACATACATACTAAACACATAACACTCACCTTAGAAGAGATAAGGATATTGCTGGAGCATGGACTCCCGTGTCTCCCAAGTACATTCCTCGATGTTGTGGTGATTCCAAAGGACTTTCACCATCGGGATTTCCTTGTTCCTCAACTTTCTGATCTGCATGTCTAAGATCCGCACTGGCTGCTCAACAAAGACTGAACTAAACCGACAGACTGACTCCGCCACTGATGGATCACACTTGGGTCCACTGACCCATAGGGGACAATCTAACCCAGAGACCATCAATCCCAACCTTTCAACGGCTCTCGGAGCAACAAAAGAATGAGATGCACCAGGGTCCATTAAGACATAAACATCCGAACAACCAATGATGAGATTACCTGACACCACGGTGTTTGATGCATTTGCCTCCTGCTGTGTCATAGTGAAGATCCACGCTGGAGCTGATGGACCTTCACCCCTGAAACCCGCTGAAGAAGAGGTTGTCCCTCTCCCTCTGCCTCTGCCACTAGCCTGAGTCGCGGCTGGAGCTACTGGCTGAGCCACACTACCAGAAGCTGTCTGCTGGGACTGTGCCATAAAAGCTGCTCTAGGACACTCACGTGCCATGTGTCCCTCCTGCCCACATCTGAAGTAGGCTGTTGTCCCAAATCGACATACTCCCTTGTGCGGCTTCCCACACTTCATACATAATACACTGTCTGCACCTGAGCTCGAGCCACCTCCTAATCCCAGACCTGACTTTATCTTGTTCTAGAACTTGTTCTTCTTTGGCTTCTTAGTGGTATTAGCCCACTTTTTACTACCTGAAGCTGCTGTACTCAAAGAAGAAGGGTCTAACTTTCCCCCACCTGGGGTCTTGGAACCAGAAGGCTGTGCCACTGACTGCTTAACTTTTCCTTCGATTATTGCACTAGCCTCCATCCTCCGGGCCATATCCGCTATGGCATGGAAGCTCTCCCTCTCTGCTGATTGGATCAAGGAGGAATACCTAGAATGAAGCTTCATGATATATCTCCTAGCCTTCTTCTGGTCTGTGTCAAGAGTTTGCCCTGCAAACGGCAACAACTCCAAGAACTTATCTGTGTACTCATCTACACTCATCTCCTCTGACTGCCTCAACTGTTCAAACTCGATCATCTTCAACTCCCTTGAACTATCAGGGAAAGCCCATCCTGCAAACTCATTAGCAAACTCTTCCCATGATAGACTATCCAACCTCGGGTTCACATAGTTTTTAAACCACTCTCGGGCCTTCTTGCACTTCAGTGTGAACCCAGCCATCTGAATGGCTCTACTGTCATCTACTCCTAACTCATCTGTTATCATCTTGACCGTCCTGAGGTACTCAAACGGATCATCACCTGTTTCATATTTAGGAGCATCCAACTTCAAGTAGTCAGTTATTTTGACCTTGCTCCCTCCAGATGAGCTAGGTTTAGGTGCTTGGGCTTCTGGGATTATAGGTTCTGCTGGTGGTGGAGGAGGTGCAACATTCCCTGGATTAGGGTTCGCTGTACCTGGATAAAAGGATGGGGGTGGGTACATAGGGTACTGTGGGTATGGTGGGTAGGTAGAAAGGTGGGTATGGCATGTGAGAAGGATAAGGGTTAAAACTGGGGTAATCCGATGTACCTCCCATCGAATACCCAGGATTCTGTGAAAAGGGTGGGTATTAGGGTGGTTGAAAAAACCCCGAGGCCTGAGTGCCTCCTTGAGACTCTCCCATGCCCTCTTCAGACATGCTCACACCAAGACTGCCATCCCTCCTCTGATCCACATCCATATCATCCCCCACATCTTCTGACACTCCACCTTGAACTGTTCCTCTTCTGCTCATATCAAAAGACCTTCTAGGGTCCCTTGATGTCCTCTCCCTACTAGACCTGCAGGACATTGCCCTAGGCAATGCAGGAGGACGGGCATCCGTGCCCTCACTTTCCGGTGGGACTCTAGTTAATCGTACAGATCGACGAGTTCCTCTCATCCTGTTTTCTGAAAAACAGCGCACATCACATAAAACATTAGCATCAAATGGTTCATGTGGAAACACATGAACCCGCATCACATACATCACATACATAGCATATCATCATGGCATTTCACATCATCATACAAGACAGGACTCTATATCCTATCCTAGTGGACATGATTTTCCTATTGTGTTTGCCCTTCTAGAACATCTATGAGCCCGACACTCTCTAGGCCCGACCATATGAACCTAGGGCTCTGATACCAATCTGTAACGACCCGAAAACCAGACCGCTACTGGCGCTAGGATCCAGATCGGCTTAAGGCCGCCGAGACCCGTAGCAAGCCTAACATACCTCCTGTATACCTGTTAAATTCCATACATGATCATACAAATACATAAAACTTTAAACTTATTATTTCATTTACAAAGCTTAATCTGTGCATGCACAAACTCATAACCATAAAACCCTACACTGGAGCCCTCATCAAATGCTCCAATGGGGTAACATATCATACATTAAGCTTGGTTTACATAAACATCATAAAATATTACATAGATCATGAACAAAAGGGATTTACTATAACTCTAGGGTCAAGCACAATTCTAATCCTCATAAACATATCTGAACAATATCTTACATCATAATATTACAATACGTTATCTTTCATTTCTAACTATTACATAAAACATGACTCCTTTACTCTTGCTGACTTCCTGGTCTAACCCGTACCTGCAAACCTGGGGTTTAAGGGAATGGGGTGAGCTACTAGAGCCCAGTGAGCATAATAGTAAAACATTATATTAAAATTCATGCTTTCATGAAATGCATCACATCACATCACAAACAAATCACATTAAGGATGAACTTGTCACCAATAGCCCTCTACATATCCAATAGTGCCAGAACATAGAATAGATCCTGGTCTTTCCCTTACATAACATATCATAACATTCTAATGTGCCAGGGACGTAGAATGGGTCTTCCTGGACTTTCTCTTACATAGTACCAGGGACGTAGAATGGGTGTTCCTGGACTTCCGTACCATATAATCATCATATCATATCATATCATTTCATACGAGGACTAATGGATCATTCAATGTTCATCCACATCAACAACATAATATGCAATGCAACATATTCGTGTATTCTAATGCAAACAACCTAATATATCTCATGGCATTCATGATGTGTGAATCATGCTAAAACTTTCATTATTTGCTTTGAAACATAAAGAGTCATTCTACTCACCTCAGGCAAGCTCTGAAAAGACTCTGAAGCAGCTATCTCACTGCTGCGGTCCTCGGTTCCTCGGGTCCGAACCTACACAGGTGGACTCAAATGAGGGACCAAACATAGACTAACATGACTCTAAACAACTCCCCGAAAACCCTCCAAAACATTATAAAATAATCACAGAAATCATGCAAAGGAAGGCTGAATAGGGCACTTTCGGCGGCAGGTTCGGCGGCCAAAAGTCCTTTCAGAGCCGAAACTCAGCCACTTTCGGCGGCACCTTCGGCGGCTGAAAGTCCCTTTTAGAGACGAAACACATGCATGTTCGGCAGCACCTTCGGCGGCCAAAACTCCCCTCCAGAGCCGAAAGTTCAACTTTCGGGAGCAGGGTTCGGTAGCCAAAAGCTTGCCGAAAGGGCCTTCGGCTGCCGAACCTAAGTTCTTCCAAAGTGGCAGAACTCAGCCGCCGAAGGTGCCGCCGAAGATGCATGAGTTTCGTCTCTGGAAGGGACTTTCGACCGCCGAAGGTGCCGCCGAAAGTGGATGAGTTTCGGCTCTGGAAGGACTTTCGGCCGCCGAACCTGCCGCCGAAAGTGTCCTGTTCAGCCTTCCTTTGCATGATTTCTATGACTGTTTTATGATGTTTTAGGGGGTTTTTGGGGAGTAGTTTAGAGTTATGTTAGTGTATGTTTGGTCCTCATTTGAGTCCACTTGTGTAGGTTTGGACCCGAGGAACTGAGGACCCCAGCAGTGAGATAGCTGCTTTAGAATCTCTTCAGAGTCAGCCTGAGGTGAGTAGAATGAAACTTTATGTTTTAAAGTAAATAAATTTTGAGCATGTTCATGCATCACGAATGCCATGATATATTAGGTTGCTTGCGTTAGAATCCACGAATATGTTACATTGCATACTTTGATGTTGATGTGGATGGATGTTGGATGACCCATTAGCCCTAGATATGATATGTTGACGATGATACGGTGTGAAAGTCCGGTTGACCCATTCTACGTCCCGGCATAATGTAAGAGAAAGTCTGGTTGACCCATTCTACGTCCCGGCACTTTGGAATGTAGAGGGCTATCGGTGACAAGTCCATCCTTGATGTGAATTGTTTGTGATGTGATGCATTTCATAAAAGCATATGTTTTAAATGTAATGTTTTACTATTCTGCTCACTGGGCTCTAGTAGCTCACCCATTTCCCTTAACCCCCAGGTTTGCAGGTTCGGGATAGATCAGAAGGTCAGTAAGAGTAAAAGTATTGTGTATGTAATAGTTAGATGTGGACATGAGCAAATAATGAAAGATATTGTAATGGAATGTAATGTAAAGTAATGTGTAAGGATGCTATGAGGTTTAGTATTGTGCTTGGCCCTAATGTGATGTTAATCCCCTTTTGTACATGATCATTATGATAAATGTTTTAAAGTTAAGAAATGTTAGACCAAGCTTGATGTATGGTATGATGTCCCACTAGAGCATTTAATGAGGGCTCTTGTGTGGGGTTTATGTTATGTTTATGATGTATGCAGGTCAAGCTTGGTGAATGAAAATGTTTGAAAATTTTATGTATATGTTGATCATGTATGGGATTATCAGGTCTGACGGGTTGTATGTTAGGCTTGCTACGGGTCCCGGCGACCTTAAGTCGATCTGGATCCTAGCGCTGGTAGCGGTCCGATTTCGGGTCGTTACATCTTAGGCCTGATATGTGTTTTGCAATGTGGAGTTTTTATTCTTCTAGTTATTTATTAAAGGATTTGAATCATACTAATATTGTCCTTATCTCCAAATGTCATCATCCAAAGACTCTTCAGCATTATCGGCCCATTAGCCTTTGTAACTTTGTCTACAAGGTTATCTTAAAGACAATAGTTCATCGTCTTAAGCCATTGATGGATTCTCTTATCCCCTTTGATCAAGTAGCTTTCATCCCTTCTCGTGCTATTCAAGATAACATTATTATTGAACGCGAGGCCTTTAATTTTTCGAAAACCTCTTTCCGCCGTCAATACTCATTGCCAGTTAAATTAGATATGTTTAAAGCTTATGATCAAGTTGATTGGGTTTTCTATGCTCTATTTTGTTCCATATGGGTTTTGCGATAGCTTGGGTTCAATTGATCATGCAGTGCATATCAAGTTATCAAATGTTAGTTTTTCTATTCTAGTTAATGAGACACCTACAACACCTTTTTGTCCTCCGCATGGCTTACGCCAAGGGATCCATTGTCTCCATATCTTTTTGTATTTGTGTCTCAAGTACTATTTTATTTTGTGGCTAATGCTAAATCACGAGGCTCTTTACATAGTATCAAACTGTCTTATTTTTCTTTGGGTATTACTAGTTCTTTTTTTTTTTTTACAGATGATACTTTATTTTTTTACCAAGGCTAATTCTAAAGCTGCTCACCTCCTCCTACATCTGTATACTTATACTACGGGTCGAAATATTAATTTTCATAATCCCAAATTTTATTTAGCAGGCATACTCCTCTTGGTTTGCATCATGATTCACTCTCTATGTTTCATATGCTTGAGATGGAAGCATCTCATTAATAACTCGGACTTCCAACTTTGTTGGGTCTATCCAAGCAACAAGCTTTACAATAGGTGCAAGATTGTATTCAGGCTAAAATCCTTCAATCGGTTCTTTAGGCTATTCCCACCTATTCCATGTCCATTTTTCAATATCTAAAAACTTTTTGTAACAAGGTGAATGCTCAACTTTCTAGGTTTTGGTGGGATGGCAATGCTCAATACAAGAAAATTAGTTGGAATGGTTGGGATTGTTTGTGTTGCTTTAAGTTTTGAGGTGGTCTTGGCTTTAAGGATTTCTAGAAATTTAACTGGCATGTTTGGCTAAATAGAGTGGGCGGTTAGTGACCCAAGCCTCTAGTCTTTGTGAAAGGGTTCTAAAGGGACTATTTTTTCCTCTCTTCATTTTGAGAAGCTCATCGTCATTCTTATGGCTCTTGGATTTAGAAAGGTCTATTAGCTGGCCGAGACATGTTAAATAAGGGTGTGCATATTAACATTAGTGACAGATGCCACACTCTGCTTTAGGATGAACTGTGGGTGCCAGGAAGGGTGAGCTTTAAACTATCTCGGCCTCCTTCTTGTGCTCTCCATATTAATTTAGTAGCAGATTTTATTGATCAAGCAGGTTGCCAGTGGAATCGCTCTTTTATTCTATGTCTTCTTTCTCCTACTCATACGAGGGCTATTCTAGCTGTCCCTTTTTTGCTAGTTGGTACCTCTGCTTCTCTTATTTGGCACTATGAAAAATATGAATCCTATTTTGTGGGTTTTGGCAACTCATTTGCTAGTTCATCTTTTGTAATTTGCCAACCCTTTTGCTGCATTTTCTCAATTGGTAATACTATCTCCTTATTGGAAATCTACTTGGTCTTTGTTAGTTCCCTTGAAGTTAAATCCTTTCTTTGGCGGCTTTTACATAATGCATTGCCTGTTTTGGGTAATTTGGCACATAGGGGTATGGCTCTCTCCTCTCAATGTCCATTGTGTCATACCAGTCCAGAGTCGATTGGGCATGCTTTATTTTGGTGTCCACATGCTTTAGCTACTTGTTTTCTTAGTACTTGTGGATATAAGCCGAATGCGATTAGTTTCCTAGGCTTCCCTCATTGCGCAACTTTGAAATTGTTTTGGTCGTGAACTTGATAAGGATTATATTATGTCTTTGATACCTTTGACACTTTGGCATATTTGAAAATCTCGCAATCAATGTATTTTTTTTATGGCTTTCTATAGTTAGGTTTATGACATCTAAGTTTTCTCTTTTGTAGCATCGTAATGTTTTCAGGCTTAACCCTCCATCATCTCATAACTGTAATCTTTTGTTGTGGCAACCTCATCCTCCTGGCTTTCTAAAGCTCAATTGTGATGTAGCTCAGAGGAATCAATCCTCACTTATTGCAATTGTGGTGGTTGTGCGCAATGCTTTTGGTAATTTGGTTGATGCATTGGTTAAGCAGATTTGGTATTACTCACTGGCAGCAGGAGAGACTATGGCTCTGTTAGAAGCAGTTCTCTTAGTTAAGTCGTAGAGATTTCAAGTTATGATATGCGAGGTTGATTCTGCTCTTCTGTTTTCAGTATTGTCTCAGTCATCTATTCACGTTTCTTGAATATGCCAGCATCGGTTTGTGCTATCAATTCATTGGTTCCATATTTTCATTCGCTTTCATTTCATAAGGTCCATTGTGTTGCTAATGTTTCGTCTGATAAATTAGCAAAGTGTTGTTTGCATTATCATTTTTTTTTTTTTTACACTTTCTCCATAGACCTATCTAGTTAGATTTTATCTAAATTTTTTGTCCTCTTGGCAGCCTTAAAATTCATTTGGCAGTTAAGAAAAAAAAAGTAAGATATAAAATTTTCTTAAACTTTGAGTTTATTTTATAATAAATAAATTATATTTTATTTTAAAATAAATAAATCATATTTTATTTTAATTTAAATAAATCATATTTTATTTTAATTAGAATGACCTTGTGTGTGTGTGTGTGTATATATATATATATGTATGTATATGTCAATTTTTTATTTTTTAAATAATAACTATATCTACATGTGTTTATTTTCCATATGGTCATTCCATTACTTTACTGTATGATTACTCTATCATTTGAGTATAAAACATTAAAAATAAAATAAATCGAAAAAATAGTAAAAAAACATAATCAAACTAATTAGAAAAAGAACTTTAAAAACTGAATTGAATAAGTTTAATTTAATTTATTAATTTAGATTTGGATTTTTAAATTTTAAATTAATTATAATTTTAGTTATATTGCTTTCTAACTTTTAAATTTAAATTAATTATAATTATTTAATTCAGTTTTTTAATTAAAAGAAAACAACCTAATAAAATTTTATAGAACTATCACTCCATTTATTTTACAGAAAAAAATTTATAGAAATTTTTTTAATATTTAAAAGCTCAATTTAATAGTAGTACTGATAATGCTTCTTAAATAGGTACCATGTCATTAGAATCTAAAAACTTAGAATAAGTCATGTTTTATTCCTTAAGTAATAGATTATTGTTTCAAGTTTTAACGAATTATTCACAGAGAAATCAATACTTTTAATATTATTTCTAAAATTGATAGCTCTACTTTGCATACTAGATTAGGGCATGTGTCTATTAAGAAATTGAATCATGTTTTTAGGATTGAGAATTAAGTTTCTTGTATAAAAATGAAGAAGAAACAAAGAGAAAATGTATGTGCAAAGAGTATATACACTTTTCATAATGGTGTATTATAAAGGATATCAGCTAGGTTTAATTATTTCAATTTTTTTCAAATTATATTACTGAAAAACTAAATCAATTATTTTAAATCAAATTGATTCAATTTATTTTTTAATTTAAATTAAATATTATTTGACTCTAATAATAATAATAATAAAAGTTGGATTTTTTAATTCTCTATTTTCTACCCCTAGTGCTCATTATATTTGTTGAATTTTTTTTAATATCAATTTTTAATTTTTTTTTACAAATTCAATTAATTTTTTTTTAATAACTTTCCACTTTATGAAAAAAAAAGTCGTCATTCAGAATCATGACGTTCATACCAAGCACTTGAACACTAATGCGTCGCATCAAAATCTTCGACAATTCCCTGAAAACACTTGGAACACGGTGAATTTGTCCACCAAACTCCGCAGATTGCTGAGACAAAAAGGCTAGAAAAATATATCATTACTATGAAAAATAAAATAAAAAGTCAGCACAATACCAATAGGATCTTTTTTAACAAAACAAAAAAAAATAAAAAAAAACGAAGTACACCTCAAACAGTTCCAAATCACTAACGCGCTTGCAGCCGCTCTTCCATCCAAAATTAAAAAAGAAAAATTATTAATTAATTTCTATAATATAAAATAGTAACTAATTAATTTTTAAATTTTAAAAACATGTAACATATCTATGTGCTCTTATAATATGAAGGCATTTTAGACTTTTTTTTGCTTTTCTAATAGCTATAAATTACAAATAGTTCTTCTAATATGTATTTTTTAAAATCTCATGACTAAATATTATCTCCCAAAATTAAAAAATGAAGGCACCAAAAACAAACTTATGACTGTGGTCTTTCAAAGCCGGAGACAAATCTCTAGAATCCCCCACCACCCACCCCCCAAAAATAAAAAAGAATGCCAATTTCACTTCATCATGATCCACAATTTCCCCTAAAGAGCATTTCATTCCAGGAACAGTTTTAACTACATTGCTCCATGGATCTGGCACTGTTGACAAATGTTGCACTTCTATCAAATCCTTCAAGTAAAAGAATCCGAATAGCATCTATGCCATGTTGAAATGTAAAATCCAACTGAAAAAGATGAAAACAAAGTATTTGAATGCTCATAAATCTCCAATGACAGCATTTACCACATACAAGAGTCAAAGTGTAGATTTTCACATACCTCTTCGCGTTCTTGTTTATTGAAAGGCCGAAGAACAAAGTTTATGGTATCCATTTTCCCAGGAGGGCGTCCAATGCCTAGAATGTTTTCATAATTGCACAAGTATAATGAATATGGGAGAAGCATGTAGAATGTTAGCTTAGATGCTAGATGGAAAGCAACCTACCAACTCTTAGTCGGGGAAAATCACGACTCCCTTTGAAGTGATCAATAACACTCCTCATCCTGAAGGAAAGAAAAAGTAATAGTTATACAATCTAATTTCACCTTAAGAGGATTCTTCCATGTATTTCAGACAAAAAAATTATTATTTTTTCAGCATAGGCGCTGGTTTTGCATTTCAATATTCCTTCAAAAAAGCAATTTCTAATCTAGTTGAAAAGTTCAACACTATGGCATGTCCATAAAAATAATCCAACTGAAAAAAATTAAATTGTTTTGTCCAAAATTATCTGCTGTTTTGAAAAAAATTAGAGTATTAATTAATTAAAATTGTTTACTTTTATTGTTATCAATATTAATAACTATTTATTCAATTTCCAAAAACTTATCATTTCTCCCCCTCTCGCTTGCTCTCTTAATTATCTTACTTTTCTAGTGATAGATTAATAAAGAGAATTATTTAGATTCAAGTAATTAGGAAGATAAATGTAATTTTAGTCAAATCCCAGAGTATTTAGTTATAACTTAGTTTATTTGATTGCTTCATTAATCGCCGTTCAAAAACCATAAATTTAGAAAGAGGAAAAAAACATGTTGCAATGACAAATGAAAATGCTGTTCATAGAAGGGGCACAAATTCACACAATAGAATTAAAATCAAGGTAACAATCATATTGCAAGAAACAAAACACAGAAACACAAGCTCCAAATTCAACTGAATGGTCCTATGTTTACCTTAAGAGGCAACAATTTTGAAAAAAAAAAAAAGAGGCAACAAATTTGAAAAGAATAAAAAAATATTTTTGCCATGTAAAATTATGGTTCAAAATATTTATTCACATTCTCGAAATTCAGAAGAATAGCAAATCAGTCAATAACCAGCATATCGCTCATTAACATTGACCTCAAAGAGAGCAACAAGATTACCTTTATGCAAAGTCCTTTGGAAAGATTGTAAAATAGAACCAATATCAACAATAGCATTAAGGCAGTAAGAACAAAAGTCCAAAAATTTACCCATTGTGTCCTCCATGTCCACCTTTTGGCAATAGTCGTAACTTGGCAAAAGGCAAATCCAAATCATCATAAATCTGTGAAAAAACTATGTGATCAATATATAATGAGAAAGATCACATATAAGTGTAGATCAGAGGAAGACCGATTTACCAAGAGTACTTGCTTCAAAGGAATCTTGTAATAGGAGACAATAGCCCCAACCTATGCAATCAAACAATAACTGTCAGAACTCAGAACTTTTGAAATACAGTTCAAAGGAGAGATCTTGACCATAGAGTGCGTTTTCCTACCAGATTAGCTTACTTACAGACTCACCACTTGAATTCATGAATGTTTGTGGTTTGGCAAGCATCACTGGAACATTTCCAATAAAACCTGGAATGTAAAAGATATTTAGATTCCCGATACTGGATTAGGAAATTGACATGCCACAAGGATTTGCAAAGCTACAGAATGTTAGTTACATATAATTTAACCTCAAGTACATAGAAGAGACAAGTACACTTGAGAGACTGCAACGCACAAATTTTTGTGCACTGCATACAAATTTGGAAACTCAGAGGACTCCTAACTGAACTTGTCATAAAATTATCTCCACATGATCATATATGTCAGAGGAAATGGGAAAGACATGTGCACATATAGAGGACAAATAAAAAGACTATATTCAACTTGTAAACATGAACTACTATTCTTTTTAAGGAGAGATAAAAAGAGATTTTACTAACGAGAAAAGGCGAAGACATAGAATTGCAGAGTAAAACATCCTCCTAAGAAAAGTAAAGCTGAAAAGAAACAATAACTAATTCTCCAATTGTATTATAAATATCAGCTAAAAACACTCCTCAATCAATGATGAACAAAACTCAAAAAAAAAAAGAAAAGAAAAGAAAAGAAAACTAGAGAAGTTATCCTGTCCGACAAGAGCTGCAATGACAAGCCTAGATTCGTAAAGCATTACCTTCACTAAATACTCTAAATAATAAAAGTTGCATGTAGCAAAATTTTTTAGCATCTTTTCACAAGTCAAAAGCTCTGTTTTTCATTTTCTAAAACCATCTACAGTTTTCTTGCATATCCAATTTTCCTTGGAGAAATCAAATAAATAATTCAAGTATATCGGATGGTGTAACACTATAATAAGGAAATGACTGAGAGAGAGTCTCACTTGCTTATAGCGCATAAGACATGTTAGGAAATCACTTTCACAAGTTAGTACAAGACTTTGAAATATACTCATTTGTTAATACAAAATTGAAGTCACGTTTCCTTTAAATATACAAAATTGAAATATTCTATATTCAACTTGTGAACCTGAACTACTTTTTTCTTCCTTTTAAAGAGTATTCACTAATGAGAAAAGGCAAGGTATACAATTACAGGGTAAAACATTCTCCGATAAGAGAAGCTAGAAAAGTAAACATGAAAAGAGAGACTAGTTAGAGAAGCTAGAAAGTAAACTTGAAAACAAATACTAGTTATAATAGTTAATCTATAATTGAATAATACATATCAGCTAAAAACAACCCCTCAATGAATTGATGCAAAAGAACCCAGAAAAAGAACTAAAAACACTATCATAACCCACAACTGCAATAGCAAGCCTTGATTTGGAAAACTTAAGCATTAGCTTCGCACAAAATGCTCTAAATTAGAAGAAAAGCTGCATATATCATTAACTTTGAGCATCTTTCCACCCGTCAGAAGCTCTGTTATTCATTTTCCATCTAAACTTTTCTTGTATATCCATTTAGCCTCAAACACATCAAATAAATAATTCAAGCATATCAGATGGTTTAATGAAGAAATGAATAAGAGTGACTCTCCCATTCTAATAGAACATAACAAATGTTAGGAAACCACTTTCACAAGTTAATACAAAACTTTGAAATATACTCATTTGTCAATACAAAATTGAAGTCACTCTCTCCATCACTTATGTTTGTAGATGAACATCTGCTCAGTGCTAACTGAAAGGCAACGTACGATAAAAACAGTTCACTCTTTCATTCATCAGGATTAAATATCCCAATAAGGTGTATATTGAAGTTTTTGAACATGCAGGAATCAAATAGTTCATATACAACTTTTCAACATAGTACATTTGTATGTATGATTTCCACGAGTGCGAGTCTGTGTAAGCAATTTAAAGAACTAACAAAATAGAAATAAATGAGTATAATTTAGACAAATAAACGGCAATAACGGCAAGTAAACCAGAAAACAGACTTAGATCATGAGCAACTAATTCCCAAAATACATTTGAGTTACAAAACGCAGGAGAAGTTGTGAGATGCATTGAAATTTTGTTGAATGCAAAATGAAATAATGTTTCAATCACTTGGCAAAGAAAGCTTAGCATGTTTGAATAGTACCCACCTTTTCCAAATAATGCTCTAAAGGAAACACTACTCATAGATATTCCTTCTGCATTAGCTATAGCATCTACCATCTCAAAACCCACCTGCAAAAGAAGAACCCAATATCGAGAGGCACGGTCAGAAAGATCTAAACAAACAAGGGCAGCTCTTTAAAGGTATGCAAAAAAAGCTTTGTTAACAAAATAACGCTATAGACATAAAGCAAAATTTCAATTTTTTCTTTTAAAGAAATTCAGAAACAGGTAGAGAATGGGAGGGATACAGACGTTATGGCGAGTGCCTTGATACTTTTTGCCAGGATTGCCGAGGCCAACAATGAGCCAAGGCTGATGCTGCTTTGGCTTGATCACAGACTCATTGGCCATCGTAGAATAGTCGGCGGCGGAAGAAGACGAAGGAGAAGAAGCAGAAGAAGAATGAATAGGGAATTGAGACATGCTTCTCTTCCAGCAGAAAAAGGAAAGAGAAGGGGAAGGAGAAGGAGAAGAAGAATGAAGGTTAATAAATGGGAAGCGGAGGCCGGAGGCGGCGATTGATGACGTAAGAGCAGCGGCAGGGCATGAACTCACCCTCATCTTCTTTTTCAAAAAAATAGGGATTGAAAAGAAAGGGAGGGGACAAGAGAGGCTCTGCTTCTTTCTCAAGGCAACTGATTGATTTTTGGGGTGAATTAACATCAATTCTCTGACTTGAATGGGAAATTTACTAATCCATTTATTTTAAATTTATTTAATTATATTTTCTTCATATTTTGTATTATTTATTTATTTTTCAAATTTTTTTATTAAAAATATGTTAATTGTCTTTAATTTTTATAATTTTAATTATTAGTATTATTTATTTTTTATAATTTTAAATATTTATACTATTTAATAAATAAAATAAAGTAATTAAAAAATACCCTTTATTTTATAATTTTTTACAAATTTACTCCATAATATATAAATACTTAATTTAAATTTAAATTTTTAAATTTTAATTTGAATTAAATTTAATAGTCTAAAAATCATTAATCTATTAATATAAATATTATTTCGTCATCATCGTTGTATTTTATAAATTTATCATAATATTTTATAAAATAATTATTAAAAATATTTTGTAATTTTACATTAAATTAATTTAATAAAATATTTAAAAAGTTTCATCAATCATATCAAATTATAAATTTATTAATAAATATTAATTTTTTTTTATCGAAGAATCGAGATGGCTGATGTTAGAATCAGATAATTTTTTTTATTAAAGAATCGAGATGTCTTATTATTATATTATTATCACATTATTATAATATAATAAAATTTACTTAAATAATTATTATAATATTAAATAAAATTAAATAAACTGAAAACATCGTAATTTATATTGTTGATTTATTAGATATTTTAGTGTATAAATAAATTTAAATTGAAAAATAAAATTTAATATTTTTTATTTTACTAAATAGTTTAGGGATAAATTTTTTTTAATCAATTTTATAGTAGGTGGCATGTAATCACATGGTGTTTTCATTAATAAATAATAATAAATTAATAATTTTTTAATAATTTAATATAATTAGTGAAAATTTAAAAATATATAATTGAATTAATTATATTTAAAATATAAAATATAATTATAAAAAATCATAAATAATTATTTTATATTATATTATGATGATTTTGGTGATAATATATTAATTATTTTTTAATAGTTTGATATAATGGATGAAAGTGTAAAATTAAATATTTAAATTAGTTATTTTTAAAGTATATAATATAATAAAATTAAAAAAATATAAAGTACTGAATTTTTTAGTAAATATTTTTTAATAATTTAATTAAATTTAAAATAAGTTAATTAATAATTTTTTTAAAAAATAATAAATAATTTATATAAAATATGGAGATATTTAATTTAATAATTTAAAAATTGAAGTTTTTAGAAATTTGAAAATAATTCTTAATTTTTATTGGGACCGAAAATTTCTAAATTAATTATTGGCAAGAAATATTAATGAACAAGTTCGCCGTTGCCGGGGATCGAACCCGGGTCTCCCTCGTGACAGGCGGGGATACTTACCACTATACTACAACGACATATTTGATTAATTAGCTAACACGATAGTTAATATTCTATTCATATATTTTTTAGAGACTTAACAATGCCGTCCTTTAAAAATTTCAATTATCATATATATAAAGAATATGCCTTTTTCAAAAAAATATTATTCTACATCTAAAACCGGTGATTTGGTATGATATATTTTGTAAAAAAAAAAAATTAAATGAATTTTTATAAAATTATTTTAAAATAAATTTTTTTATATTAAAAAAATTAAATTATTTTATTCTGAACAATTTTTATTGTTAAAAAAAAAATGAATAGAATAGAATCCCATAAAATATACTCAGCACTTTTTATTTAAAGAGGTTTAGGTAAGTTAAATAAATGGTTACTTTACTTTAGAGATTGTGGTATATTTTTATTTAGGGTCTAATTTAACTTTGTATTTTTATTTAAAGGATTAAATAAGTTCTCATTTAGTATAACATTATTTTTTTAATAATAAAATATTATTTTTATAATTTAAAATATTAAAGATTTAGTATTTTAATGAACATAAAAATTTTAAAAGTATGAAAAAATAGTTTAAAATTTTAAAAATTGCAATAATGAAATTTTATTCATAAAAAATAATATTTTATTTTTTAAAAAATAATATTATATTAGATTAAGATTTATTTGACTTTTTAGCAAAATTATATGGGTTTAATTGAAAAAAAAATATATCTTATTTGACCCTTAAATAAAGTATTGAAACTTATTTTGATATATACCAAAAATTCAAATATGAGTCTATTAAGTGATATGTCTCTTTCAAGCACGAGACTAAATTAGACTAGACATAATGTTACTTGCTTATTTGTGGACAGTTTCTTTGTTCCACCCTAATGAAAAAAATATTCCAACTCTATTTTAGTATAAGAGATTAAGAAGGTCCCTACTTCTTGTAGGAAGAGAGGAATTCACTCTTCGGATCAAGGAAGGGAAAAAAAAAATTTTTTTTTTTTAAAAAAGAAAGCAAATCCATTTTCAAACATTTTATTTTATTTAAAACAAAATTACTTTGGTTTTATGTTTAAAGCTCCACATCAAAATTAAATGTTATTTATATTTAATGATATTTTAGCAAAATCTTCCATAAGTAAAGGATATGCAGTATAAACTTTATATATCAACCTCCGTTTCTTGGGAATACCATCTCTTGACGTATTTACTCTTTTGTTACTTCGATTTTTAACCATTTTAATATATTTTTATGAATAATATATTTGCATATGTCAAGCATTGCTAAATAAATAAAGTGAAAAGTTTATTATCAATTTAACATTTTATATTTGTTAATAAGAAATTTTAGCTTTTAGAATAGACAATAATACAAATTTGGGTTGATTACAAATTTCAAAATTGCATAAGCTTTGTCCATTGCCTCCAAAACTTGCACCTTCTATCAAACAACTGTGCATTCATTGCACCTTCACACTATTAGTAAAAATAAACAAGCGTTGCCTTTTTACAATGTAAGCTAAAGTGCATGTGGGAGGTTCTGCATTTTATCTCCGGTGAAGGATTCCTCGCCATTACTGCAAAAATGGAAACAGTTAAAAAAGACCTGTAAATGTTGATAATGCATATGAAGATGCAGATGAAACATAATTACCTCAGATAGCTCAAAGCTGACATCCTGTAGAGACAGGTGAACACGAGGACATGTAATCCAATGGTGTAGAAAAACGCAAAAGTTCGAGCATACCTAAGGCAAAGTAAACTGCTTAGTAAAACAAAATACGATCTCTTGATATAAAATGGGTAACAAACACTATGATAATCTTTGGCTAGAAAGGTGATTGAAGCCTAAATTAAAAGAACAAGTCAAGATGCAGCAAACAATACACAAGGCAAAAATCGCCTTGCATTTGAAAATAACTGAAGGCATAATGTATGGAAAATTATCTACATAGAGAAGTAAATATAATTCTCGTATGAGCAGAAGCTGAAGAAACAAAAAGATAAGAGTAGACAATATTCTAAAAGAAGAAATATTTTAAGAGGACAGGAATGTACATGATAGCAGCAATTCTAGAAGCCCCAGCAAATATGAATCTAGGCCCAAAACCACTAGACGTTATTACTGGAGTCGGGAAACAACCCGGAAAGAATTGTAGGGAGCAGAAAGGATGAAGAAGTTTCCAGAATTAGGTAGCTGGAAATGGATGGTAAGATGGTTAGTTTATTGGAGGAAAATACAGGAACCAGAATACATGAGAATGCTGTCAGCTTGGAGGATCAGAATCTATAAATGGTGCTAATTCAGCCAAGGAGCAGCCAAGACTGGGGCTAGCTTAGCTAGATCAAGCGGGCTTCTCGTGAATCCTGGTTCTTTAATTTGTTTGTTGAGAGACAAATTGTAGTTAGAGAAGGACAGTGAGTTGTTTTCTTGATTGATATTGAAAAAATGCACTGTAAGGCATTCTGCCAATTCTTCGTTTCTCAATACATATTTAAATTTGCTTCAAAAAAAGAAAATACAAATTGAATTTCCTTCAGCCCATATTTATTTACTGTTCCCCCCTCTAACAGGATACAAAACAGATAAAGCGATCAAGAAAAGAGGTTTTGACTTTTTCGGCACATAATAGGAGCTGAGAAAGAACCAGGGTAACAAGGACGCAAAAAAAAAACAAAGAATGCAACAACATATGAAGGGGTAAATCTGGCTCCGGAAAACTAGAAATGGAAACCCATTGAACCGCCAGGCCTTAATGAATGCAGCATGGCACTAATGATCTTGATGAATAATTAACAAAGAAAAATTATGCGAGTGATGCATGCTTTAAAATTTATATATAATCACATACTAGGAAGTAAGAAAGAACTATCAATTTGAATTGAGAATCAACATACTTGTTGCCCAGAAGGAATCGCCCACTACTTAGAGTAATCCTGTCTCTGAAACCCAACTCTCTGTATCTTTGATCCCTTTCCTAATAAGAAGTAAAGAAGTTAAGTTAGTACATGAAGCAAAAGTATGATAAGCAGTAAATTGAAGACAAGATATCCAATAAGAAACCAAATGAATGTGACGCTGCAATGCTGGCTAGGGTCTGTAAAATTTCATCATTAATTGCACTGAATACATCTCAGAAATTGATATTATAGTCATCTCCAACTACTTTTTCAGCACTATCTGTTTGGCAGCATTCTAGATACAAATCTCCTAAGCAAAAATTTCAAGCTCTTTTTTCTTTCTTCTTTTTCCCCACCATTTTGCCTGGGAGTTGAGGAATACATTAATTATTCAATTTACAAATTATTTTGATTTCATTTTTTATGGTAAAATTAGGAGCATCAGGTTTTCACTATATGAAGTTCATATTATTCAGGAGTTGGGACTTCATTATCATTATAGATGCTTAAACCTTGGTCTCATAATCTATTGGGCACTTGACTTTCCTAGAATATCAATAGGACCCTTAAAATTTTTTGGTATGAAACCATGAAACCTTATAATTTTAAAAATCCAATGCATTATAAAGTTGATCACGTGCATCGTGACCATATAATGCATGGATTTCAATAGCAGTTGCGGCTGTAATGCAACGGTAATAGCTTATGGCTGTGCAAATTTAAAAAAAAATTGCAAAACTCGTGAAATGAAGAGAGATTTAAAAATATGAGTATGCTAAGATACCAATAAAATAACAAGCATAAATACAAAAATTCATTCTATCATTATTAGACATCTTTGACAATTATCACTTTTTAGCTAAAATAACAATGTAGCTAATATTGATACTAAAGAATAATTCTTCATATTCTAAATTTAAAAGAAAGGAACTTGGCATCCAACATTTTTTTTTTCAACATATAAGTAAAAGAATACCAAACACAAAGGTAAATAACTCAAATTTTACGAGGTATAGATGAGTAGAATTAGAAAGCTAATTGTTGATCTTAGTTTCAGAGGAAAAAAAAAAAAGTAAACCATTAGTATCTAAATAGTTTAACTTATAATAGAAATTTGAGAAAAGTGAAATAGAATAGCATAAAACTCCCCAATCTAAAGGAAAAAAAAAAAGAGAATGAATTGTTGTCTCCATTTCACTTAAATAAAGAAGTGAGGTAATGGACTGTTACCATTACTTGACAGTGAATAACGGTCATTATCGTTATATAACAGCCATAACAGCCGTCACAAGAATAAAGTTTCCTCTGCCGTTAAATAACAGGTGCAATAGTAATGGAAGGGTAAAAAACTTATAGATAATGGCCGTGATATTATTATTTAAAACCGCGGTGTAATCCTTGATATCAGTATGCTTAGTGCTGGTTTACTTGAGAAAAATAATTGTCTTTCAATTTACAAGAAAACTCCAATGTTTTTTTTATATAAAAAATAAGAGAAAAAAATGAAAAATCGCATTTTCATCAATAATAGAAAACAATTTTCTAATTCAAAAAATTGAAAATTATTCATAAAATATATTTTAAAACTTAATTTTACTTTTACATTTTTACTAATAATTTTAAAATAATATAATTAAATTTTCATCATTGCATATAAATATTTTCCTAATATAGTTCTTGAATTTTAGTTATGAGAAGGTTATAGTGTAATTTTGGTTCTAAAAACTTCCATTGAAAGCAGTTGGAAAACATAAATTTTGTTATAAAGAAAAATTGTAGAAAATACCTTAAAGCCAATTTCCAAATCTTAGTTAAAATTTGGAAAACTAGTTTTCCAATTCTCCATTTGGAAAAACTAGCACATTCCAACCAGAAAAAAAAAATCTGTTTAAAATTTCCTTAGAAGATTTTCTAGAAAACTACTCATACTATCCACAAATACACTAGTACAACTCCAAGAGTTCTCATAATTAGTTACTGTTAGTTACTGTTAAATTTGGGTCATGTCCAACTCACCCGAAATCTAACTCAAGAGGGAGGAACATTACTTTATCCCAAATCGATGTGAGATTCAACAGTTACTAATAGGACTAATTGAAAAACTATCAAATACCTATGTTTAAGTATTTTATTAAGAGAGTTATATATGCTATTATTGATAACTAATAAAATTTGAGAATTTATTTCTGTAGAGAGTGTATTTCTTTATCAATTAAGTATTTGTTCCTCACCCCTTTCTTCCCCATTATTCCAATGGTCCCACATCAATAAGCTATGTTTCAAATCAAACTCCACCTTCAGTGAAAAACATAGAAACTCAAGGGGCAGAAGAATAGGGGTGATCATCTGAGGTTCTGTGTGTGATAAAACAAATTATTACCATCTTTACACTTGAGAAAAAGCTTAATCAGTATTCTTAAACAACTAAACAAGTGTGATGACAAAACTTTAATCTAACAAATCAGACAGAGAATATGCATGAAACTCCCGTCCCTTCTTTAAATTACAATATTTAGACATAAAAGGCCAGTAAACTTTTTAAAGAGACCACTAAATTATATCAAGGAACCACAAAATTGTCAAACCTGTAAGCATGTGATTAGTAACAAACTAACAATTCATTTGAAGTGCATCAACTTCAAAATAGTTACCTTCTTAGAAAATGCAGCAAATGGATTTATATCATCTTCATAAATCTTCTTGTACTTGGACTCAACATCAGAGGTAAAGCCACTTTCCAGGTCCTCTGCTTGCTGAATATATGAAACAGAAATAGAAAAGCATAAGACTCAAAACACTTGAATCTAAAATAAGTAAATGAAGACATATAGAAATTCATAGAGATACCTTCTTTGATCCCCTAGAAACTATTTTCTCGAGATTGTAATCCTGAACATAGCGTATCTTGCCATATAGTTTGACATTATCAGCTTTTGTCTTTTCTAGCTCTGCTGTTAAAATCCCTATCTTTTCCTTCAACTGCCTTACCTCCTACAATTTTAAGAATTATCACTTAAGTCACAGTAAGATGTGATCTTCTAGCTAAATGAATGACAGTTTAATTGAAATATGTCCTAAATGAAATAAAAGATAATGATTCTAAAAATAATAATTAAAAAAAAATTGAATGGGTTACTTCTTCTGTCTCCCGCAAACGTGTCCTGAATCGATCTCGTTGATTGCAGATAACCTTGAGCATCGAGTTCTGGTCTTGATCTGATAATGCATGTTTCTGCTCTACATTCTGCAGCAGAAGAGGCAAAACTTGAATAGGACATTGAGACATTTAATGGGATGAAACAAATTGCTTCGCTAAACGAACCATGGAATACAGACACACATACGCACACTGCAGTCAGCTCATAATTGTACTAAATAATGCACCTATATACACACACATAAACATAATAATAAATTTTATAAGAGGAGATTTTATTCAGAAAGAAAAAAGAGAGTACACTAGGAGGATAAGGAATCTTCCTGCAAAACACAACAAAGAACTGCAAATACAAGTAATGCTCTCCAGTCAAGATAAAATAAAACCAAACTAAAAGCTCCAGAAGTAGGCACAACTCATATAGAAGCCAAAACCATAGCAAAACAAAGGAACTGCTCAGTTTTTTTTTTTTTTTTTTTTTTTAAAAAAAAAGAGTATTCCTTTCTATTCAAAGGATCCATGGCACAATACTAAAGGCTGAGACATACTTCCTCCTACCAGTCCATCAAGATATCTTCCTATATAAAATAATAGTAACTTCAATAAAACGGAAGAAAAGGTAGTGCTGCCTATTTACACAGGGAATTTACTGTCAAAGTCTGAAAAAAAGTAGGTAAAAAATTGCGTTCTCTTCTACTGGAGAATTCTGATATAAATAGTGTAATACAAAGCTGATTTTCAGCCCTAAAAATTAGCTAAATTACTATAAATGCTATTCTACAGCTGGGGTATCCTAATTGTGGAGATAATAACATAATTACATAATTAAAGCTGTACAATCCTACAAATTTTGCTGGTTTAAATGCTAGATATTCGGTTAGAATGTTCTGCTAATAATGGCAAATATTCTGACAGTAATATTCCACCAATTAATCCCATTGACATCCCCTCAAATTGATGCTGGTAAATCTACAAGCATCAATTTGCTAACTAGGAAATTATGGTGCTGACGTGCCAAGGCTTTGGTGAAGACGTCAGCGATTTGAACATATGTGGAGAGTGATAATGCGACGATCATAGGCTTTTTGGGTGGAGTGACAATCAACCTCTGTATGCTTTGTTCGATCATGGTAAACAGGATTTGCTGCAATTTGTATGATACTTGTATTGTCAGCATGTAGTGGAGTTGGTTGTGCTTGGGAGAAACCAAGTTCTGAAAGAACACCATGCAACCAAATAATCTCAGAGCATACTGCAGACATGGCGCGATATTCTGCTTTAGTGGATGGCTTAAAGAGCAAGTCTTGTTTCTTGCATTTCTATGAGATTGGAGCATTGCCTAGAAACATACACCAGCCAGTAGTAGATTTCCTTGTGTCCGAACATCCAGCCTAATCTACATCACTATATGTTTGGAGTTGTGGTGAGGAACCAACACGGAAGAATAAGCCACGGTTGGAGGTGCCAAGGAGATATCTAATAATGCGGTGTACGGCTGAAAGAAGGAAATGCTGAGGTGATTGCATGAATTTGCTGACTGTGTGGACAACGAAAGAGATGTCAAGCCTTGTGATGGTTAGGTAGATAAGACTACCAACCAGCTTGCAGTATAAAGTGGGGTCTTCTAGAAGTGCACCTTCATCTCGTCTATATTTCACATTAATTTCCATGGGGGTGTCAACAATAGTTGCATTGGTGAGACCAACTAACTGAATCAGATCCTGAATATACTTGTGTTGAGCGACAAACTTGATAATGTACTTCAAACACCAAGAAGTGAGTTGGCCAAGATCTTTCATGTGGAAAGTTGAATGCAATAATTTCTTGATTGTAGAGAGAGCCTCTTGATCAGAACCAGTCACCACAATGTTGTCCACATAAACAAGGAGTATCACAATTCCTTTAGAAGTCCTTTGTAGAAAAAGAGATGGATCATACTAACTTTAGGTGAAGGAAAATCCAAGTAGTGTTGTTCGAAACTTTTCAAACTAAACTCTTGGTGCCTGTTTCAATCCATATAAAGAGCGCTTTAGTTTGCAAACATCAGTAGGTGATGATGTAGGCATACCTGCAGGAAGTTTAATGTAAACTTCCTCCATGAGTCACCATGAAGGAATGCATTCTTGACATCCATATGATGTAGTGGCCAAGATTCAGATGCAGCAGTAGCAAGAATAGTGCGCGCGGTAGTCATCTTAGCAACAGGAGCAAAGGTCTCCACATAATCAAGGCCAAATTCTTGCTTATTGTCAAGAACAATCGGTCTAGCCTTGTAACGATCTATTGATCCATCTGAACAGAGATTATAGTGAATACAAATTTATTGCCAAGGGTTTAATTGATGGGGCATATGGTACAACTATAATTGTAAAAGGCTCAAGGCGCACCAAGGCACAAAGGGGGTTTGGAGCCTAGGTGCAAGGCGCAGGCACGCGCCCAAGCAACTCGAGGCGCAAAAAATTAAAAAGCAAAATCGTTAAAATTCAAGTAACATAAAGCTAAATGCAATAAAATCAAATACCAAATATCAAATGCAATATAATTTTTACTCGTTTGCTACTTTCACAATCACAATTCACAAATCACATTATCACAATCCACAATTCATATTCACAATAAACTCTAAATTATTGTTTGCTAACTATATTCACAAATCTCAATTTACTTGATTAATTAACATGATAATTGTTATAAGTTATAGAAAGTAAATATGTTAATATAGGAAGTAAATATTGATAGATGGGTCAGTTGCTTAATCTTAGGGATTGTATAATCATAGGCTTGATTTTCCTTCCTGTTTAGTTACCGTCTCTCATGTATAAATAGGTTGTAATCTCTATTGTGATATACAATAAATATTATCTTTCTACATAGTATCAGAGCCTTTCTCATAGAGATTTTTTTTTCTCTTTTCTCTCTCGTAAAGTTTTAAGATTTTTTTGGAGACTTAGAGCTCCGTTCATTTGGGTTATCCATAAAGGGTAACACTTGAATCTCACCAACGCTGGAGTCACCACACTGACCCCTTGTCAGATTTGAGGTTTGTTTGCCGTTCGGGTGTTGGGTGGAGGTGTTTTATTTGGTACTGTTCACGGCACTGTTCACGTGGTACTGTTCATCGGTACTATTCACGTGGTACTGTTCATTGGTACTGTTCACGCCGGGTACTGTTTTCTGATTCTGTGTTTCGTTTGTTGCTATCGTTTTTGAGTTGGTTGTCCTTATGGCTGAAGTTAAAACCACCACCGTAACTAATGTGATTCCTATGATGACTAAAATCACGGAACACAAATTGAATGGATCTTCCGATTAGGGAATTTTGGTTCTAGTGCTGAATCTGAATATCGAGCTATGGCACAAGCCGTTTGTGAAATCTTGTGGGTACGTCAACTGTTGGAAGAAGTTGGGTTCACAAATTTGGTGTCTGCTAAGTTGTGGTGTGATAATCAAGCAGCTATCCACATTGCCTCCAATCCAGTATTTCACGAGAGGACTAAACACATCGAGATTAATTGTCATTTTGTTCGTGAAAAGGTCCAACAAAAGATAATATCAACAAGACATATCCGAACTGGAGAACAATTAGGAGATATTTTCACTAAAGCTCTAAATGGGACTCGAGTTGATTATATATGTAACAAGTTGGGCATGATTAACATTTATGATCCAACTTGAGGGGGAGTGTTATAAGTTATAGAAAGTAAATATGTTAATATAGGAAGTAAATATTGATAGATGGGTCAGTTGCTTAATCTTAGGGATTGTATAATCATAGGCTTGATTTTCCTTCCTGTTTAGTTACCGTCTCTCATGTATAAATAGGTTGTAATCTCTATTGTGATATACAATAAATATTATCTTTCTACAATAATAATATAAACGGAAAATTAATATAAAGTTAAAAAAAAAATCAACAATAAAAGGTTGGTTGGCAATGCAGAGCAGCATGCCGGAAGTATGACAATCATGGGGAGAGAAAGAGTAAAGAGAAAGAGAAGGAAGTAAACGAGAAAGAATAAAGAAAGGAAGGATAATTATAAACTCAAAAAAAAAATTATATGTTAAGAATGAACTGAAGAGATGAAATGTAGGTATATTGAAGTCTTGAACGTTGATTAAGAATGAACTGAAGAGATGAAATGTAGGTATATTGAAGTCTTGAACGTTGATTTTTTCTTCCTCTCCTTCCTCTTTTTCTCTTCCTTTTTCTTCCTCTTCTTTTTTTTCCCTCTTTTTCCTTCTCTCTCCTGCGGCTGCTGCTGGCTATTGAAGTTGTTGTTAAAGTCTAGAGCAAATTTTGAAGCCCTTTTATAGAGGGCGCCTGGAAGGGTACAGGCGCACCTCACCCGTGCCTTGCGCCTCAGGCACAACGCCCACTTGGCGCCACCCCGGCGCTAGGCCTGGCGCCTGGTGCACCTTTCATAACACTGGGAACAACATCCGACATTTGATTTTCTTCTAATGCTAGGAGTTCTGTTTCAATAGCTTGTTGCCAACATACATGCTCCATTGATTGTTTATATGAAGAAGGAATAGGAATAGAAGCTAAAGTTGCTGTCAAGGATAAAGGGAAAGAAAAACCATACTTTTCTGGTGATTTACAAACACAAGAACTGTGTCATAAAGGAGCCGGTTCTGGATCTTGCACTGGATCGGCAGCCAGAGAGTGATCGGGAGGGGCCCAGAAGGTGCTAGTTGTTGATTTGGAGTGACAGCCTGACGTCTTTGGTATACCAAGGAAGGTTTTGTTGATGCTGGCCCTGCAGAAGAGGTGGGAAACAAAGGCAAAGAAGATATGAAGAGTGAAGAGAGAGTGTCATGATTAGTTGCAGAAAAATATGTATTTTCTTGAAAGATCACATTTCTAGAGACTCTAATACGATGTAGATGAGGATCATAGCACACAAACCCTTTTGGTGGGCAGAATAACTAAGGAAAACACATTTAACAGATTGAGCTGTGAGCTTGGTGCATTCTTGCGGGGGAAGATGGACATAACAAACACAACTAAAGGTGTGAAGATTAGAATAAGTGGGAGGGTATCCAAATAACCGTGAAAAAGATGATTCATTTTTTAATGATGGAGAAGGCAGGCGGTTGATAAGGTGGACAGCAGTGGAGAGAGCTTCACACCAAAACCGAGATGGCACAAGAGACTCCAACATAAGGGTACGGACAACATTAAGAAAATGACGATTTTTTCTTTCAACTACCCCATTTGTTGGAGAGTAGAGGGACAAAATCTTTGAGATAAAATGCCATTTGTTTGCAAGAAGTCTTGGAATAAATGAGATGTGTATTCCCTCCCATTGTCAGATCGAAGAATTTTAATTTGCGAAGAAACTTGGGTCTGAACATAGGCATGAAAAAATTTGAAAACAGAAAATACTTCATCTTTTGAGCACAAAAAATAGACCCATGTGAAACGAATATAGTCGTCAATAAAAATGACAAAGTACTTGTAATGTGCATGAGATATGACAGGTGTCCTCCCCCACAAATCACTATGAATCATATCAAAAACCTGTGTTGGATTTAATTGATGAGTTGGAAATGATAGAATTTTACTTTTACTGAGTTTACAAGAATTGCAATCAAATTGAACAGCACTAAGAGATGGGAACTAGTTATTACCAAGAACATCAAATTTCAGCAAATCATGAAGTACATGTGAGTTTGGATGTCCAAGACGCTTATGCCATATTTCAAAATTAACAGTAGCAGAATGACAAGAAACAAGAGGTAGGAAAGAACATGGAAACTTTGAGAAAGAAAGAGGGGAAAGACGTCCAACTTTAGGCCCCTTCGCAATAATCGTCCCTGATTGTTGATCGTGCACAAGACAACCAGATTTTGAGAATTCAACTTGGCAATCATTGTCAACTAACTAACCAACAGAAATAAGGTTACTAGTGAGACCAGGTGAAACAAAGACATCAGTTAAAGAGGAAGAAATATCACCAATTGTTGTGATAGGTAAATGGTTTCCATCAGCAGTCTGAATTTTGAGATTTCCAGAATATTTGGTGACATTTGTAAGAGTTTCAGCATTGTTGGTCATATGATTGGATGCACCGGAGTCAAAATACCAAGGGGAAGAGGTAGGAAAAGGTTTACATGAGAGTCCTAAGGCAGAGAATGCTGAAATTATCATTTGTTGAACAATTTCAGGGGCCAAAGTTTGAACAGGAACGGGAGCAGGAGCATTTTGTTGTGCAGTTTCTGTATCCACAGAACTAGGAGCAGCAGAAGAACCAACAAAAGCAGTAAAGACAGTAGCATTTTTCTTCGGTGGTTGAATTAACCATTCTATAATGATATGACCATCTTTGTTGCAGTAATTGCAGAACTTCTTAGTACAGTTTTAAAGTACAGTTTTAAAGTACAGTTTGAAGCAAAATGACCAAAACCTTTGCAGCAAAAACATTGAACAGCACTCATGTCCCGTCCTCTAGGTTTGCCTTGGACAACATATGCAACTGGAAGAGAGGTGGATTTTTGTTGGTCCATGGCTCTTTGAGTAAGAAGACACTGTTCTCACGAAGAAGTTTATTGACGCACACATCCAAGGAGGATGTAGGAGCTCTATTCATGAGATTGGGACCGAATACCTTCAAAATCAGACCTCAATTTCATAAGAAATTGATCTCACTTAGTAGCTTCATGAACTGTTTGCACTGAAGTAAGACTGTCAGATGACAAATTTGCATAGACAATGTCAATGTATTCAGCCCAAAGATTCATGAAATGAGAATAGAAGTCAGAAATGGAGTGACTATCCTGTTGAAAAATGGCGATTTCATTTTCAAGCTGAAACCTTAAAGCAGTGTTGTTCTGGCTATAGATTTTCTTCAGGTAGTTCCACATCTTTGCAGCAGTGTTGAATGGTCTAAGGTTGAGGACAAGATTGGGATCAACCGAGCCTACGATACTCGAGCATCTTTGACTTCCCACTTGGCATATTCGTCCTTCTGTGTCTCTTTGTCAAAAGCAGGACTGCTACCATCAACATGACCCCAAAGGTCCTTCCTTTTGACAAGAATCTGGAACTGGAATGCCCATGCTGAATAGTTCTTTAAGACGACCCAAGAAGACATCATACTTTTCAGTAGACACAAAGACGAGGAAAAAAAAATTCACAAAGAATTAAGACTGAAAAGGAACAAATTGCAAAAGGGACAAGAAACAACAGGAACTTGGACTAAAGGAGGACAGATTGGAGACAAGAGGCTAAGAATTTCTGGTTGGGCTAGACTAAGATCGTAACCAGCTCTGATACCATGTCAAAATCTGAAAAAATATAGGTAAAAAATTGTGTTCTCTTCTGCTGGAGAATTCTGATATAAATAGTGTAATACAAAGTTGATTTTCAGCCTTAAAAATTAGCTAAATTACTATAAATGCTATTCTACAGCTGGGCTATCCTAATTATGGAGATAATAACATAATTACAATTAAAGCTGTATAATCCCACAAATTGTTGGTTTAAATGCTAGCTATTCTGTCAGAATATTCTGGTAATAATAGGAGATATTCTGCCAGTAATATTCCACCAATTAATCCCATTGACATTTACATGATCATGGACTGCAGTGCAGACTGCTAATTTTCATTATTGCAATAGGAACTGTTCATGATCCTTCACTGCAAACAGTTAATTTTCATCATAAAGTATATTGGAAATTTACAGGGTAGGAAGAATTAGACAGGCACCTCAGATGACACAGAACCTCCAGCCTCTGAAAGATCCCAATCATCAAATAGACCACCTTTTTGATCTTTAGAACTATAACCCTGCATCAGGAGGAAAAATAAAATAGAAATAAGATTCCAAAGAGTAGTTTTACATCTTCATTTGGATGTTTATTGGCAAGAGGGTGTTCACATTTCACATGGGCAGGAAAATCACACTTTACCACAACTAAATGAACTCCACAAATGTTGTAAAATTTACCAAAAATTAGCTGGATAGACAAAACCACATATGAAGTGTCAAATGAGAGATTTCCAAATAATCATTTATCTATTATCTTTCTGCGGGATCTTATAATTTGCATGTTACAAGTCCAGTCAATATTATGTCCCTAGGCTAAAATGATAATGATATTGGGAAGTAGGAACTAGATAATGTATTCTAATACTGAGTAATTAGATAAAAGTATCAATTAACCTGCAGAGAGTTACAGTGGTTAACACATAGCACGTGTAATGATGAAGTTATTTTAACAAGGTAAATCAAAATATTTACAAGCCCTTCATACAAACCTTCAATATATCATCTTCCAACTTTTGTATTAACTTCTGTTGTTCATTAACTTTTGCAGTAAGCTCTGCTATCTTGTTTTCAGCTGTTTCCAGCAAAGACACTTCCTCAGAAAGTTTAACCTGAAGGAAAAAAAAATAAAAATTATAATAGATATTTGAGAATTAATTGCATCAGATGAGCATCAAACTTAACGCCTTTTAAATATTCCCAAAATAAACCTCTTGCACCTTGGTTGAGGTTTAGGCTTGGGTTGTCAAATATCAAAATTAACAGGGATCAGTTTTACGTATATTCATTCAAATCCCACTGACAAACTAGAATAAATATAAATTTAGATGATATTGACTTCCTCCAAGTGACTTTAACAGGAATCTAATGTAGCGAGGGAAAAAATAGATAATAGAAAAAGACATCTACAAAAAAAAAAGGACAAAAAAAAATAGAACAATATAATGCAAAGTTTCCTTGTACCTTCAACTGTGTGAGTTCATGTTCCATTTTCCGATTCTTATCCAGAAGAAGAGACTCCATTTTGCTCATCTCTTCCCCGCTAGTGGCTACTTCCCAATCTTCAGCCTCAATTGAATTGTAGCCCACAGCCTACATGTAATGGTGAAACCATTACCGGAAATATACAAACATTACAAAATGCTGGAAATGCATGTAAATTTTGAGAAGAGAATAACAGTGGATGAGATATATCCTAAGAAAACACCCCCCCCCCACCCAAAAAAAATAATAATAATAATGATAACAATAAATATAAAATATAATGTTGAATATTTGACCTAGACTACCAGCCAATAAAAGAGTTACAATCATAATCTAAACAAAGATAATTAGAAATAAAAAGAAATCTATAGAAGAAAGGCTCATCGTCATTTGAATGATCTGGGCCTAGGGGTCACTAGGGCTGGTCTGGGTGGTTCTGGTTTAAGGATTAGGGGGTCTAAATAGAACTGGACCATAGGGTCCCCCTCACTTCAGTTCAAGTTCAACTCTAGTTCAATCAAATCAAGCAGTTGGTTCTCATCCAGTTCAAGTCCAGTCTTGGTCAAGCTAGTTTCGACCAGTTTCGATTCCGAGTTGAACCAGTTTAATTTTTACTTCATGGCCTTTTTAACTTCAACTTTTGGTTTAACTTCATAGCCTATTTAACTTTGAAAAATCTAGTTTTACAATTGTAGTTAAGGTTCTTTTCTTTCAAAGGGATATTAACGTATGTAAAGTCATCCTCATCATATCATTTGACTAGCTAATCAAAGTAACATCTCCATCACTATGTGATCTCACTATCTCTTGACAAAGCTTGCTGATTATCATTATTAATGCACTTGACCTTATTTACATCTCCATCCCACTTACCTTCGACCATGCTAGCTTGTTATCTCCTTCTCTTCTTGCATCCCCAACTTCTAGTACAAATCGGCTAGAAATGTATCACAATTCACAAGCCTTGCTAACTGCTTTCTTAGTTTCTCTCCGAGTCAACTTACATTTATCAAAGACCATCCCATCTAATGCCATTTAACTATTAAACTTGTTTTTCATAACCCTTACACTTGGATTATAAGCAACCGACATATCAACTGGCTTCTTTAAGAATCTCGATTGTGTCCTATAAAATTGCAATATAATTCACAAGGCTAGAACAAAATTCAAAACAACTAAAGATCCAAAAAAGAATGATTTACCTGCAGAATTTTTACTTTTTTACGCAAATCATCAACTAATTTTGCAGTTGGCCTTGCATGAAGCTCTTTCTTCATCTCCTCAAGAGCAAGTTCCTGGATGCACAAAAAAGAGGACACAAGTGTTTAACAATGAAAAGAAAAAGAATATGCAAAGATGGTCACACATCAAAGTTTGCAAATATGGTCACACATAAAAGTTCACAAATAACCAAGGAATGCAAAGATATTTTTTCCTGTTCATTTTCCAATAACCTCACTCATATACAGTCACAGTTCACAGAGTCTTCTTCAAATTCAGCAGAATAGACATTGCAACTGTCTTTTGTATCTAAATAAATTGAGTAAAGCTAGACCTTAGAGTAACCGTTAAGATGCAAAGAAAGAAACTTGTAGTAGTACATATTTTTATCCCTACATTTGACCAAAGCATTGATAGCGATGAACAGCACAAAAGCTAGAAACTGGTCGCTACACAACAATAATGAAGCATTTTATAGTACCACTATATGGCATGCCTCATGATTTAAGTGCCATCAACTGACGAAAACAGAATTCAATGTGAATATACACAAACACGCATGCAGCACAAGCACACACACATAAAATATAATAAAACAACAGAATAACAACATAGAACCAATTACCATACCTTCTCATTGAGTACCATGTTCAACTTTTTGATCTCATTTATGTGCTGTTCTCGCTCATTTGTCAAGGCAGTTTCAATATTGTGGAGTTCCATATTCAGTTCAGATATAATCTTCTCTTTCGCACTCAAAGAATTCTCAAGAATACTATTTGAATCCCCATTGTCACTGCACCATAGCAAAGGAAATTGAAGAAATGCAATACACTATGAAAAATAAGAAAATCATGTAAATTCATCAAGAAAGAAACAATTACTAGTGGAACTAAGAATCATTCATATGCATATCAAGCCCGATGTTTAATTAGGATAGTAGCTGTTGACTTATTTGCTGATCCTAACTGATTCTAGGGATATGATTTGATTTGATTAGGATCCTTAATTATCTCTGTAATTATTATTTGATTATTTGCTTCCTGTTTAGATATAATTATTTGTGTATAAATAGTCATATAAACCAATTGTAAAGATTAAAAGTGAAATACAAGAATATTCAAAATTTTCCCAAAATTCTTCATGGTATCAGAGCTTTTTCCTGATTTTAGGGTTCAAATTCAATTTTTTCCTCTTTAGGGTTTCAAAACCCTAAATCTACCTTTTTTGGTACTAACCCATCTAGGAGCCTTGCCTCCTCTCACCGTCGGCACCAGGATTGTCGCCGGTCGATCTCCCAGCTCCGACGCCGAAAAAGCCCGCACGTGAGGCTCACGCACCTCCCCTTCCCAGCGCGTGACCAATCACCTGACACTGCTTCGAGGCTCCAATCACTTCAGCGATGATTCTGACCATCTTTTCGGCCTTCCCGTGCTGCTACCCGGTCTTTTGGTGAATCGATTGGGCTCTCTTGTGTGTACAACCTTAGGTACCTCCTATTCTTTCACGGTTCATAAATCTTTATTATGGCAGAAAGTAAAAGGGTCTCGATTTGTAACTCCGATTACTCGTCCTCCGATGCCACATCTAACTTTGTAAAGTCAGGTGATGCTTCCTCTCTTAATAATGGTCCATGGATTATCGATTCTGGTACGAATAGACACATGACAGGCTCTTCTAAAGGCTTTCTCAATTATTTTCTTTCTCTAACCAAAGATGGTGTCAGAATTGCTGATGGCTCTTTTACTCCCATATCCGGAACAGGTTCTGTTATTTGCACATCCAATATTAAATTATCATTTGTCCTTCATGTTCCCCACTTTCCTGTCAACCTTTTATCTGTCAGTGCTCTTACCAATGCCCTTAATTGTAAAATTGAATTCTTTCCTGATCATTGTGTTATTCAGGATCTTCGCACAGGAAAGAGGATTGGCAATGGTAGGCTGCATGATGGCTTATATATGTTGGAGGGTGATCTAGGTTCTTCGATATCTCAAGCTTGTTTTGGAGAAAATAAGGATGTCAATCAGTGGCATAGACGGTTAGGGCATCTATCATTTTTTGCCTTAGAAAAACTTTATCCTAATTTGTTTGCTAGAACTCAGTTTGATTCTCTATTTTGTGATGCTTGTGAGTATGCTAAACACACTAGAACATCCTATCCTTTGAGTCATAATAAAAGTCAAACTCCTTTTGCGACTATTCATTCTAATGTTTGGAGGCCTACTCAAACTGTCTCCTTATCTGGTTGTCACCTTTATTGATTGTTGCACTCGAATGACTTGGGTTTATTTGATTAAAGCTAAAAGTGATGTCTTTTCTTGTTTTCAATCTTTTCATAAGATGGTTTGTACTCAATTTGATACTAAGGTGAAAATTTTGAGAACCGACAATGGAAGAGAATACATGGATAGTAGCTTTTCTGCTTATTTGGAGAGTAATGGGATAGTACACCAGACTAGTTGTCCTTATACTAGTGCTCAACATGGCGTTGCTGAGAGGAAAAATAGGCATCTATTGGAGGTAGCTCGATCTCTTATGTTCACCATGAATCTACCAAAAGCATATTGGGGAGATGCAATCCTTGCATCTGCTTATCTTATCAATAGAATGCCTCTCAAGACCCTTGACTTTATGAGTCCTTTGGCAGTTCTACAAGGGAAGAATTCATACGTTGTTCCACCAAAAGTATTTGGGTGTGTTTGCTTTGTCCATACTAAGACGGCAAGGAAATTGGATCCCAAGGCTCTTAAATGTGTGTTTGTTAGGTATTCTCCAACACAGAAGGGATATAAGTATTATCATCCTCCCTCTAGGAAATACTTAGTCAGTATGGATGTTACCTTCCGAGAAACTGAACTCTACTCCAGTATCACCCACTCACCTCTTCAGGGGGAGAATAATGAGCAAGAAGAGGTGATCCTGAATTCTGTGATTATGAATGATATGGTTCAACTAAAAAATTTAGGGGAGATATTCAATCAGGGAGAGAGAATTGGTCGTTTGGACAAGCCAGATTTGAGAAGGTATTCGAGGAGAGACAAGGCAGAAGAAGCCATTATGCAGTCTACTCAGAGTCAAGAATCTTCTCCTGGTGAGTTACCCAGTCAAGAATCTTATTCTGGTGAGTTACCCACAACTCTTTCTTCTGGTGAGTTACCCACAACTCTTGAATGCTTCAATGACTTAGATAAACCTATTGCACAAAGAAAAGGGGTCAGATCTTATATTAAACACCATATTTCTAACTTTGTTTCTTATGAATCCTTATCTCCTTTTTATAGAGCTTTTGCCTTGTCTATTTCCCTTGTGTCTATTCCACAGGATTGGAAGAAAGCTCTTGCAGATCCTAAATGGAAGAAAGCAATGATTGAAGATATAAAAGCATTGGCTAAAAATGAGACTTGGGAGCTTGTTACTTTCCCACTTGGGAAGAAACTCGTTGGCTGTAAATGGGTGTTCACAGTGAAACACAAAGCTAATGGCACAATTGAACGGTTTAAGGCCAGATTGGTTGCTAAAGGATTCACCCAGACCTATGGAGTGGATTATCAAGAGACATTTGCCCCAGTTGCAAAAAATGAACTCAATCAGAGTTCTGTTATCCTGCGCAGCCAACTTGGACTGGGTCTTGCAACAGTTTGATGTGAAGAATGCTTTCCTCTATGGAGATTTAGAGGAAGAAGTGTTCATGAAAATTCCTCCCGGGTTTGCTGATGAGAAGACACAAGGAAAGGAATGCAGGTTAAAAATGGCTTTGTATGGGGCTAAAACAATCTCCTAGAGCTTGGTTTGACAAGTTGAGCAGAGCCATGATGTCCTTTGGTTACCAACAAAGCAATGCTGATCACACTCTGTTTATCAAACATCGCAAGGGTAAGATCACCCTTCTTATTGTTTATGTTGATGATATAGTGGTGACAGGCAATGACAAAGAGGAAATGGCTCAACTAAAGAGGTTGTTAGCTCAGGAATTTGAAATCAAAGATCTAGGAAAACTGCAATATTTCCTAGGTATCGAGGTGGCTAGATCAGAAAAAGGAATTTTCATCTCTCAAAGAAAGTACATTCTGGATCTGTTGGAAGAAACTGGTATGATAGGGTGTAAACCAGCAGAATCTCCCATTGAAAGTAATCACAAGCTGGAAGCAGGAACTGGTGAGTCAGTGGATATTGGAAGATACCAGAGATTGGTAGGAAGGTTGATTTATCTCTCACATACTCGACCGGATATAGCCTATACTGTTAGCTTAGTCAGTCAATTCATGCATGACCCTCGCGAGACTCATATGCTGGCTGTACTTCGCATCTTAAGATACCTAAAGTCTGCGCTAGGGAAAGGGCTTCTTTACTCTAAACATGGTCACCTCCGAGTTGAAGCTTTTACAGATGCAGATTGGGCAGGATCTCTCGATGACAGGAGATCCACCTCTGCCTACTGCACAGTTGTGGGAGGGAACCTTGTCACTTGGAGGAGCAAAAAACAGAGTGTTGTTGCTCGGTCAAGTACTGAAGCAAAATACAGAGCAATGACCCAAGGTGTGTGTGAACTCTTATGGTTACAGAAGTTATTGGAGGAGTTGAGATTACTCGAGAGAAACAAGATAATTTTGTATTGTGACAATAAAGCTACTATAAGTATAGCACAAAATCCAGTCCAACATGACCGAACGAAGCACATTGAAATTGATCGGCACTTTATTAAAGAAAAATTAACATATGGTGTCTTGAACCTAGTTCATGTGACTTATACTGGGCAACTTGCGGATGTGTTTACTAAAGGGCTCAACAACAAGATCTACCATAATCTGATTTGCAAGTTGGGCATGTGCGACATCTTTGCACCAACTTGAGGGGGAGTGTTGACTTATTTGCTGATCCTAACTGATTCTAGGGATATGATTTGATTTGATTAGGATCCTTAATTATCTCTGCAATTATTATTTGATTATTTGCTTCCTGTTTAGATATAATTATTTATGTATAAATAGTCACACAAACCAATTGTAAAGATTAAGAGTGAAATACAAGAATATTCAAAATTTTCCCAAAATTCATCAGTAGCTTAGGTAGAAACAGTAGTACAAAAAATAGTGATGGAGCACCTCACCTATTCTTATTTCCAATCTCTTCGTTAGCTGATTGCAATTGAGAACGCAGGACACCCTGCAGATGTTCAATTAAACTTTGAAGCATCACACATAAATGAGATGAGCTTTGCCACTCATTATAGGAAAGTGAAAACATGACCTATTTTAAGAAGAGCTAAACAATTAAAATTTCCACCGCTGTATTTTCCTAGTCTTTTTCCTCTCTATATTATAGCTAAGTCACTACTATTCCTAGGTTCTATATTAGGATGCAACTAATATAAAAAGAAAACATACAAGAGAGCAAAAAGGAAATGCCCCAATGAGCATACAGGTAGGGGTAAGGGTATGGGGGACGAGCAAAATAAATATTCTACAAGTAATAAATTCTAGGAGCAATCACATTCAATAAACCAAACTGCAAGGCACTTTTCGAAATGAACAGTTAATACAAGTTTTTTTTTTTGTACGTGTAATAACAGTTAATACAAGTTAATCTGATTGGTTTTTTACCAGTTTAATTCATTAAGTTTCCTCTTTTAGCAAATCCAATTCAAAATATTTAATTTCAACTGAAGTTTGTCAGATTTTAAGACAAGTTGATACTGTCTATTTGAGACAAATAAGCCTGGCTTATAAAGTTTTAAACACTTCAGCGGAAGAATAACAAGATAGTGTCCATTTGAAGACCATCGATTCCACTATCCACAATGAAAAGTTAATGACACCATTCTTCCTACTTCCTAGCATATTCAGTATGCTAACAAAGGTGCAAGGCTGCAAGTTCCTACAACCAACCAGAGTTATTCTTAAACAGCATCAAGGGAGCATCTAACATGAAAAACTAACAGTAGAAGAAGAAGAGCAGGAAGCAGCAACTATTCTAAGCCAAAAAAAGAGGGCAAAAACATTGAGAGGGAATCAGAGTATCAGATGCAAGCAAGTCAACCAACAGTAAAACAGACCTTTTCTCTCTCAAGGCTAAGAAGCCGAGTTTGAGCCCTTTCCACTTCATCCATCAAAAGATTGAACTCTGACTGTTTTGCTGCCCTTTCTTCCTCTAATATTTAACATAAACAGATGCAAGAAAAAAGCATAAGAAAATTGGGAGTATATTAACACATTTGGATGAAATTGTATGCACTTTGCTATCCTTCAAAATAAGTGATAATTGTTGAACTTGAGTTTCTTTTGACAACATTAAGGATGTAATAAAATATAGGAAACATGATTGTGACATGATATACACACTAAGAATTAGCAACCTGACTGAGCGCGGACTTCAAACAATTGGCTTTGTGCAAGTTCATGCAATTTGTGCATATTGGTGACACTTTCTTTAGCTTGTCGTAACTGATCTTGCAAAGATTGCTCTCTGATAAGAAAAGGTCAGATTTTAGGGTTTCTATACAAAGAAGTAAAATTAAAAGTCCAAAAGGCCACCAATGCCAACAATACACAACAAGAACCATTCTGGATGCTCTGTTTTTAATAGTTTGTGTGCATTTCCAATTTTCGTGTTATAACCAAAAGCAGCTGGCCCACATTTTTCTGAAACATAAGATATCATCAGCACCATTGAGTCAATACCTTTCTTTTAAAACTTCTAGTGTTTTCTGGTTCTCTTCAGCCAAACTACGTTGTTTCATCTCCACAATTTCCTTCACTTTTTCCTCCATCTGAAATGAAAATCAGAGAGTTGGTAATAAACTATTTTTATCATCTCAATTTGAACCATGGGCACACTAACTATAATTCACATCTATTAGAGAAATTGAATATCCAAGCACAAACAGCACGTTTTAGCTAAAGATATTTGTCAAAAATTCTGTCAATTGTTAATCAAAGAATTAAAAGTTGAAGCATTAAACTCTTGATCTTAGGATTACATAATGCAGAACAACTGAAACAGTGATGAAAAGGAGAGGGAAACAGAGACTTTGAGAGAAAGATGTTTGATAATTCTCCTCAATCCAATTGGGTTATATATGCCACTTACAAGAATATATAATAGAAAATAAAATAAATCAATTTCCTAATTATAGCCTAATAATATCCAAATCATATTTAAGCACCTAATTATGCACACAATCACTACAAATTTAGGCTATTTACAGAAAGTATCTCAACACTCCCTCAAGCTGGGGCGTACATATTATATGCTCCAAGCTTGTTACAAATATACTCGATTTGTGAACCTCGAAGAGATTTTGTGAAAACATCGACTAGTTGATCACTTGAGTTGACAAAACTAGTAAAAATACATTCCAACTCAATCTTTTACCTAATAAAGTGACAATCCACCTTTATATACTTTGTCCTCTCATGAAAAACCGGATTTAATGCAATATGGAGAGCAACTTGATTATCATATATCAGCTTCATTTGGCCAATATCGACATACTTCAATTCCTAAAGAAGTTGCTTCAACCAATTTGCATGTTGCCAAAGTCATAGCTCGATATTCTGCTTCTGCACTTGATCTTACAACCACACCCTATTTTTTACTTTTCCAAGATATAAAATTCCCTCCAATCATAATACAATATCCTGAAGTAGATTGTCTATCTAAAGGAAAACCTGCTCAATCTGCATCAAAATAGCAAATAATTTGTGAGTGGCTCTTATCCTCATAGAGCAGACCCTGTCCTCGAGCTCCCTTGATACATCTAAAAATGCGAATAACTGCGTCCCAGTGACTACTGTATGGGGTTTGAAGAAATTGACTAATCACACTTACAGCAAAAGAAATATCTGGTTGCGTGATAGAGAGATAGTTGAGCTTGCCAACTAATCTTCTGTATCTAGCAGGATTTTTAAGTGGCTCCTCCTATTCAGGAACAAGTTTGACATTTGGATCCATTCCATGTGTCCACATGTCTACAGTCTAACATACCTATTTCTTCCAATATATCCAAAGCATATTTCCATTGAGAAATCGCAATACCTGTTTTAGACTGTGCCACTTCAATCTCCAAGAAATACTTCAATTTTCTTAGGTCTTTAGTTTGGAAATTACTGAATAAATGTTGTTTAACCTAAGAGATTTCATCATGATCATTCCCTATAATGACGATATCATCAACATAGACCACTAAGCAAATGCATCTATCACCACTATGACAAAAAAATACGAAATGATTAGATTTATTTCAAGACATTCCAATCTTTTGAACTACAATGCTGAATCATCCAAACCATACTCTTGAAGACTGTTTTAGACCATATAAAGAGCATCAAAGACGACATACTAAGCCTGAATCTCCCTGAGTAACAAACCCTAGAGGTTGCCCCATATAAACTTCTTCGGTGAGCTCACCATGAAGAAAGATATTTTTAATGACCAATTGATGAAAGGCCCAGTGATTAATTACAGCCAATTAGATAAGGAGGCAAAATATAAGGTATTTTGGCTACTGGAGAGACACTATAATCAAGTCTAAGAATCTGTGTGTAATCTTTAGCTACAAGGCAAGCTTTAAGGTGATCATTTTTGCCATTAGGTCCCATCTTAACTATGTAAACCTATCGACAAATAACAGTAGACTTGCCAAGTGACAAAGATACCAGTTTCCAAGTTTTATTGTTATGAAGAGCAGTCATCACCTTAACCATTGTATTACACCAACTAGGATTATCTAATGCTTCTCTAACTGTCTTAGGTATAGAGACAGCAAACACAGTAGAAACAAAAGTATAACAGAAAAGAAAACAAATGATGGTAACTCACAAAATTATAAATGGGATGAGGATTTCTAGAAGAGCAAATACCTTTTCGAAGAGTAAGAGGAGTAGTTGTTGCTGTTGAAGGTATGACCGAATTAGGTGATAATGGAGTGGGAGGTGAGTAGGTGAGTCATCAGAGAGAAAAATATCATTGTTATTAGTAGATGGGTGAGGCCAACGTATGTAGACCTGAAGTGGTGGTGTAGAAGTGAGAGATGGACACACTTGAGGTAAAGGAGAAATAAGAGTCAGAAGTATAGGCAAAACTCTAAAAACAAAAGTTTTGTGTGCTAGAATAGAATAAAAGTAAGGAGAGATTTAAAAAAAGGTGACATTTGCAGACACAAAATACCTGGTAGTAGTAGGATCATAGTATTTGTAACCTTTTTAAAGCCGTGAATAGTCGAGAAAGATACATTTAACTGATTTGAGTTGGAGTTTGTCTTTGTCAGGAGTATGATCATAAACAAAACATATACATCAAAAATTTCTCAGAGACAACTAATTGAAATTCTGGTTGAGAAATAGAACAGAATGAGGACTTTAATGCTACAAAACAGAGGAAGGCATTCGGTTAATCCAGTAACAGACAGTAAGGACAGTTTCCCCCAAAAACACAACAGAACATTGTGATGTAGGAGAAAGGTATGGGTTGTTTCAATCAAATGCCAATTTTTTTCGCTTGACAACCCCATTTTGTTGTGGGGTACAAGAACAACAAGTCTAGTGAATAATACCTGAGTAGACAATAAGTGAGTGAATGAGGAAGACAAATATTCCCTTGCATTGTCACTTCATAAGATCTTAAATGCGAACACCAAATTGATTATGAATTTCAACATAAAATTTCTGAAAAATAAAGAACAACTCAAAACGATTCTTCATTAGAAAAAGACAAGTGCAATGAGAATAATCATTAATAAAGGTAACAAAATATTAAAATTTCAGAGTTGTACTAATCTGACTTGGACTCCAAATATCTAAATGAATAATGTCAAATATAGAAGTGGCCCTGTTATTGACTCGCTTGGGAAAAGAAGCTCAAGTTTGCTTCCCAAGTTGACAAAACTCTCATTCTAAAGAAGAAGAGAGATTAAGAACCAGTTTTTGTAATTTGTTCAGGCTTGGATGTCCCCAACGACTATGAATGAGTTCAGCAAAAGTAGTAAACACAAAAGCAGTTAGAGGGTTAGAAGTGGAAAAATAGTACAATGCTTGTGACTCAATCCTGCTCCAATCATCTTCCCAATACCCCGGTCCTGTACAACCATATATTTAGCAGTAAAGATGACTGAACAGTTAAGATCTTTAGTCAATTTGCTAACAGAGATTAGATTGAATAGACATTCGAAGTGAATAAAACAATAGTCAAGGTGATAGAAGGAAGGAGACATATGTTACCTATCTCTTTAACTTAAGCTTGTGAACTATTAGTTAATGTGACTTTAGATGGTGCAGAAGGTGAAATAAGAGTAGAGAAAAGATAGTGATTATCAGAGATATGATTATAAGCACCAGAGTCGATGATCCATAAACCAATGGGTAAAGATTTGGTTAGATAAGCAAATGAATTAATTATCAAAATGAACAATATTTGAAGAAGAATATTGCTGAGTAGTTCGGAACTGTAGATATTCTCTATGCTCTGCTTCATTTAGAATGACTGAATCTGGTTTGGAATGTGGCCATACTCTATTTGATTGGGTCATAGGAACTAAATCTGCAGAAAAAAGAATCTCTGACCGTAAACAATAGATCCAAAGTTACTGTTCCCAAAGGATGTGTGAAGAAGAGCTGGGCAGGTGACTGGACCAAGTGGTCTGGTGTCGCTGATCTCTGGCAATGCTGAAGGAAGGGTCGCCCGCATGAAAAAGTCACCATGAACAGTAGATCCAAAGCTACTGTTCACAAAGGGTGTGTGAAGAAGAGCTGAGTGACCGAACCAAGTGGGCTGGAGTCGCCAGTCTCTAGCGATACTGGAGGAAGGGCCACCGGCATGAAAAAGTCGCTGGAGAACTGTTCACGTGTTAGCGCATGTACCAGAGTCAAAAATGGCGAGCGGCGCGTGGAGCCGCTTCTGGTGGCGGTGCTTCATAGGGTCGCCGATCAAAAGCCGACAAAACTAGTGGGTTCCATGGTGTGACCAACTGATTTCCAGAAAGTCTCCAAATGAAGGTGGTAGATCTGCCACTCACAACTAGGTCAAGTTTATTGGCTCTAGTATCACGAAACAATGATAAAAAAGGAGAGGGAAACAGAGACTTTGAGAGAAAGATGCTTGTCAAGCCAATTGGAATATATATACTACTTATACGAATATGCAATAAGAAATAAAATAAATCAATTCCCTAATTATAGTCTAATCATATCCCAATCATACCACATAATCTAAGCACCTAAGTATGCACACAATCACTATAAATCTAAGATATTTACAGAAAGTATCTCAACAACAACTATTGCATGGCAATTGCGCATTGTCTTCGACGACCACAATTTACCTGCTGCTCTAATTGGCGATTACGTTCTTCAAGTCTTCTTATTGTTGCCTGTTGATTCTTTAAGTGAGTTGCTTCTGTCCTAAACTCCTCAAGCTCAATTTTCATCTTCCGATTCTCAGATTCTAGTTCAGACAATTTCAGATCTTGCTCCTGTATAGAAGAAAGCACGTGTTATATCAATGGAACATTGGAACTACTTTAACAAAAGGGAAGGCTAATAAGGAGTATTATTTCCAAAAATGGCATGTTGAACAGTTAAGTAGTAGAATAACAAATAATGAGCTCACATATAACAGCAGTTTGGGAAGGAGATCAACAAGAATACAATACTTGTCAATTTCCATGGGATTTATACAATCTATGTCCTTGTTATAGAAAAGATTTATCATGCTTTAAGTTCTAAACCAACAATATTATCATGCAGGCAATAATTTACAGTAACTACCATGGAAATAACACAATTTCAGAACTCCATGACAATGTCAAATGATACACACTACATGAAATGCTAAAAGTTAAGCTTGAGTTTTAAGATTTAATGGAGTGTCGTGCTAATCAAAATTAATTGAATCACTAGAGATTAGGCGCCTTAATGAGAAGCAGAATTTTCAAAATATTATTTGTGTAACTGAATATGTGAGTACCTCCCCCCAAGGAATGAACAAGGTCAAAAGAAGTCAGATTAAAATTTAGCCAACTTTCTCCCGTGCAATCCATTTTGTCATCACCAACTATTCATTTATTATTTCCACCACTTTCAGGAGAAATCAGCATTTATTAAGCATATCGCATGCAAAGGGATGAAGTAAATCAAAATTATTTGATCCACTTGCACACAGCAAAAGCTAATAGCTACTAATAAAATTTGGATAGCTTCAACACAACTAGGCAATCACCCAAATGCCAATACCTCCACCTTGTTGCATTGTTAAGGAAATGATAATCAGATTTCCCTATTACAAGCTAGTAAGCTACACCCAATTAACTATATTGAATTAATCTTGCATTTCAAAATTGAAGAAACTCATTCATAAAAGATACTTTAATGCAAAAAAGTATACAACTTCAAAAATTATGGAGGAAGGTAAACCAATAAAACACCTAAATGGAATAGGATGGTGCAGTAATACTTACAGCTATTGATGCAAGAGCTGGATAAGGATCTGGAGCCTCATATAGCTTCTGATATATATTCAGAAAAGCATTTTCTCCAAATTTTGCTCTCTTGGTAAGATTATCAACTTCTTCTTGGTAGCCCTTGAGTAAAGAATTAAACAACCCTAACTTTTCCTCAGCTGAGGCCTTTTTGAAATCTGTCATAGAACAAAGTAAGACCTAAATTGATGCAACACCAACACCAGTTCAAAGTAGAAAGACAGAACAGAACGAAAGAAATGCCATGCCCTCCTGAATTATTCCCATCCCAATTACATATTTGACAAAGTATTTCTCCAACGATACTCCAATTATCTTCTTGTTTCCATCATCAATTTTATACTTTTCTGTCAATCCTTAGATTGATTGCCTAATTTATTGGTGTAAACTATAAACAAACCTCTAGTGCTCTCTGCAAGCTTCCGTCGGTTTTTCAAACTGTTTTCTTGATTTTCAGCTATCCTGAGTCCTTGTTCATCCAATGCACTTTTCTCCTTCTCCAAATCAAATTCTGAAACAAAAATAGAACAATTTAGAAAAAGAACTTCCATCAATATTTTCCTGCTTTATTTATGAGGCACAAAAGAGATTTTGACTACCATAAAATCTTTCAGTTTCCAAATGAAATGAGCTTATGATCAACCAATATAACATGTCATGAAAAGAAATATAAAAAAATATATAAAACAATAAAACAAAAGAAGATCTGTTTGAGTAATCAAATGAACAGTTGGATGAAATCGCATGGTTTCTTCATTTTACGTCCTGTCCACATCCTTTATAGCACAATTATTTTCATTCTAATTGCACCCGACATTTTCTTATTTCATTTTCATATCATATATCTTTATATACAATAATATGCAAGGAAAAGAAATGATGGAAACAAGAAGTGGGGGTACAAAATTGATCCTGCAATAAAGAACATACCCGAATGATAAAATTTACAGCAAATACCAAAACAACCTTGGCTTCTATTATCCTTAAAATAGGGAGAAAGCCCAAGCGTTATGCCACAGATGTGTATTGTTCAAGGTGCCAGGCAAGGTGAAACTAAAGAGGTGGGCGCCTTTCTTTGCCTGGCAAGACAAGGAGTTGCCTCTTTGAAATAACGGTCAGATCTTTTTTTTTTTTTTGTATTTTCAAACATCAAACTCTAACCATAGTGTCTATTTCAACATCAGCACTGGAGAACTAAATTTCAGGTACATTTCTCTCTCTTTTTCTCTTTTATTTTTCTTCTTTCCCTCTCTCTCTCTCTCTCTCTCTCTCATCTTCTTCTTTTCTCAATGCTGCTGCAGCAAATCAGCAGTTTTTTTTCTTTATCGTCTTCTTTCCTTTACGGCTAGAATGCTACAGACACTCCACTCCTCTTATTCTCTCCTACTCTTATATTAGTGCAACAAATCCAACAGCGCTTTTTCTTTTTCTTTTTATTTTTTATTTTTTTTTATTTATTTTAAAAAGTGTGTATATACACACACACACACACTCACTCACTCACTCACACCATGGCACCTCACTTCAAAAAGAACCTGATCTCGCCTCGCCTCTCACCTAATAACACTAACACAAACTCAGCAGAAACAATAGGCTATAGTTCTGGAATGTCATTTCTGATGCAATTTCATGCTATTGACCTGTTGTGATATACTCTTTATATTCTCACTGCTCTAAAGCTAGTTTTATTGGCATTCTCATCCTTTTTCACCTTCTCTTAATAAATGTTACTTATTTGACAGTTGTATGTATCAAGCTAGTGCTATTTTTGTGAAAATGTCAATATATTACACGAATCATCTCCAAGTCATATGAAATTCAATGGCTTCTGGTTGGCAAAAAGTGTAGATGGCTATAAACTAATACTCCACCAGGTAGCAGTAGCAGTCTATCAATCAACTAAAAAAGAAATCTTTACATAAAAAACTTAAAAAAGCAAGGTTTAAGCTATAATTTTAACCAGATAAACCTCACTTCAAACCACTATGACGGCCCAGTTATCAATGCTCAAATGCGTACCCACTACTACCTCTACATCCCAAACTAAACCAATACATAATCAACGTTTCAGAATACAAAACCTAAAATCTACCAGAATTCATTTAATATAGAACTAACAATCAACAAGTTTAAAATTGAAATGCGTAAATAAATCAACAGCTAAACCAATTTCTGGTAAAAAAAACTGTGATTCCACCTTTAAAAAAAAATTAAAAGAAGAAGCTGAACTAAACCAGATACATTGGTCGAGAATCAATTACCTTTCCAAAAATTGGAGACGACAGGAATGGGAGAAGAGGTCTGGTGGTTCGATTTGTCTCCTCCTTGCGGAGCCTCCATTTTTTGGTGAATTTGGATCTCTCCGCTTCAGCTTCAGTGTGTATTCGATTTGCTTATACTTGGTTTTGCTTCAACTTGAAATCAAGGCGCCATTTGAGAGCAAATGCAATAGATCTGAGAAAGGACTTATGGAAATTAGTGTTATATAGATTTTGGTAAATTATCAACTTCTGTTCTGTGCTTTCCAGTTTCTGTTTGATGTCTTCAGCATCAGCAGTAGCAATGGCGTGGCGGTGAAGTGGTCTGGGCCTATAACCGAAACCCGAAGCTATCCCTTGTGATGGGCCTGCCCGTCGTTCCCCATCCGCTGTCGTTTCAGCCTTAGAAATGCAATGAATGACTTGAGGAAATAGCAAAGATAATTAATGAATTTTTTTTTGGTCTCAAGTTTTAAGTAAATTTTATATATAATATAAAGAAAGAAAGGATGGAGACAATTTTTTTAAAACAATTAAAAACATAAAAAATAGAAAAATTATGATGAATTTATTGTAATGAAATGAAATTCGATATAATTTTACAATAATTATAAAAAAAATAAAGATTTTACAGTTGTTTCAATTCTAGAATCACTATTATAACTCAATATCATTCTAGCCTAAATGTAGATTAATTCAAAATAATATAACAAATTATCTAAATATTAATCATTAATTATCAATTATATTTAACTATTAGCCTTTTCTAAATTATTCCTTGAAACAAATGAAGCCAGTCAAAACCCTAGACTGGGTAGTAACACGACCAAGGTTTCCATCACCACTTCTTTCCAGAACTACCATACGGTAGATAATTTATGATTGAGAAACATATGTAAGCAAATTCAGTCAGAAACTTGAAGGGGAAGTGGTAACTTACTCCAGACTTACTATTAGTTTGTAAATTATATAATAACTTATATTTTAAAAATATTTTAGAGAAAGTATAAAAAATTATTATGTATTTTTATTTATTTTTATTTTAAGATATATAATTTAATTTATATTAAAATAGTATTTTGTAAGGAGAAAATTTTTTAACACCGTTAAGAAATGCTATATAATAAATAAAATATTATTATTAATTAAAAAATATTTTATAATTTCATTTATTTTTTATTTATGGTATGTAATTTAATTTATATTAAATTTATAAATGATGATGTAATTTTTATATTAATATTTATGAGAACATATAAAAATTATCGTTATTTGTTAATAGTTTCATATCATATATATTATTTTGATATAAATTGAATATATTAAAATAAATAATTGATAAGATATTGAAATAAACAACTGATATTTGTTTATATTTTTCCTAAATATTTTTATTAAAAATAAAGTTTAAATATAATTTACTTTTTACAATGTTAAAAACTAAAACAACTAATAAATTTAGCCATTCATTATATATATTTATAATATATATAAATGTGGAAAGGGAAGGAGAATAATGGGATTTTCTCTTTTTTTATATTATTTACTATTTCCATTTAATTTAATATAAAAGAATAAAAAGTAAATATTAAATCTATTTAATATTCTATTTAATTTAATATTAAATATATATATATATATATGTAATATATTAAAACTAGGAGATCATGATACTGATCGAATATTTCCTAAATAATGCTGAACTATGTTCTATATGTGAATTTTTTGAATATTTATTATATAAAGTAAATATCAAAAGATGTTTGTTGTCTAAAGTAAATATATAAAAAATTTATTTATGAATTTTTTATATCTATTTTCTAAAATAAATATAAAAGAATTTCATATAAATTAGTTATAATATTCGTTACTATGACTTTTGACGCAAATTTCTCTCTGTGATCCTTTTATAACTCGATATTCTCACCTTTTTCTCTTTCTTAAACCTAACTTCTTCTTTCCTTTTCCCATGAAAGACGATCTGCATCAATTGACTATCGATGAAAAAGAAGATATTGTTGTCCCTATTAAGAGTTTCAGAGATATTCCAATCGTCACTTATGATTTCTGTATGGTGGGGATATTTCTCACATACAATCCAATCAATTTTCAGAATATGCAGACCTCTTTGGCAGATTTATGCCATCCTTTAGAAGGATATCTATTATGGAATTAGGGGTAAAAAGATATCTGTTTCGGTTTTTTAATAATGTTGATTTTGAAGATATAGGGGAGAGGGCCTTGGTTGTACAATCAATTCTTACTTCTTTGGAAGGAGATACAAACTATGTCGCCGGACTTTATGAGAGTTAAAGTTTATTTGGACATTCAATAACCTTTGAAACGGCGGAAGAAGTTTGTTGGTGATGATGATACTGTGTTTACTGTGAAGTTTCAATACGAAAAGCTGACTATTTTTTACTATCTATGTGGAAAACTGGGTCATGTGGAGGTTTTATGTGACTTGCGGCTGAGGTTGAAGAAATAAGATATCAAGTTTGGTTGGGGTGATTTTCTCATAGCACCTGTTCGTCGTTGGAAACAGAGACTGACAAGCCTGTGGCTGCGTGATTTCGGCAATTTTGCTCCGCCTGTATTTGTATCAAGCTTGGACAATTTCAGTTGATTTTGTCAAGTTGACAAGATTTTGTTTCAAGCTTAAAATTTTATTGGGTACGGTTTTGTTATTGAAAACTCTGAGAGTATATTTCAACATGGTGTTTCTAGTTTCTCGAAATGTAATGGTACGCCGGTAATTGTTGACACTTTAGCTCTCCGTTACTGTTTGCTCTTTGTGATGGAATTTTTTTTTTCTTTTAATGGCTGCATTCTTATAAACTGTTTGCAGGTGGTTCAAACTCTTAAATCTTCACATTTAAACATTTCTGAACTGGATTTGATTTTAATGATTGTAAATCTTTATTAGACTCTAGAGCTGATATTTCTGTTAGATAGATTTATCGTCATGCCACTCTAGCCGCTCATACTTTGGCTAGAAAATCTATTAGACATGATCATTTCTCTGTTTGAAATAATATCCCTCTATATTTGATAAAATTTTATTAATACAATCAGTAGTTTTGCTTTAAAAAAAAATTCATATTTTTAATGTTTAACTCTAATTCATTTTAAAATTTAATATCATTAAGTTTTTTATACGATGTTGGATAAAAATCTATATATACCAAAACAATTAGAGAGAAAACATTCTTAAATTTGGTTGGCTAACGTAAATATCAAAAAAGTGTTTTATTTATGAATTTTTAATATCTATTTTGTAACGCCCCGGAAATCCGGACCGCTACCGGCGCTAGGATTCAGGTCGGCTTAAGGCCGCCGGAACCCGTAGCAAGCCTACATACATCCTGTTTACCTGTTTAATCCCATACATGATCAACAAACATACATAAGAATTAAAAACTTTTCTTTTTCTTCATACACCAAACTCAACCTGTGCATGCACTGTATTCATCATATACATAAACATTAATCCCTCTGTGGGATCTCATCAAAGCCTCAAGGGCTATACATCATATGGTGAGTTGGTTTACATCAATATCAAAACACAAGATCATGTACATACCAAGGGATTAACATATACTATGGTCAAGCACAACTCTATCCTCAATAACATAATTACATTCTTATCATTTGTCATGTCCACATACTCTAGCTATTACATACATATGACTTTTCTCTTCTTGCCTTCGCTATCTATCCCGTACCTGCAAACCTGGGGTTAGGGGAGAGGGGTGAGCTAAAAGCCCAGTGAGCAGAAACTAAAAACGTTATATTAAAGTTCATGCTTTCATGAAATGCATCATATCACAGACAATCCACATCAAGGGTGAACCTGTCACCAATTAGTCCCAACATAGTCTCTTGCCAGGCCGTAGCATGGGGTCCTGGTCTTCCTGTCATATCATCTATAAAGTCTCGTGCCAGGCCGTAGCATGGGGTCCTGGTCTTCCTGTCATAACATACATAAAGCCTCGTGCCAGGCCGTAGCATGGGGTCCTGGTCTTCCTGTCATAACATACATAAAGCCTCGTGCCAGGCCGTAGCATGGGGTCCTGGTCTTCCTATCATATCATCTATAAAGTCTCGTGGACTAATTGGATCATACAGCATTCACCCACAAGCGCAAAGGAAAATGCAATGCAACATATTCGTGAACTAATGCAATCAACCTATTACATATCATCATGATGCGTGAAGCATGCTCAAAACATTTAGTTACTTGATTTAAAACATTAAGCTTGTTTCCACTCACCTCTGGCTAGCTCTGACCAGACACTGAAGCAGCTCACTCACTGCTGGGGTCCTCGGTTCCTCGGGTCCGAACCTACACAGGTGGACTCCAATGAGGGACCAAACATATATAAACATAACTCTAATATATCCCCCGAAAACCCCCTAAAACATCATGAAAACATCACATAAAATATGCATGAAATGGCTGAACAGGGCACCTTCGGCGGCACCTTCGGCGGCCAAAAGTCCTGGACAGAGACGAAAGTCTCTTTTCGGGGGCACCTTCGGCAGCCGAAAGCTGCCTCCACGAGAGGGGTTCGGCGGCCGAAACTCCCTTCGGCTGCTGAACCTGGTTTCTGCCAAACGGCAGAAACTTGGTTCAAATGAACCTCCTGCCTCCCAAAACCATAAATCATGCATATATCTCAACCAAAAACACACATACAAGTTCCTAGGGGTCTCAAACATGCATATACCCCATCTACAACACTCCATTCACACACAATCAAGCTACATTGTTCAACAAACATCAAAAACCTAACATTAACTCAAAAATACATATATCCTTAAACATGCCATTCTACCCCATGAATCTTACATGAAGCTTATTTAAAACATTACAAGAGTTCAAGATCGACCCTTACCTCTTGAAGATCGAGAGTAGAGGCGATCTAACTTGGAGTTGGGAGAAATCTAGCTCCTTGAGCCTCCAAGCTCAAAACTTGCTCAAAACTCGATTCAAAAGCTTAAAAACTTCAAAGCAAGATGAAAACTTGTTAAAACCATGAAAGATCTAGAGGAAACACTCAAGATCGAGAGAGGAGCGGTGGAGACTCACCTTGGCCGACAATGGGAGAGAAAAAGCTCGCCCGTGCGGACCAAGGGGACCCTTGTATAGTGGCTGGCCAGGCCACGTTCGGGGGCCGAATGTGCCTCCGCATCCATGCAATGTTCGGCGGCCGAACATAAGGTTCGGCGGCCGAACCTGCACTTCCCTCACTTAGACTTTCGGGGGCCTAACGTGCCTCCCAAAGTCCATGCATGTTCGGCGGCCGAAAGTGAGTTTCGGCGGCCGAACCTGGGTTTTTCCTTAAAGAATTTTCATGCAACAACTTATTTAAAATCATACTTAAAACATTAAAATACATGAAAACATCTTATAAAAACATGCTTTTACCCTTCTAGAGGTTTCCGACACCCAAATTCCACCGGACGGTAGGAATTCCGATACCGGAGTCTAGCCGGGTATTACATATTTATAATCTATAATTTATATCTGATGATCTGAGATCCAATAGAATAGGGTTTTACAAGGGTTTTGATATTGAAAAATAAACTTAAACTTTCTGGGGAGGGGTTCCCCTTTTATCCATTTCGCTATGCTTGCTGGTGACGTGTAAAGGCCTTTCCATGATTGGGACACGCGTCTCTGACATACAGATTCGGGTGTACGAGGGTATCAGCAGCCTGCTCCATGCGTAACGACCTCTGATTCTCCTCGTGCGTACGTTCGAGCGGATCTGCTAGGCTGTCTTAGTATGGCTCTGGATACTGGGCTGGGCTGAGAGTCGGGCCGGACGCTGAGTTTGAGAGGAGAGGGCCTGCTAGTCACGGACTGGGCCGATCTAAGTGAAGAAGCTTGGTTGAGCCCGGCCTTGAAGGTGGCACGAACCAGGCTTGTCTCGTGTATCAGGTGTGTGGGCCTCTGCAAGATGGGCTTTTGGCTATGATCAAGGCCCTGGGCCAGGATGGAGAAATCCAGCAGTCATCAATATCAATACTATGTATAAAAGTGAGAAGATGGGGTTGCCCATAATACCTTAAATCTTTAATTTATTTACAACAATATCAATTATTTAGATAATTGATGATTTTATTTTTTTAAATTTAATTTTGAAAATAAATGAGAATTTTATTTTTTATATTAATTTTAATTAGTTAAGAAAAATTTAAAAAAATATATAAGATATAATAATATTAAAATTTTTAAAATAAGATATAGATATATATATATATATATATTAGTATACATTATTTAATATTATGCTATAATATAATTATTATAAAATTATATTGTATAATAAAATTAATATAAAAATAAATTTTTGAATATTTGCGTAAGTATGAAGTTAATGTTTTTGTAAATATTTTAAAAAGATATATAAGATATAATAATATTAAAATTTTTAAAATGAAGATATAATTTAAATGGTAATTTTATTATATATATTTATATATATATATTTAATATTATACTATAATATGATTATACAAAATTATATTGTATAATAAAATTAATATAAAATAAATATAAAAATTTTTTTAAAAATATTTGCATTATTTGCATAAGTATAAAGTTAAATGTTTTTGTAAATATTTTAAAAATATATATAAGATATAATAATATTATAAACTAGAAATGGACAACCTTTCTAGCAAACAGCTATAATTTTATGGGGTTCATTTTTGGTAAACTTTGTTTTGACTCCCCTAGTTTTGAACTCATATACATCTGAAAATTGCATTCTAGAACTAGAAAAAGGTTGTTTTGCCTCTCCAAACATAATGAGCACTCTTTCTCCTTTTGATCACAAAATCATCCCAATCATCTTCAGAATCTTTAAGATTTGATAAATGAACTTGGATCACCAAATAATATATACCTGTATCATCACTCCTGCTTATAGAATCATCCTCCCCAATTTCATCAATTAATTTCTTCATCAATTGAAGTCCAACTAGTACTAAAAGTACTGTTATTTTTCCCACTATCACTGCTAGTATCATGACTTTTCCCTTTATTTACATCAACCTCATTATTTCCATGCTCATGCCTAAAGATTCCTAACACTGGTTCCTTACTTTTGCCTTTTGCTTGCTTTTTCTTTGCAATATCTCTATTGTTAGGCAAATTGATATCAGTGTACTGCCTTTCTCTATTAACTTCCCATCATGATGAAATATTAAATCAACAAATTCCATCTCAAGTATGCATCACACAAGTTAAAAAAAGGCAAAAATTTCAAAATTAAATATAACATAGTATTAATCTATTACAAGCTTTATCAATTGCAACGATTGTCTTTCGGCACTTTGCTTGTCCACTCGCTTGAATCCAGAAGATTTGCATGTGATAACTCTACTCATTCAATTGCAATTCTCTCAACAATGTGTTTTTCTTCTGAATGTTGGGGAGAATAAGATGAAATTGATGAGCTCAATATTGGGAGAAATGTAAGCAGAGGGGCATATTTGAACCTTTGAAAAATTAAAGAGCTTATTTGATTATTGAATAAGAGTTGAGAGAAAAAATAGGTTTTTGCTTATTTGATTATTTGTTTGTTTATAGAAAAACTACTTGTTTGTGTGTTGAAGGGCTTGATCTATGGTAAATAGAATCAGACAAATATTTTTCAATATATATATCCATTTCAAAAATATATATATATATATATATTTCCTGAAAAAGGATGGCAGGAACACTGAACATTGTAGTAGGCGATTCAAAACCCTCACTCGCAGCCGTTTGCGATTAGGGGTAAGCATTAGGTCGATTCGATTTAAAATTGAATCGAACCGAATTGAATAAATCAAAAATTAAAATTTTAATGTTTATAAAAATCGAATCGAATTAATTTTAGTCAGAAATCGAATCGAATCGAACCGGTTTGATTCGGTTCGATTCGATTCGGTTTGATCGATTTCGATTTTTAATAATTTTTTTTATTTTTTACACTTTATGTTTAATATTTTAAAATTTAATTAAAATATTTTAATTTTCATATGATTTAATTTCTCTATATTATTGAAAAAATATATTATTATCACTAATCGGTTCGGTTCGGTTTTTTCGGTTTTTTTTAATCAAAACCGAACCGAATTGAAATAACCGAAATTTTTAAAATTAAAAATCGAACCGAACCGAAATGTATAAAAAACCGAACCAAAATTTTAAATCGATTCAATTCGATCAATTTTTTCGATTTGAACCGAATACTGCTCACCCCTATTTGCGACTGGATAATTATTATTCCACGTTTAGAATTAAAACGACTGGATAATTATTATTCCACGTTGGAATTAAAATTATAAGAAAATTTATTAATTAATTCTTATATTAAAATTACTCAATTAAAATATTATGTAGTTTATAGTTACTGACTTTATACTCTTTACTCGTCTTTAGTAAACTTTATTATTTATACTATTTAATTTATGTATTTTTAGTTATACATATTATATTATTTAGCCCTTCCTTCTATTTTTTATTATTTTTTCTTTTAAAAAATTTATTTCTTATTTTTAATATTTCAATATTTCAAGTAGTGAAATTTTACTTAAGTTATTTACTTATTATCTAATTTAATTTTGCACACTATTCGTATTATTAAGATATATTCGATATGGATTAAAGTTAATTTTGCACACTATTCTTATTATTAAAATATATTCGATATGGATTAAAGGAGGATTATATATTAAGACAGTTAAAATTTACACTAAATTAATATATCACTTCTAATGAGTGTATATTCGGTACACTAACTCACCCACTATTCAAAATGAATAATATTAAATTAAATGAGTAAAATTTTAATCCACCTAATTTATTTTATTTCTCATTTTATTATATCAAATATAAAAAAATAAATAAATTAATAATATAATCTCATTCTCAATATGAAACCAAACATAATGGAAATTTTTTTAAGGATTAATTATTATTTCATAAAAGAAGTTACTATTAATTTTATTTATTAACTCTACACCAAACATATCCAATGATAATTTTTTTATTTATCTCATTTAATTGCCATTTTATTTATATGTTAAACTATTTAAATTTAAAAACGATAAATTTTAATTTTTTAAAATTAAAAGTGTTTTACAAATAATAGTAGATTATTTAATAGATTTTATGGATTATTTAAATTTAAAAAAATAAAATTTAAATTTAAAAATTATAAATTTGTTAGAGGTTAGATTATTTAAATTTCAATTAATAAATAATAGATAAGAATTATTATAATTTAATTATATTATTTTATTAATTTTTATAAAAATTTCTTTTCAATATGAATTTTATTTTTTTAATCATTTATTTAAATCGAGCTCCGCTGCATCTACCACTGTCCGGCACCTATAGACGAGAAATTGTATAGTACGTGGAATAACAATATCCACATGAAAAATTTTAGTATATGAAATAGGGGTGTGTGATTTCAGTTCAGAGATGATTTTTTTTAGGAGTTGAAATCGGAATTGAAAGTTAAGTTTTTTTAATTTTTTAAAATTAAAATTAAATTTTGATATAATTCTGTATTTTCAGTTTTGATTCAATTTTAGAAACTCTAATTAAATGAGTTTATATATTATAAATATATTTATTTTTTTATAATAAAATTATATAGTTTAATTTAATAGTATTTTTTTAAATATTTATAATTAATTTAGTTTAATTTGTTTTTAATTTTATTAAATTATATTTTATTAATATATAATCTGATTAATAATTATATGTATATATATATAAACAATAACAATTATAAATACATATATGTATATATATGTAATTAATTTTAATAATTTATATTATATTAATATAAAATTAATTAATATAATCTATTTAAATAAAATAAAATATAATTAATTAATTAAATTAGTTGAATTATATCCTTATAAATTTTTAATAATTAAATAGTGACTAAAATATATACTAATTATATATATATATATATTAATAACAATTATAAATCTATATACACATATTAATTTATATATAATTATTTCAGTAATTTATATTTTATTTTATTAATATAATTCTATTAATATTGAAATAGTGTATATATTTCATTTATTTAGATAGGACAAATTTTAATTAAATTAGTTAAATTATATTATTATAAATATTTTTTTTAATAATTAAATAGTGACTAAAATATATACTAATTATATATATATATATATTAATAACAATTATAAATCTATATACACATATTAATTTATATATAATTATTTCAGTAATTTATATTTTATTTTATTAATATAATTCTATTAATATTGAAATAGTGTATATATTTCATTTATTTAGATAGGACAAATTTTAATTAAATTAGTTAAATTATATTATTATAAATATTTAACAATTAATTAATGATTAAAATAATAATAATAATAATTATATATATAATTATTTTAATAATTTAATTATATTAATATATATATATATATAATATTTAATTTATTTAAATAGAACTTATAATCAATTAATTAAATTGATTAAATAAAATAATAAAATATTTAATAATTAAATAATATTATAATTATATATATGTAATTTTATTGAAATTATATAATATATAAAATATATTATTAAAATTATAATATTATTATAAATTATTTAAATATATATATATAAAAATTAATATTTCAGTACGATTAATTCAATACGATTTTAATAGAGTTTTAATTTAATTTCATTATAATTTTTAATAAAAAAATAAAAATAAAATAAAAATAAAATAATTAAATAAATTTAATTTAATATAATTTTAATTTTATTATAGTTTTTAATAAAAAATTAAAATTAAAATTAAATAAATATAATTCAGTACGATTTAATTTCTATACTATTTGATTATTTTTCGATTCCGATTCGTACAATTTTCTGGTCGCACCGCAACTGTCCACGTAGGATTGACGATCCACATTAAATGGTTATCCACGTGTGCACATTTTATCCACATTCAATCGCACAATTCAGCAATGACTCATTACGTGTACAAAATGGCGCATCGACAGGTGTTCCCGAAAAGCGACATACAACCAGGATCCAATGACGTAAGCACGCGTGTACATCTCAACAGAAAATGTGCGACACTCGGAAACTTACTATTAACCGACCTTCGATGCAAGTAAAAGCAAGAAACGCCGTTGCTTTGCCGGATTAAGCGGGCTGGGAATTCGGTTTCTTCTAAATCTTCTCTGTTATTTGACTGTTCCGATTTTTTCTTTCTGGCTGCGATTTGGATTCCAAACATTTCAATTTCTGCTGACAAATTAAGAATTCGCTGAAGCTCAATTATGCAGCGATTCGTTGACAACGTCCTCGCTGTGACGAAAGAGTGAGTCCTCCTTTGCGGTTTTGATTGTTTGAGCATTTGATGAGAATAATGCTTTCTTTTTCTTTTCTTTCTCTTAGAATTTTTAATGATTTTCTGAGTTGCTGAATGTGAGGGATTTATTTGAATTTCCGGCTTTTTTTTTTGGAATTTAATGGAAATGTGTTTCTGGTATGATAGTTTTGTAATTCATTTAATTTTGAACCTCTGATCAAACTGTTGTAGGTGTTTAGATTTTTGCAGCAATTATTAACTTTGCGGTTTTGAGGAAATTCTAAAGCTTTTCTTTTACCCTTTTAATTGAAATTTTGTTTGAATAATATATAATAGGAGAAATGCCTAAGAAGATGGTCCTATTGGCATGTAGCTAAAGAATGCTGGAGCGCAGTGAAATGAAATTTTTTGCAGGGTGAAATGGGTGCGATTTGTATTCCCTTATTTTTTTCAAAAAAAAAATAAAAAAAAAACTCTGTTGTAAATGATTGGTTATCTGCTATTGACATGGTTTGATCCATATGAATGATTTCTTTTTGAGAGTGGCTACAGGCTTGGTAGAGTAGAATTATGGGCTGTTACTAGTGCTTATTCATTAGAAAAGTTCTTGTTTTGGCTTTTAGTGCAGGTCGGTCAAGACATTCACTTTTGAGGCTTTGCATACTATTGTGAGGCTGATAAATGGAGTGTCGGCATTTTTGTTGACCATATTGCCAGGGAAGGCTAATATCCTTGAAGGCATCCATGGCTGGGAGCTTAGGCCAACTGTTCGTGGACCTCGATATCCCCGCTGGATGGAGAAGTCAGTTTAAATGCTTGTTCTAAAAATCTTCTCCGTATATGATCTTTCATTTTCTTTTTCTTGGAGTTGGCTTTTTTATAACAAAAATGTTTGGTGTAATGAGTAACTGTGGTGAATATTGCAGTAATGCCTATGCAAAGTGAGTGGATAATTAAAGAAAGTGAATGGAACATATGGAAATTCTGCAACTCACTATGAAACTTAAAAGCGTGAATGATGGAATTAAAACTTTTATAACTTACTACTAATGAGTTGTTACACCAACAAAAATTATCTGGCAAGATTCTCAAGCTCATTTTTAGGATGTTAGCGAGGCACGAAAATAAAGGAAGGAGGCGGGAAATATTTGAGGGAAGACTTTTTTTTTTTTCTCCCTTCCCTCTGTTTGAATATTAGGCAGGAAAAAATAAGGGTGAAAGTTGTGGGTCCCACTTGTTATTTTCCACCCTTATTTTCTTTTTTCCCCCAATTTCCTCCCTTCCAAACAAGTTAAGGATAGAAGAATTGTATTTTACTTCCTTTCTTTATCCTCCTCTATTTTCCACCATTCAAATAAATTTTTAAGGTTCATTTGATTTTTTTTTTTTTTCTAATATGCTCCTTAGCGTGCGGATATCTTTGTTAATTTAAACTTTACTCCTGTTAAGGAATCAGGTGGTTTGCATAGCACTTAGCTGTTATGGAGTGTTTATTCTTATAGATACCAATAGAAAGGCGTGTCGTCACTGTGGTGGCATTTCTTATCACCTTCTCACTTATTGTTTATTACTTTAGTAACTTAAAGTCAAATTTCTTTTTTTTATTATACCCACATAAGTTCTTTTTACTTCAGAACTTCTAATTGTTGCTGATATTTCTCCTACTCTTCCTTTTTTCTTTCCTTTTTTTGGAATGGAATGATTGTGATCATAGTGGGGTTTCCTCTTTCAACAAATTTATTCATGAGCTGTCTGTGGATTCTGATACTTCAAGCGAGGATTATTCATCAGCAGAAGAAGATATTGATGGACTATGTCCTGCATCACCATTGTCTCAAAATTCACAATTCTCCCATGCAAATTCTTTCACAAAGAATACTGGGTACTGGACAGGATGGCCTATGTTCTTATTATCATGGATTCTCTTTCCTGTGAGGTTTCTGCTGGGGTTACCATTACGACTTTGTCATTTATTTTACAGTAGGGATTCAGCAACCTCCTCTGTGAGGGGAAGACGCAAGCCTTCACGATTATGCTCTTTTGCGAGAGTGCATCGCACAACTGACAGGAGACGTGGAGTCATTGAGGTTTCTTCAAGAATTTCAATGAATTTCAATATATTGTCTGACCTTGTTCCTTTTCTTTCTTTTCTGCTCCTATCTACCTCATGTGTCATTAATATGAATCTCATGAGCTTTATGTTGTCACAACAGGATCTTCATCTGGCAATCGAGATGTTCATAGAATCGATATTTGATTTTTTCCACAAAGCTGCACATTTTCTTCTTTCTCCATCAGAAGTTAAGAGAGTACTATATAGATGGTTTTCATCTCAGAGCCGTGGCAATGAAGATACTTATGGCCTGTCAGATGCATGTGTGCCCACTGCCACACTTGGAGAGAATGATCCAACTCTTACAGAAAGAAAAACCACTTTTCATCAGTCTCTGAATACAGATGCTCGGACATGTCAGGATGTAATAACAGAGCTTGGGTAGGGGCACTGCTTAGTCTACTTGGTCATTCCTTTCTTCATGCTAAGCTACATATGCTCTATACATTTCCACTTTTCTGTCTGTTATAGGTACCCATATGAAGCAATTCGGGTTATCACTTCTGACGGATATGTTCTTCTTCTGGAAAGAATTCCCAGGTATTTGTTTGTTTTCTCTCCAGCCAAAAAGTTGCTTTGCTTAAAAGATGTTGCCTAATCCAGTGAACGTGTTTGATGTTGCAGACGTGACTCACGGAAGGCTGTATACCTTCAGCATGGGATCTTGGATTCATCCATGGGGTAAGGCTTTTCTTTTTCACCCTCTCTTGGTTAGTTATCATACACATTTTTTAAATTATAAAATATAGCAGAGAGCAGCATTAGAAACATAATTATCGAGGAGCCATTTGAATACATGACATGTTCTATTGTCCAATCACCTCTCTTTTGAGGTGTTTATCTTATGTCATTTACAGGCTTTACTATATTGCTTGGCTAAAAAATGAACTGAATGAGTGCATCTTTCTTGAGCTAGGTTATGTATTTAGCTCAAAGTTTAAACTAATCAGTCCTGAAAGAATTGGAACAAATTGAAGGAAGGCAGTTATTGATGCTCTTCTTGAGGAAATCCCGAGTTGGATTAGAATGTGGTTAAATACTCGCCCCTGCCAAATTTCACCTTGGATCTTGCTTTAACTGGAGAACACCATGAATAATTGAAATTTTTTTGGAATGGGAAAAATGGGTAGCAGTGTAGCACACTTTTCCCCACATTAAAGCTTGCTTATGCTATACGTGATACTTAGCATTCCGAAGATGAGTTTTCTGGCCATTGTGTGTGGGAGAGCCCAAAGATTGCATAGGTACCATCATTTTTGTTCTGTTATGACCATGCTATTTTGGAGTCGTCTTTACATTTTCATTTTACATAGGGAAATTAAAACTTATTTCCCTTCCTAGATGAAATCTCTAAGTAAGTTGAATACTCAATTGTTCAATCCCTACTTTTATATTGTATGAGCATTTCATAATAGAAATAAATAATTTTTTTGTTATCCCTTCATCATTTAGGGATGGTTTCAATTTACATGTTCTCAAAAACCAATTATTCATGATTGGCCAAATCATTGATAGGATTAATGTCCAAATACCAAACACGTCCTCTATATAACCTGCTCAAGCTAGAAGAAACTTTTGAAAAGATCAAAGAAACGATTTGTTCTTCCTCCATGAAAAACTCTTCTAATAGTTCCAGACCAAAAAATTTTAAAAACACGCATAAAGTACTATCTGCATTTGCAGCCAAATTTTCAACTCAAGAAAGTTAAAATACATACTTTATTCGATTCAAACTCTGTGTTATCATTTCTTGCCATGAGAATATGTTAGATCTTGTATGCACCTTTCCCCATTTCATCTTTAGCTTCTTTCTATAATATTCCTATGATTTATTATTCATTGTCTTTTAATCTAGAGCTTTATTTAATTAGATTAGTCGCTGATTCTTTTTTGTTCATCTTCATGATCCTTCATCATAGTTTATTCTTTTGTATTCACATTTTTTCTTTTGGTTGTCCAGTTGGGTGTCCAATGGTATTGTTGGCTCTCCAGCTTTTGCAGCATATGATCAAGGTTGGTAACATTGGCCTTGCACCTATATGCATTATTACTAAAATTGAAGAACATGCTGCTGACTTTTTATTATGCAGGGTTTGATGTTTTCCTTGGGAATTTTCGTGGTTTGGTTTCTCGGGACCATGTCGACAAGAACATTTCCTCACGGAAGTAAGTCGGTGGGGTATCATGGTGACCTTCTAACATGAAATGTGGGAAGGAAAAGTTGGGGGAATTTACCAAAAAAAAAAATCTGCAGTTTCTTGTGTGTACTTGATAACAATTTGTAATACATTGATGACTGAATTGGAAGTGGAAATTGGCAAATTAATATAGGTATTGGAGGTATTCTGTCAACGAGCACGGGGTTGAGGATATTCCAGCAATGATAGAGAAGATTCACCAAGTTAAAACTGCAGAATTGAAAATTAGCCAGCCTGAACTCGAGGAAGAAAGGAATGGTGATCAGCCTTACAAACTCTGTGCAATTAGCCATAGCTTGGGAGGAGCTGCCATGCTGATGTACGTTATAACACGCCATATTGAAGAAAAGCCTCATAGACTTTCCAGATTGATCTTATTGTCACCTGCTGGTTTCCATCATGACTCACCCCTGCCATTAACAGCTATGGAGTATCTGGTGCTTTTGTTGGCCCCTGTTCTTGGACCTATCGTACCGGGCTTATACATACCAACAAGATTTTTCCGTATGTTGGTAAACAAGTTGGCTCGAGACTTTCATAACTACCCTGCAGTTGGAGGACTGGTTCAGACCCTAATGAGTTATGTTGTTGGTGGAGATAGCTCAAACTGGGTAGGAGTATTAGGACTACCACACTACAACATGAATGACATGCCAGGGCTCTCATTCTATGTAGTTCACCACCTTGCACAAATTAAACATGAAAAAAAATTTATAATGTATGATTACGGAAGTGCATCTGCCAACATGGCATTGTACGGATCTCCAAAGCCTCTGGACTTGGGTGAATACTACGGGGTCATTGATATTCCTGTTGATTTGGTCGCCGGAAAGAAGGACAATGTGATTCGGCCTACAATGGTGCAAGAACATCAGAGGCTGATGAAGGATGCTGGTGTGGATGTATCGTATAAAGAGTATGAATATGCTCACTTGGACTTCACATTCTCTCACCATGAAGAACTGTTAGCCTATGTGATGTCACGCTTGCTGCTGGTGCAGGCCGCACAGAAGCAACCATGTAATCAGAAGGCCTCGAGGTCAACAGAAAAGGCCAAGTAAACCATATAATCAGGAGTGAGGTACTCAAGTAGCCAAGTTCCCTGCTTTTTTCTGGATTTGGCATACATGTTGTATCTTTAGAACCAAGTTGTTGTACGTGATCGATTAGATACTTGTAGTAGATCCATAAATGCTTCAGTCTTCCCAACTCGTCTTTGCGAGGAAAGCGCGACACGATTCTTGGTTGGATTTTGCAATCAAAAGTTGTATCCTTGTTGTAGGATATTGGTCATGGTGATATTTGTAACTATGTAGTGCAGAGACTAGGATATTTGAAGATCAATTTCCCTTTTTTATCATTGTTTTTAACAATGATAATTTGTAATATATAAATGAAAGGAATTAAACTGAGAGGCCTTCCTCTCCCTTACCAATAAGCAGTACCTTTTTGTGGTTGAATGCCTGCTGTTCTTCCATTTTGAACCTTTTATTTGAGGCTGGTTTACACACAACAGAATTGATAACCTATACAATATATCCCTCCCCGTATTATGAAACGTCTGTACTGTCTATGTGACCAAGCCAGGAGGATAACTGAAATATTAGGACGGGCAGGGGCAGGGCTTTCAACCCTTTACTAAGTCAAGCTCATTTAATACAATTGCAAATCTCTAAAGGCAGTCCACGTGTCACCATCCGGTGGACCTCAGATCTCACAAACATCAAGAACCCATGGTAATTATTTAAGAACTATAGTTGATATTTGCTATTGTTTCTACCTTCCGTCTCACGTGATTTAATTCACAATAAAAATTTTAAATAAAATTATGCATGATTTAAATTTTTTTTAAAAAAAATTTATAAATTAAAAAAGTTAAATCCTGCATGTTAAATAAAAATTTGATAAAAAAATAAATTTAATTAAATTTTTATAAGAATTTTTTATTTCAAACAATAGATTATAATCGGTATTTTAGAGTTATGTTTAAGAAATCAAATCAAATTTAGATTTGCTAAAGAATTTATTAAGAGAATATTTTATTTATTTAGAGAAAATTAAGTCATTAAAAATGAATTTCTTTTATATAAAATAAATTAATTTTCTAAATTTTATTAAGATTATGTATATTTACACAAAATAATTTATATTTTAAAAATATTTTTTATAAAAAAAATTCTATATAATATATTTTTATAATTTTCAAAATTCAGAAAATGATTTCATCTCCTTAAAAGGAGGAAGTTTTTTCTTTTTTAAATAATTTAATATTTTTATATCTTTCTGATCTAAGTATTCTAAATATTAGAAAATATTGAAATATTTTCAACAAAGCCGAATATAATTAAACTTTTTATGTATAAATTTTATTGATCTCCTTTATTTCTTTATTTTATGATTAAATGTAAGAAATTATTTTCTATATATAAATGAGTTGGTTTAATGTATTTATAATTACTAGTTTTTATAATTTTTAAATCGATAACTAACATTTTCTTTTATTGAAAGATAAATATTTTAATTCTATAAAATATATAAATGTTTTGATTGAGTAATTTATAGATAGGAATTAAATAATTACTCTTAACAAAATAAGAAACTTATTCTGCAAAAAAAAAAAAGATATTAATAATTCATCCTTAATTAAATAAAAAATTACAAATGTATGAAAACAGGAAAAAAAAGTTTTGCTATAAAAGTCTTCTTCTTTTTTTTTTTTAATTACTAGCGACAAAAGTTTTATCAATTGTTATCTATTTTTTTTTAATAATAATAATTTATTATTATTTAAAAATATTTAATTTAATAGAATAGAATTGTTATCTATTTCAAAGTCTATTTTATAAAAAAATAATTTTATCAAATAAAATACTTTATTATATATATCAAACTCAATATACATTTGGAAACGTATTTTCATTTTAAAAATTAAAAAAAATTATATTTTTCTTTCACCGTTTATCTTATTATACTACTTTAAATAATATAAATAAGAAATTATATTCTTTTTAGCTTTATTTTTTATTTAAACATAATATAATAAAAATTAAATAGATTTCTCATAACACTTCATTATTTTTTTAACAAAATAACATTTAAAGTGAAAAAATATTTTAAATAAAATTGAAGAGAATAACCCACAATTGATAAATTAAAATATAAATTTCAATTTTTTTTTAAAAAGCAAACGTTTGAGATATATAATGTACCAAACAATTATATTAAAAAGACAATCCATTAAATTTCATTTCAAATATTTTATAAATTTAAAGTAATATGAAAATTATAAAATTAATAAAAAAATCTTTAATAATTAGTAAAATAAAAAAATCTATAAATAATCTGAAATAATATTGAGAAACTCACTATTGAAATCTATAAAAGAAAACTTTTAAAATATATAAATAAACAAAATAAAAAGTTTTAAATTAATTTATTTGTTAAAAGTGATTCAATTTAAATTTTATTAATTAAATTAATTATAGAGATTATATAAATTTAAAATTCTTAATTTTTTTCTCCTTAAATTCTTATATTTATTTTTTATTTATAATATTATAATATTAATACTTTAATATATATTATAATAAGTATAGTAAAAATAAATATTAAATTATTTTATATAATACTTTAACATAAATATTTAATTAAATAACTATATATGTTCGTGTTCAACTTATTTACATACCTTGTGACTAATAAAAATTTTAAAATGAAAATAAAAAAAATTAAATAATTCAATATCTTTTAGAAATTTTAAATTATAAAATCTTAATATTGTGAGATAAAAATACATGCAATAATTTAATATTATGTTAAGAAATAATTACTTTTATTTTAATTGGCTAATTTATTAAAAGATAATAATAAAATATTAAATAATTTTATAAAAAATGATATTAAATATCAAATTATTAGGATAATATTAAGATATTACATAATATTTTCAAATTATTATTATTATTTTTACTTAATCATTTCAATTAATTTTTTATTATAAAAGATAATAATAAAATTTATAATTATTATAATGAGTATAAAAATATGGAACGAATGTTGAATAATACTAGCTATATTAAAAGTGGGTGGAATAATAATTTTACAAAAATACCCCTATCTCTATATGGTATTTATAAATTTATTTTTATTTAAAATCTTTAATTTAATTAGATAAGTATATTGATATTTATTTAAACTAAAATTATTACTAATATTAGTAGTAAACTAAAGTTGTTGAGAGTTTATATTAATATTTAATTTTATTGAAATTATATTTTTATTATAACCTAAATAAGATTAAAAAATTAACTAAAAAATTAAATTTAATAAAAAATTAGTATTTTTAGTGACACAATAAAATCATCACTAATAATAAATTTAGCGACCGTGCTACTGTTACTAAATAATGTTGCAGCCTTTGGACTTCAAGTACCAATTCCATAAACTACATCAACTTGAAGTTTAATTACCATAAGCGATAATTCATTCATTATCATCAATATCAACGATCCTCGTAATTATTCAAAAAACGATCACTTAATTTCTTTTCTCGCAATATTCTACCGTCTACGCATACGACTTCATACATTAACGGTACAAATATATTTCTAGAATCATCACAGTCAATTTTGAAAAGTGTAGTACAACTTTTATATTTTATATTTTTATGATTGGTATATAAATTAAGATCTATATTATGATAGCCTAATTATGATAGAAATAACTCAAAAAATACAAATTTTTTATGTCTTTTTTTGTCTTCTCATGCATTCTATGTATATAGGACATTCTTATAAAATTTCATAATTTTCTAAGTATATTTATTATTTTTTTATTGAATTTCAATTTTTAATTCTAGAATTATCAATAATTAGGTAAAAACTTTCTATAGATCCAATATTTATATTTTTATGTTCTTGGTTATTTATTTATTTTTTATTTGTATTTTGATCCTTGATTTTACTAAGGTTTGGCCTAATAGAGTGTTTCCTTAAATTGAGAGGATTTGAATAAAAAATTAGTATTTTTAGTGACACAATATATTTTATGTGTAGGTATGTATATATACGTTATATTTATTTTTAACATATAGTTAGTGATAAGACTTAGAGTTGTGATAAGGTTTATAGTCATGATAAGGTTAAAATTGTGATAAGATTTAGAGTTATGATAAAGTTTAGAGTTGGTTGAGATAATATTTGTTATTCATACAATCTGTATCCAACTCAACCACTGGTATATACTATATAAATGTATTCTATATAGAAATACAAAAAACACATAGAATTCTCAATACCATAAATCTTCTATAGTTAGTATTTCATGAATATTGAAAAGATAGTTACATGGTTACATAAATTTTTTAATTACTCATAAATGTTAGAAAAATTAAATAATAAATATTTAAAAATAAATAATTTTTATATAAAATTAAAAACATTATATATATAAATATACACCATAAAAAGGTTGAGAGTTTGATTTAAATAATTAAAATTCATTAATATAATTCATTTTGTATATTAATAGCTGTATGTTTAATTAATGAAAAAGTATGAAAAATTACTTTGTGATTTTATATTGAATTTTCATTTTAAAATTTATTATTTAATTTGTGTCAAAATAGTATACGTGGTATCACACTATTAATAAATAGTAGCAATTTTTAAATATCATAAAAAATATTGATATGAGAATTATATTACAAGATATTAATTTACACAAATTAGATTATAAACTCTAAAATAAAAATAAGTTAAAAAATCACAATATATGTTTTTTATACTTTCTCATTTTAATTAAAATTATATTTTATTTGTCATGTCAGAATTTCTTAATAGTAGAAGAAAATTACTGCTATTTATACCATAGGTACTATTTAACACAAATTAAACTATAAACTCTGAATTAAAAATGAGTAAAATTATAGGATACTTTTTTATATTTTTACCTTAATCAATTATATATATATTTATTTTAATTTTTAATGGCCATCTCATTAAATTATTGTCACATTAATTTTTTTTAGTATAATCACGATTATTATATTGTTTGTACCAAGTCGGCTCATTAAGAGATAAAGTGTTCTTATTGAATATTTACTCCACTCATGAAAATCGAATTTTAGACCTCACTTAAGAAAGAAAAATATCAAACCACTCGTCTCATTACTCATTGATAATATATTAATTTTTTGATCTATCTATCTTATTCCTTTATTGAGTTAATTTTCGATCTAAACCCTTCTCATTACCATCAAGTTACCTCTCCCTTCCTTTGCTAGAGAGAATTCTTCTCCCTTTTCTGATTTTTTCTCTAGATTTTTAGAACTATTCCTTTATTGAGTTAACTTTTGATCTAAAGATGTACTTCTCTCTTTCTTTTTAGCTTTTTTCTTTGGATTTATGAAAGACATGGACTCTCCTGCTCCATTGGGAAGGAGAGACATTCCTCTCTAACCTGGTGTGAGTTTCCCTTATCAAGATATGTAAATGTGTAAATAGAAGACAAGTGTGTGTTAGTTGGCTTTTTTCCACTGTAAAGTAAGTTATTGGTTGAGCTTGATGAGCTGGCTTTAAGTGATATGACACCACGTGTATATAAATATTCAAGAGACTTCTCAATAAGCGGATTTTTCATGCCTCACTTCCTTTTAGTTTCATATTTCTGTTATTCTTCTCCAACAACGAGTTGGATTTGTGAATATTTTTATTTTTATTAGATATTATATGTGAGGGTTCTTTATGTATTGCATGCATTGGCTCTTAAAGCCAAATTGGGTTTTCTTCTTTTCCTATTGTATATAAATTCTATGATATTAGGATAAAATTATAATTTAAAAAGATTATAATTTTAATCTAATTGATTAAATAGAAATTTAATTAAAATATCTAAAATTTATATGATTTTTTATTAAAATTTAGGATTATAATTATAATTTATTTATTTAATTAGTTAAATAAATAAAAATATATTATTATACTGAAATTTTAATATTTTAATATAAAAATATTTTCTATGAGACTCACTAGCGACAGACTTTTGAGAGATTTCAGAATTTATAAAAAAGTAAAGAGTTAATATTCCAAACCACTCTCCTTCTCAAACCTTTTTTTTATTGTTATTCTGTGTTGATATTATTAAAAATTAGATATTCAAAATTAACGATTTTGTACTTTTATTGTAAAAAATAAAAAGTATTTATTTTTTTTAATATTATTATTTTTTATTTAAATGTAATCTATATTAATAAAAAATTTTATTTTTTTATTTTTTTCACCACATTCAATCCGATTGAAACAGTCGCCTATTAGTGCAGTCATTCTTTTCGGTGGGATCTCGTGGGGGCCAAAGAGTCCTGAAAGTCATGAATGGGACGCCAAAAAGGATTCCACCTCCCCTCTTTGTTGATGCCTTCTGTTATGATTGTCTCTCCATCACGATTACTTTGCACAATTTTGTTGGGTTTCATGCAGCTTGAGTCATTGTTTGCATTTATTGTTGTAGATATATTGGTCCTCTTCACCATAGTGACGGCAACTTGGGGTTCTCTTTTAAATCCTCTACTTTCTGGTGATATGTCGGCACTCCAATTGAGATTTCTGGCTTGTTCCTGTCGAGTGGCATCCACAACAATCGAGTTCTTTATCGGGTCATGACCCATTAGTCTAAGGCTCCATCTATTTTAGGCCTAGGACCTTTCTATGTTGTTGTGTATGGGCCAGATCCTTTCCTATGCTGTTTGCGTTAAAGGCTTCAGATAATTTACCTTCGATAAAAAAAAACAAAAAAAAAAAAACTTCCAATCTAGATCTAATCACAAAATAATTTAAGTTGTGTACTATTATTTTCTTAGGTTTCCATATAGGTGCATACCCTTTAACTCGAAAACTTTTTAAAATATTTTATTGACTTTTTTTTATAAGCCAAAATATTTATTAAAAATTAAAATATGAGGAATAACTTAGTAAATCACTCAATATCCAGCAGGCTCCATAGCATGCTTGATCTGGGAGAGAAATGCCAGAGCGTAAAAAATGAAAGGCATACAATCGAAAGAGAAAAAGAAAATTTTGATGAAATTAATTATTCAGTTTTTATAATTTTTAATTCTAATTAAAATATCTCTTAATTTCTTAAAGTATAACTATTATATTCTTTTATTAATAATTCCATTAGAAATGGATAAATTCACTTAGTCAAACGAGAGAGAGTATTTTGAAATTACAAAATTAACCTTGAGACTTTTACAAAGTTAACTTCAGTATCAATTTCAAGCATCTAGACAGCTATCTGATTGATGATACAATGGGTAAGAAATGAAACAGAATTAGAGGGACTTTGAAATTCTGCTGCCAACCCACATGCATTGAAGGTAGAAATTGATAAGGAAGCAGAATTAGATGAACTTGGAAATTCTACTCCCAACCCACATGCATTGAAGGTAGAAATTGATGAAGGCGAGGGACCAATCTCCTATGGGTGGAGCCTGCACCGTGGAGGTGATGTTATGATAGCAATGAAAATTTAAAAAAATTAAAAAAATAATTATAACTTTTCGAGTGAGCCTAACATGATTTATTAAAAATTATTAATAGAAATACTAAATAGTTATATTTTAAGATAACAAGAGATATTTTAATTATATCTAAAAATTATAAGGGCCTACTCATTAATTTCACTAAAATTTCGGAATCCATACTAATTTTTCCAAAAAGAAAAACATAAAAAACAATAAATAGCAAATAGTTTAAAACTCTAGAATCCATAAAATTTTAAAGGAGATAGCTAAGAGTGATCCATAGTTGTTGCAGCCTTGGACTTCAACCACTGAAACTCCATAACTACTTGAACTTGAAGTTTAATAACCATAAGCAATAATTCATCATCATCATCAATATCAACGGTCCCCATTTATGACTCAGAAAATGATCACCTGATCTCTTCTCTTGCAATACTCTACTCTCTGCATGCATCAACTGTGAAACACATTTCCTGGCATCATCACAAGCAGTAATATTTATTACAAAGTTTAGCAGAAAGCTTATGTGGTCCTACGCACTCATTCAAAAGAGGGACTGGTTACTGGTTCTGTTCAAATTTTTGCACTCAGGGAAGAGGAGCTATCAAGCTAACAAGCTAACGAAGCTTTTGCAGTGATACAGTAAATGTAGACATGTCCTAAGGGCATCGAGTCACGTGTAGGAAGAGCTACACCTGGTCAAAGTTTTGACTTCAAATTAACAGGTTCTTTCACTTTTCGAATCGCTATGCATGCACCATTCACAGTGGCGTAGGGGTCCGGTTCCGGCTTCTCACTGCAAGTTTTTGGTACATTATCACTCAGTGAATCTTTGTTGGGTCACTTTCAGGTAGGGGTCCGTCTTGGTTGGGACTTTTGCAGCTTATTGCTTACCAATGGGCCAATTTCGGGTAGAACAGAGAGATAGATTTGCTTGCACAGGAAAAAGTACCATTAAATTCTTGTAAGTTTACAAAATTTATAAGTTAGTTCTTATTTTAAATTAAATTACTCCATTAAAATATGTTGTATTTTATAAAATCAAATTTTTTAGTTTTTATATTAAATAAATTTTTAGTGGCTTTTAATATTTATACTATTTATTTCATATAATTTTAACTCTGCATATTATATTATTTAGTATTTTTATTCTCTACTCTTTTTCAATTCGAAAAATTTATTCCTGATCTCTAAGATTTTAACGTAAAATTTTTCATTAGTTATTTATTTATTATTTAATTTAATTTTATACACCATTTTTATTATTAAGAACTGAAAATTTTTTTATTTATTTTACTTATTGCTAACCTATTTATATGATTGAAATTATATATTACCTATTTGTATGATTGAAATTATATACTAAATTATGTAAATTTTGAGAAAATAAATTTTAAATTATTATATCATTTCAAATTGAAACGGTGTTTTTATGGGTAATGTGTTTGAATATTTAAATTAAAAAAATTAAATTGTAATAGTAAAAAGTGCATCAAATTATTATTTTATTTTAATAATATTATTTTTATGTGTTTGTACACCACTACTATAATGGAAATAATTTTTTTTATAATAAATATTATTAAAAATTAGTTTTATAATAAAATAAGAGATAAGCTATTATATAATTAATCTATGGTTATTAATAATAAAGTTATTATTGATATATTTTAATCAATGAAAAGTAGGTAAAATTTTATTATAATTAATTATAATACTTTATTAATTTTTTATAAAAATTATTTTCTATATTTTATTTTCTTTAATTATTTATTTAAATTGAATCTTTAATTAAATCTCTATATTTGTCGCGGTTATTTTATACTTATATCCTATTAAAATTAATTAATTAATTCATATTTTTTAAAACTCAGTTAATAAAATTAATATTTTGTATTTGGTAAAATTAAATCTTTAATATTGATTTTTGTTAATTTTTTAATTAAATAAAAACATTAATCAACTGATTTTAGACTTATTTTGGAGGGACTAAATTATTTTAGCCTCGTTACGAGGGATGTGGTCAAGATTTGTTTTGGTTTCGGTGCTGTATATCGATCTAACTTGGCAAAAGTTGGTCGAAAAATGTCCAACTTGGTGATGATATAAGACTATTTGTTTTGGAAAAGACAATCAAACTGTGTTTATACTCAAAAAGGTCACGTAAAAAGATTTGATTAAATGATGTTCGTCCATAATGAAGGAAAGAAGATTAGGGCGCGTCAGATCGGTCTCAAATCGGTTTAATATTCACTCTCTTAAATATAGGGTGAGACTCCATAAGAAAATTATCGTTAACAATTGCAATCCATTAAATCTCCATTATACTAATAATTACGAGATCACCGATCGATTAGCCGACAAGATCCTTTACTAAACGAGCCGGTCACATTATTGCCGGATTTTCAAAAAATACTATAATCAACCCTACCTCCTTACAGTATAAAAGTTAAAGCTCATAGAAACAAAGATACGCTATTTTTTTACACAACTACTCTTGAGTTATATGCAATTCCTTACTCTCATCTTGTTCTTCAGTTTACTGACCTCAGTATCAAAGTGGCTGCTGTAGACGCCAACCACCTTACTTTCTCTTTCTTACAGGATTAGTCAATCGCAGTACAGCTTCATTTTCGTCACATCATCAACTTCATCTCAGCAAATCATTTGGTTCTATTGCTAGAAAATTCCATTGAATTCTCTTCATTCATCTCGATTAAAATCAGTCTCTTATTCCTTTTCTCTTAAACAGAAATATTTTTTTCTCTCTTGAAATGGCCGGCAATGCATGAGCTGCTGCTAAGGTTGCTACCGATGAGGACACTATTATTTCTCCCACTCCTGGAAGTGGACAAAACACACTCCCAACTGTCAACGAAGCAGATCCTAACAATCTGAACATTGAGCAAATACTCCAGTACATCAGAAGGTTGTAGATTATTTTCGAGCAATACAAAGTTCAGGAGAAGGTGTCAATTATGGCTCCTAGGGGAAGTTCGAGGAAGGATAAGTTCAAGGAAGAGGAGCCATTAGACGATGTTCCAAAGGACGTCAGCTGGAAGCTAGTACGGGCTACTCAAAAGTACTGGGAAGGACGTGAAGAGGAAAAAAGGACGACCCGAAAGCAAGGCCAAAAGGCAGAAGAGCAAGGACAGGAGGGAGACCATAAAAGTTACCCAGTCTCCTAAGGTAAGTGTAAGAATAATACCCCATTAAACGATTCACGAATACATATTCTAATGAGGATTAAGAAAAATGACAAGAAGATCAAGTGGCCTCCTAAGCTCAACCTTAAGAAAGTCAAAAGATGAGATAGGACCAGGTACTACCATTTTCATGAAGACCACAGACATGTAACAGAGGAATGTCGATAATAGAAAGACGAGATTGAGAGATTAATAAGGAATGAAACACTGCAAAAGTTCACCAGGAAGAGTACGGAAGATAGGAGACCTGAACCCAAGGTAACCATCCCTGACAAAAAACCTGCAGGAGTTATTCATGTAACTATAGAAGGACCAAGCGATGGAGACCCAATCCTTAAAAGAACAAAAGATAACAGATACTGAGTATGGTAAGTTGGGCGAGGATTGAAAAAGACCATTTAGAGTCCCGAAGATTACTCGTCCAGGATCTTATAAGCTGGCCAAGCTATATGGTTGAGTCATTCCCTACTCTTGGAATATTTGTAACCTAAGAAAATTTTATTAATAATAGTTAACGATGTATTTTTCATATGTTGTGTTGTTCAGTGATAAGGAATGGTGGGGTTGCTTTCTTCAAAAGGATGAAAGACACTAAAACAAAGGCCATAAGACCATTCGGGTGTTGGTCCCATATAACAAGGCATCTCATGTCAGGCCACAAGACAAACGCAGCCAGGCCATAAGATAACCTTAGCCAGGCCATAATTCGGGCGTTGGATCATAGAAACAAACTCATAAAAGGCCACAAGGCCATCCGGGCATTGGTCCCGCATAACAAGACATCTTATGCTAGGCCACAAGACAACTCCAACCAGGCTATATTCCAGGCATTGGACCGTATAAACAAACTCATAAAAGGCCACAAGGCCATTCCGGCATTGGTCTCACATAACAAGGCATCTCATGCTAGGCCACAAAGCAACTCCAGCCATGCCATAATCCAAGCGTTGGACCGTGAAAAAAAACTCATAAAAGATCACAAGGCCATATGGGCATTAGACCCGCATAACAAGGCATCTCATGCTAGGCTACAAGGTAACTTCAACCAGGCCATAATTTGGACGTCGTACCATGAAAACAGAAATAAACTCAAAATAAGGCCCTAAGTCGGGAGTCCTTTAGGCTAGAAGACTGGGTGTTAGTCTCACTATAATAAGGCCATAAGTAGAATTCCGTCACGCCATAATACGAGCAATGGGCCCACTAAATAAGGCATTCATGCCAAGCAAAAAGGCAAAAATCCGCCAGGCCAATGTCCGGATGTTAGTTTCGATTAACTAAGACATTCTATACTAATACCACAAGGCGAGTATTTGCTAGGCGAGCCACAAAGCGAGAATTCGTCAGGCCACATAACCAAGTGATAGTCCCGCTTCACAAAAAATTTCTAAGGCATTTTATGTCAGGTCTCAAAGTGAGTATATGCCAGGTCGACTAACCGGGTGATCTTACAATCACTCCGGAAATCCAAGGCTTTTTGAAGGAAGAAGGCCCCTTATAGGTGGGGCAAAACTTTTTGATGATTAGCGAAGGCAAGAAGGACTACTAAACAAGCAAGTGAAGAAAATGACCAGAAACTCATCAGGGCTGGTCGGGATAAGAAAATGCTCGAAAACTCATCAGTGCTAGAGAATTCCCTGAAGCTCAAAAGGGATACAAAATGCCCAGAAGCTCAAATAGGGCTGAAAAATGTCCGGAAGCTCATTAGGGCTGGTTAGGACTAGAGAATGCCCAAAAACTTAACAGAGCTGAAAAATGCCTGGAAGCTCATTAAGGCTACAGAATGCCTGAAAGCTCGACAGGGCTACAGAATGCCTAAAAGTGTTCCAACCCGAATGCCCGAAACCTCATCAGGCTGGTCAAGGCGAGAAAATGCTCGAAAATTAGTCGGGACTACAGAATGCTCGGAAGCTCACTAGGGATGAAAAGTGCTCGGAAGATCACTAGGGCTGGTTGGGGCAAGAGAAAGCTAGGGAACCCTCCAAGGTGTTACTATATCGATCAGATCAATTTTGACCAGGCGATGGACAAGATCTTGTACTAGGCTGATCGATAGCGTGAATAAGATGAAAGCAAGGATAGTATGCGCTCAGAAGCCAACTTAGTTTGACTGATTAAGCTAAAGTCTACACTTGGGATAGTCGGTATGATTCACACTCTAAGACCGTGACACATTTTACGACCAGACATCCAGGAGGGTATTCGCTAGGCCAACAACCGGGGTTCAACCCTGATTAAAAGTCTCAAGTCGTTATCACGACCGGGTGTTAAGTTCGATTTATTATTCTTAATTTTCATAACCACAAGGCAATTGTTATTTATGGGCATGAGTAAGTAAAATGATGCGAATAGGAAAAGGCCAATCCAAATGAGCCACGTGCCTTAGATCATGAAGACGATAATCATTTTCAAACCTAAAGTAGGGGATTTCTAATATTACACAATGACTAGCGGTTGTCGAAGCCGGTCAAAAATAACCTTTCTGGTTATCAACAATTTACAACTGCAGATAGTGGTGAAAGAATCGAATCCACAGGGAATTGAGGACTTACCTATTTTCCTTATCAAGACCAATAAAATAAACTGAAACAAAAATAAACTGAAAAAGAAGAAAACTGAAAACGCGATAAACTGAAACGAGATAGAACTGAAACGAGATAAAACTGAAATGATATAAAACTGAAATGAGATAAAACTGAAAGAGAAATAAACGGAAAGCAAAATAAACTGAAACGAGATAAAACTGGAACGAGATAAAACTGAAAGCGAAATAAACTGAAAGTAAAATAGGGGGTTTTGAGATTGATTTAATTAATCTAAAAATGAAAGCAATAAAAATAAAGCAAATAATAAAAATAAAGAGAAATCAATAATAAGAAAGATCTAGTTGAAGAATTGGATCCACTTTAGTTGTTGGGATTGATCATTGACACTTAGTTTCCTTTGGGTTGATTCAATAGATTAGTTATGGAGATGGAAGACGCTTCTCACCACCATGTCTTTCCTTATGAACAAACTGATTAGGGAACGTCCTCTAACCAATTACTAATCAACAAATTGCCAAGGAACGTCCTTGGGCCATAGGCATCAAAACAATTGCCAATTGCATGAAGAACAAGAAAGATCCAAACCCTAACTACTCAAACGCATGAGATGATGTTAGATCATGCAATTCCTTGGATTTTCACACCAAGTGTTCTATGGACAGAATATTTCCAGCAATTACGGACTAACAAATATCCTAATCCAACAATTAATTAACTTTGCAATCAAGAATCAAGTGGCCAATTTGATCAAAACAACAAAGCAATCTTGGAATCAAAGCACAATTGCATGAATATTGAATAAAATCAAAGACAAAAGTTTCTGTTCAGATCTCACAACCCTTTAAACAACCTTAGTTTCAACCAAACTTCAACTAGAAAGAGGGTTTCAGCCACTCATGGCTGAACCAAATAGAAAATAAAAGAAAAGAAAGCAAAAGATGAAGAACTAAGGTGGAGAGAGAGACTTGGGGGCCTTGCCGATTTTTAGGAGATGAAAGCTGTCTTCTTGTCTTCTTGAAGCCTTTAAATAGATCTTGAGAGGCTGCCTAGGGTTTCATGGAAGTCCAGGAGACTTTTAGAGGCTGTCCAAAGTGTCCTTGGTGTTGCATGTGCCTTGTTTGTGCATGTATGAAGGCAAAAACGAGTTGCATGTGATGGAAGGTAAGTGGGGGTACTTTGGTCTTTTTACTTGCTGCCCAAGGTCTTCAAGATGTTGCCTAAAGAGTGAAGAGGCTGCCCATGCACTAATAAGGAAGGGGGAGACTCCTTTTGAATTTTGAATGTGCATGGCACTAAGTAGGAAGCATGTGATCTTTGGATTTTCTTTCCTTAATAAGGGGGATCTTGAAATCCAATAATTGAATGTGAATATTGAAGATTTGGATCTCAAGATACTTCCCTTATTTGGCTCTTCAAATATGGCAACTTGGGATATGGCTTCTTGAACAAGGAAGGAATGCAATGGAGCGCATTTTCGGCTGCCTAAGTTGAGTTTCGGAGGCTGAAATTTTGGAGGTTCGGCGGCCGGAGTTTGGGATTCGGCGGCCGAAGGTAGTGGACTTTCGTCTCTGTCTGCATGGTTCGGCGGCCGAAGGTGCCGCCGAAGGTGGTCCACTTTCGTCTCTGGAGTCCTTTTTCGGCCGCCGAAGGTGACTGATTTTTGGCTTCCGAAAGTTGCCTCCGAAAGTTGCTCCTCTAATTTGGGCTTCTTTTGGCATTTTTAAGAGCATTTTCTCCAAAATGTTTCTTCACACCTAATACTGCAAAACATTATTAAAACCACAAAATTAGGTAGAATAGGTGCAAATAAACATCAATAAGACCATGAAAATATGGACTAAAATATGCTTTATCAAATACCCCCACACTTAAGCTTTTGCTTGTCCTCAAGCAAATAAACATAGTCAAATAAGTTCTCTTCCTCTAGATCCTTATTTCCACTTAAGCTCATACTCCAGACACTTATTTTGAAGCATTGCAGTGAAGAATATATGCATGAAGATTACTTACCCCCTTTCCTTGTTTCCCTTTGCTTACCATGGCTAGGATTTGTTTTCCTCAAGAGAGACATGCACATTAATTTGTTAAGACTTTTTCTAGCTTTTGGGTTGACTTGCCCTTACCTTGAAGTACTTTATTCAGGCTTTTGCACTTTAGATCTTGCTTGGAAAGGTCACCAACCTATTTTTGATGTCATGGTTTATATTTTTCAGTTGGTCACCTATCCAAGTGGCTACCAGCCTTGTTCATAGTCTTTTGACCATTGGAACAATTTTCAATTTGTGCTTTTGAGGTCTTTGCCTTTGCTGAATTTTCTTTCTCTCAATGATTTGGGCAAATCAACACCAATTGTTAAATCAAGTCACATTAAGTTCATTCACACAACTTTAATTTATTCTCAATCAATTGAGGGTCATCAATACATTTTTCACCATGGCAAACTCAAAGATTCACTTCAAAAGGCAATTCTCAAACATGAATATAGCCCACTGCAATTGATTCAACATAAGTTTAAAGAGTTTTCACATCAATGGGGTCATGGAAAGAAGAACTCATCCAATATAGTTCATCAGTTTGAGTGGAGCAAAACAAAAAGATGAAAAAGGTTGTGGTTGTGTGTGTTTTATTGAAAGCATAAACAAATTGAAATTTAACTGTGGCTAATTGACTTGAAAGAAATTTAAAACTGAAAGGGAAAAAAAAAGAAAAATTTTTCAAAGAAAAGAAGAGAAGGAGAAGATGGAGGAAGGAAGAAAGAAGAAGAGATATGCACCCCCACACTTAAATCATGCATTGTCCTCAATGTAAAAGAAGAGAGAAGGGGAGAAGAGAAGAAGAGAAGAAGAGGACAAAAGAAACTGAGTACTTCCCTGGGGTGTGGTGTGCGTGGCATGATCCTTTAGGCAGAATGAGTGACGAACAGATGTTCGTCTGGGAACTCTTCTTTGACTGGGCATGGTGTGGAACTATATGGGAGTCGGCTGAGGTGGTCTGCCACAAGATTCTCTTTGCCCTTCTTGTCTCTTATTTCTAGATCAAATTCTTGGAGAAGTAGGATCCACCTAATGAGCCTTGGTTTTGCTTCTTTTTTCTTGATCAAGTATCGCAAGGCTGCATGGTCAGAATAGACGATGACTTTGGTTCCTAATAGATATGGTCTGAATTTCTCCATAGCAAATACAACTGCCAAGAGTTCTTTTTCAGTTGTTGTGTAGTTGCTTTGGGCAGCATCTAGTGTGCGAGAGGCATAGTGAATGACATGGGGTGAGTTTCCCACACGTTGCCCTAAGACTGCTCCTACTGCATAATTGCTTGCATCACACATGATTTCAAATGGTAAGTTCCAGTCAGGCCCTTGAATAATTGGGGCAGTCGCAAGTAATTCTTTAATCAAATCAAACGCCTTTTTGCAATCTGCATCAAAATCAAATGTTACATCTTGTTGGAGCAATCTGCATAATGGCAAAGTGATCTTTGAGAAATCCTTGATGAATCTTCTGTAGAATCCTGTATGTCCAAGGAAGGAACGGATGTCTCTAACATTCGTGGGGTAGGGCAGATTTTTGATGGTGTCCACCTTAGCTTTGTCCACTTCAATGCCCTTGGCTGAAACAACATGTCCTAAGACCATACCTTGATTAACCATAAAATGACATTTTTCATAATTAAGCACAAGGTTAGTCTCAATGCATCTTTGCAAGATCTTTTCTAAATTGGTAAGGCATTCATCAAAAGAATTTCCATGAACTGTGAAGTCATCCATAAATACCTCAATGGTCTTACCCACATAGTCAGAAAATATGCTCATCATGCATCGCTGAAAAGTGGCAGGCGCATTGCATAGTCCAAATGGCATTCTTCTAAAGGCAAAAGTGCCAAAAGGGCAAGTGAAGGTAGTCTTCTCTTGATCTTCTGGAGCAACTGGAATCTGGTAAAAACCTGAATAACCATCAAGACAACAATAGTGAGTTTTACCTGCAAGCCTTTCTAGCATCTGATCAATGAAAGGCAGTGGGAAGTGGTCCTTCCTTGTTGCAGCATTGAGCTTCCTATAGTCCATGCATACCCTCCATCCATTTTGAACTCTAGTGGGTACAAGTTCCCCTTCAGCATTTGGAACAATGGTAATTCCAGTTTTCTTTGGAACCACATGTACAGGGCTCACCCATTTGCTATCAGAGATTGGGTATATGATGCCTGCATCAAGGAGCTTGACTATCTCTTTTTTCACTACTTCCATCATGGGTGGATTTAGTCTTCTTTGAGCATCTCGGACTGGCTTGCACTCATCCTCCATGTGAATTCTATGCATGCAGGTGGAGGGAGAGATTCCTTTGATGTCATCAATGGTCCATCCTATGGCTCCCTTGTGTTTCTGTAGTACTTTCAGGAGGCTTGCTTCTTCATGTTGGTTCAATTCATTGGACACTATGACTGGAAGTGTCTTGTTGGCTCCCAAATACAGGTATTTCAGATGGTCTGGAAGAGGCTTCAGATCAGAAGGTGGTTGCAAAGGAGGTTCGAAGGAGCTTGCTTGTGTTGGGGCCTGCTGGGCGAGGTTCGGCGGCCGAAAAGGTGCTGGGTTCGGCTGCCGAAGTTCTTCAGTTTGCAGGGTGAGCTTTGGCGATGGATTCGGCTTCCGCAAGTTAGTGGGGTTCGGCGGCCGAAAGATGTTTGGCGGCCGAAGAATGTCTTCTTTCCGCGCAATGTCTTGCTCAAGTGATGCGACAAAATCTGGTGTCTGTGGAGCAGTAGGATTCGGCGGCCGAAGGTGGGCTAAGTTCGGCGGCCGAAGGTGGGCTAAGTTCGACGGCCGAAGATCTTCTGTCTGCTTGATCTCAACTTGCTGAATGCTGCAGATTGTTTCTTTTAGTTTCAGGTTTTCAATCCTGCAAAGATCATCATCTAAAACAGAATCTTGATTTTCATTAAACACATATTGGCTCAAACAATCAATAATATCAAGACCATAAACAGGGGACATATCATGTGGATATTTCATGGCATCATAGACATTGTACTTTATGACTTCCCCTTCAAATTCCATGGTAAGAGTATCATCATGCACATCAATTTTAGTTCTAGCAGTACTCAAGAAGGGACGTCCAAGAAGAATGTCAGAACTAGTATTGCAACTATCTTCCTTAGTATCAATCACATAAAAATCAGCCGGAAAGACAAGTTCATCTACTTGGACTAATACATCTTCTAGAACACCTATGGGATATACCACAGATCTATCAGCCAGTTGTATCACAACCCTTGTTTCTTTTAGTGCACATGCATTGAGAGATTTATAGATGGAGAGAGGCATGACATTAATGGATGCACCAAGATCACACATGGCTTTCTTGATACCAACATTCCCAATTTTGCAAGAGATAGCAAACATACCTTTGTCCTTGCATTTGGTAGGGAGTTCTCTTTTAATAACAGCAGTAACTACCTCACCTACACTTACTTTCTCTCTTTCAGCTAACTTTCTTCTGTTGGTGCATAATTCTTTCAGAAATTTGGCATACCTAGGAATTTGCTTAACAGCATCTAGCAGTGGTATGTTGATCTCTACCTTTCTGAAAGTCTCAAGAATCTCCTTTTCCTCTTTTTCTTTTTGAGTTCTTTCAAACCTTTTCAGAAAAGGTGGTGGGATGTGGAAGCTTCCCTTTGGATCAGTCTTGTGCGCATGAGGTGGTTCAGATTGAGATGGAGAGGCTTCAGGTGGCCTTGGTTCAACTTCCTTTTCTTGCTCGTGATTAGCATCTTGAAGTTCTTTGCCACTTTTCAAAGTAATAGCACTGACATTTTGTCTAGGGTTAGTTTCAGTTTGAGAAGGGAGCTTACCTTGGGTTTGCAGTTGGCCTATAGAGGTGGCCATTTGGCTTAGGTCTTGTCGCACGCTTTGCATGGTGTTCACCATGGTTTCCATCATTGTTTGCATGATCTTCTCAAGGTTCTGATTTGGATTTGAGGGTGCTGGTTGAGCTTGATTTCTTTGGTAACTTTGGTAATTCTGATCATTGTTGGTCTTTCCATAGCTGAAGTTGGGGTGGTCCCTCCAACCTGGATTGTACGTATTGGAATAGGGATCATATCTAGGTTGGTTGTTGTATCTCCCAATTGCATTGGCTTGCTGATGGTCTTCTTGGAGTGTGGGACATTGATCAGTTGGGTGTCCCACACCTAAACAAATCCCACATAGCCTAGAAGGCTGGGGTGCTTGATGTTGTTGGATCTGGCCAAGGGCGATCTTTTCCACAAGAGAAGTTAGTTTTGAAATTTGAGATTCAACAGAGGACGTACTTACCTCATAGGTTCCTCTTTGCGTTTGCCCCTCTTCTTCATATTGCTTAGATGAAGCTGCAAGGTTGGATATGAGTTCCTTCATCTCCCTAGGTGTCTTGTCTAGGATAGATCCTCCACAGGCTACAATTATGAGTTTCCTTTCTGATGGAGTCAATCCTCCATAGAAGAACTGAATGAGGGCCTTGTCTGACATATCATGTTGTGGACAACCTGTACAAAGTCTTTCAAACCTTTCCCAATAATCATATAAGTCCTCAGTTGGTCTTTGCTTTATGCTAGTGATTTCTCTTATTATGCTAATTGATTTAGATGGTGAGAAGTATTTGTCCAAAAAGGCTTGGACCATATCATCCCAGGAAGTTATAGATCCAGATGGCAAATAAAATAACCAATCCTTAGCATGGTCATCTAATGAAAAAGGGAAGGCTCTTAATTTAACATGATCTTCAGAGATCCCTTGAGGTCTAATGGATGAGCAAATAATTTTGAATTCTTTTAAGTGCTTATGTGGATTTTTATTGGGTAAACCTCTAAATTTAGGGAGTTGATGAATCAAACCTGATTTCAGTTCAAAGGGAACTGTTAGAGGTGGATAGGTGATGCAAAGTGGAGCATAATCACCTATAGGGGTTGCTAACTCCCTCATGGTTCTTTCCCTTTGTGCTTGTGGCCTATTTGCTGGATTTTCTGGAATTATCTGGCCTTGGACAGCATGTCCATCATGGGCAGCAGCTGGTGCTTGAGGTTTTGCCATTGGCGCAAGATTGGGTTGCTGGAGTGTAGGACTTTCGGCGGCCGAATGTGGGTTGGGTTCGGCGGCCGAATGTTGGTCAGAAGGTTCTACGTTTGAGGCTTGCTTTCCAAGCCTTCTGAGAGTGCGTTCAATTTCTGGATCAAAGGGAAGAGTATCCCTACTTTCAGATCTGGTCATGAAAACAAAAATAAACAAACAAGTAAAATCAATTCCCCGGCAACGGCGCCAATTTTTGACAGGAGCGGTTGTCGAAGCCGGTCAAAAATAACCTTTCTGGTTATCAACAATTTACAACTGCAGATAGTGGTGAAAGAATCGAATCCACAGGGAATTGAGGACTTACCTATTTTCCTTATCAAGACCAATAAAATAAACTGAAATAAAAATAAACTAAAAAAGAAGAAAACTGAAAACGAGATAAACTGAAACGAGATAGAATTGAAACGAGATAAAACTGAAATGAGATAAAACTGAAACGAGATAAAATTGAAAGAGAAATAAACGGAAAGCAAAATAAACTGAAACGAGATAAAACTGGAACGAGATAAAACTGAAAGCGAAATAAACTGAAAGTAAAATAGGGGGTTTTGAGATTGATTTAATTAATCTAAAAATGAAAGCAATAAAAATAAAGCAAATAATAAAAATAAAGAGAAATCAATAATAAGAAAGATCTAGTTGAAGAATTGGATCCACTTTAGTTGTTGGGATTGATCATTGACACTTAGTTTCCTTTGGGTTGATTCAATAGATTAGTTATGGAGATGGAAGACGCTTCTCACCACCATGTCTTTCCTTATGAACAAACTGATTAGGGAACGTCCTCTAACCAATTACTAATCAACAAATTGCCAAGGAACGTCCTCTAACCAATTACTAATCAACAAATTGCCAAGGAACGTCCTTGGGCCATAGGCATCAAAACAATTGCCAATTGCATGAAGAACAAGAAAGATCCAAACCCTAACTACTCAAACGCATGAGATGATGTTAGATCATGCAATTCCTTGGATTTTCACACCAAGTGTTCTATGGACAGAATATTTCCAGCAATTACGGACTAACAAATATCCTAATCCAACAATTAATTAACTTTGCAATCAAGAATCAAGTGGCCAATTTGATCAAAACAACAAAGCAATCTTGGAATCAAAGCACAATTGCATGAATATTGAATAAAATCAAAGACAAAAGTTTCTGTTCAGATCTCACAACCCTTTAAACAACCTTAGTTTCAACCAAACTTCAACTAGAAAGAGGGTTTCAGCCACTCATGGCTGAACCAAACAGAAAATAAAAGAAAAGAAAGCAAAAGATGAAGAACTAAGGTGGAGAGAGAGACTTGGGGGCCTTGCCGATTTTTAGGAGATGAAAGATGTCTTCTTGTCTTCTTGAAGCCTTTAAATAGATCTTGAGAGGCTTCCTAGGGTTTCATGGAAGTCCAGGAGACTTTTAGAGGCTGTCCAAAGTGTCCTTGGTGTTGCATGTGCCTTGTTTGTGCATGTATGAAGGCAAAAACGAGTTGCATGTGATGGAAGGTAAGTGGGGGTACTTTGGTCTTTTTACTTGCTGCCCAAGGTCTTCAAGATGTTGCCTAAAGAGTGAAGAGGCTGCCCATGCACTAATAAGGAAGGGGGAGACTCCTTTTGAATTTTGAATGTGCATGGCACTAAGTAGGAAGCATGTGATCTTTGGATTTTCTTTCCTTAATAAGGGGGATCTTGAAATCCAATAATTGAATGTGAATATTGAAGATTTGAATCTCAAGATACTTCCCTTATTTGGCTCTTCAAATATGGCAACTTGGGATATGGCTTCTTGAACAAGGAAGGAATGCAATGGAGCGCATTTTCGGCTGCCTAAGTTGAGTTTCGGAGGCTGGAATTTTGGAGGTTCGGCGGCCAGAGTTTGGGATTCGGCGGCCGAAGGTAGTGGACTTTCGTCTCTGTCTGCATGGTTCGGCGGCCGAAGGTGCCGCCAAAGGTGGTCCACTTTCGTCTCTGGAGTCCTTTTTCGGCCGCCGAAGGTTGCCGCCGAAGGTGACTGATTTTTGGCTTTCGAAAGTTGCCTCTGAAAGTTGCTCCTCTAATTTGGGCTTCTTTTGGCATTTTTAAGAGCATTTTCTCCAAAATGTTTCTTCACACCTAATACTGCAAAACATGATTAAAACCACAAAATTAGGTAGAATAGGTGCAAATAAACATCAATAAAACCATGAAAATATGGACTAAAATATGCTTTATCACACAATAATCGCCGAAAGAAGGCCATGCGTTGGCACTCGAAGAAAGGACTACGTGGCAAGGGTCTGGTCAGATAATGCTTGGCCCATCGAGGGAAAGAAGACCTTGGCATGTCAAATCAGCCTCAGGTCGGTTCAATACTCGCCCTCTCAACTACAGAGTGAGGCTCCATAAGAAAGTTACCGTTAACAGCTGTAATCTAGCAAATCTCCATTACGCCAATAATCGCAAAATCATCGACCGATTAGCTGGCAATATCCCTTACCAAATGAGCCGATCACATCATTGCTGAATTTTCAGGAAATACTATAATAAACCCCACCTCTTTATAGTATAAAAATTAAGGCTCACAGAGATAAAAGTACGTTGTTCTCTTACACAACTATTCTTGAGTTATAAGCAATTCCTTACTCCTGCCTTGTTTTTCAGTTTACTGACTTAAGCGTCAGAGTGGTTGCAGTAAGTGCCAACCTCCTCACTTTCTCTCTCTTGCAGAATTGACCAATCGCAACACAGTTTCGTTCGAGGCACATCATCAATATTGGTTTCAGCAACATCAGTTATAAAGAGTATTAAAATGATATTTATACATAAATTTAATGTTTCTAATTAATTTTTAAAAATATTCAAAAGTTAGAAATATGAAATTTTTAAAAATGTTTTTTATAAAATAAGCAAGATGTAGTTCTTTTTTCTAAAAATAACAAAAAAAAAATGAAAGCTAGCTTAAATTATTAATTTTTATATATTTTGAAACTTTGACACATAATAAAATAATAAAAAAATATCATATGTGATGTGACAAAAAATAAGCTGAAAAGTGACTGGTTAATCTGCAGAAGAGAAATAGTGAGGTAGTTGACTCCGATGGACAGCCATTTTGACGCTCAAGTCAGTAAATTGTTAGAAAGAGCGAGTATAATAGATATCTTAAGTTTAGAATGACTGTGTAAGAATGCATACCTTGAAATTTATATATGTTTTACTTTTATACCATAAGAAGATGGAGTTAATTAATGAATCTCCTAGAAATCCAACAGGTACCAACTAGTGGATAAAGGATCCTGCAATTACAGGTAAGATGGGGATCTTCTGGATTCTATCCTCTAATGGTAACTTTTATAATGAGAGACTCAACTAATTCAGGAGAGGGTGAGTATTGCTCTGAGCATAGAGTGTTACGATGTTCGGGTCTTCTTTCTTGAGACTTCCGCAACCGCATGTCATATCTTATTAAGGCCTTGCCACGTGGTCTTATCCTATGGTGAAAGCTCATGGTATACTTTGGGTGATTATTATGCCATATCAGAGATCCCTCCATTGGTCTTCGACTCTTCAGATTTGAAGATTACAATTATCTTCACGATCTTGGACAAATGGTATGCCCGAATTAGCTCTCCATACCCACGTCTTTTTGTCTATTTCTGGATATATATGACGATTGCCTTGCTTCTTGAGCGGCATTTAAACTTGTCATCGAAATCACAATATAAAATCTTCTTTTCTCCTGCGATTACCACTTTTTGCTCACAACTGCTTTCTTCTGCTTACAAGAGACTCGACTACACAGTTTTTTTAATTCTTCTGCTTCTAAAAGGTAACTCTCACTTTCGCTCCTTTTTCACAAGATGACTAGGACTTTTTCTTCTTCATCGTCTTCTTCTGGTGGAGGTTCCACCTTGAGCTCTTCCTTTGTTGGCCCCATCCGCGCTCCTGCTTCTAACGTTCCACTGAGGGCAATCCATGATAACGACAGTCTCCTAGAGAACGACATCCCGTCAGTATTGACTAAAAGGGATGTAGACTGATTATATGACAACTACTAGATCCCTCGAGAGATTTTTTTGGTTTACAATCCACACCCAAATGTTCATGTTGAAGACTAGATTCCTGCTAAGGATACCATCATGGTATACGAAGACAAGCTAAAGGCGGGTCTCTGATTCCCAATGGAACTATTCTGCATCGAAGTCCTCTGGTTCCACAAGCTTATAATCGCCCAACTGCATCCAAACAGCTGGAGGATTCTGGTGGCTTTTCGCTTCCTATGTTTCAACAATAATATCGAGCTGAGTGTTGTGCTCTTCTCCCAACTGTAACAACTAGGTGCATAGAAGAATAAAGAGTTTTGGTTCTTCAGCGGGAAAAAACGCCAGTCTTTTTTTGACTGAATACCTTCCTCTTTGAACTGCTGAAACAACAAGTTTTTCATCCTTCACCATAGGGTATCCGGGGGTTTTAGACAACTGTGGACTAGCTAGAATATATAGCAGAGCTCAGAAAGGATGGGGTCCCACCACGGAGGGATGAGGAAAAGGCTTTGGACTTCCTCCAGATGATGGCCTCGACCCAAAGTGTAGACATTAACGTGGCGATGAGGAATGTCATTTTTTCCTGGCAAAGTTAGTACCAGGGGAAACAAGCTCGAGCCCTTCAACTGTCTAGTCTTCAAAACCTTTGGGAAAGTGCTCCCTACCTTGTAGAGCAACGTATTTTTCCTTTCAAATTTTGTTGTCCTTTAAACTATCTTACTTACTCACTTATTGCTTTGTGCAGGTATGGCTAGTAAAGGGAAGAACAAGTTTGCCAAGTGGCACATGCTGCTCGCAAATTCAAAGCTGCTACTGGAACATTTGACCCACCTCGCTGATGGAGAGGAGGAGATTATTATGCTTCCTCCTCCCCTCCTCCACCTACAACCGAGGAAGCAGCCACCACTTAACCTAAGTCTTCCTCAAGGGTTACTCATTCACTAGCCCCTATCCAAACTGAGCCATCACAAGAAGAGCTGGAACTAGGGCCACACGGCCTTAAGGCATCCAAAATCTAGTTCTATCATTGACTCGGACAACCTCACTTCTAGAGGAACCCCAACTCTCGATCCTTATATCTAATAACGCTGTGAGCCTTGGAGATCATTATCACCTAAATGTGATTGAGACAGATGATATTTACGACAATATCATCCACTCTGCAATGAAGAGTGCTCTGTGCATGTACATGGCCAAGGAGCGGGACAAGGCTCTAAAGAGAGAGTTCGGAGCATAGGAGACGGGCAAAATCCTCCTCCAAGAGGAGTGCTCGAGGCTAAAAGCTTGGGTTATGAAGGTGGAGAGTATGATAAAGGAGACCCTAGGGTCTGTAGACAAGCTCTAGGAAGACTTGGATGAAGCCAATGCTGCAAAACTCACCCTTGAGAATTGGGCCAAAACCATTAAGGATCAAGTGACTATCCTTCAGTAGCAAGTCCAGGAGCTGCAGTCTTAAGCTCAAGAGAACCGGGCCAATTCTGACAGGATTGCTGAGTTGAAAGTTGAACTTCAGGAGACAGTGGCTCGAGGAGGGGAGATGTTCATTGAAGGCTAGGACTCGATCAAGAAGGAGCTGGTCAAACGCTTTCCTACTGAGGACTTCGCCTAGATTGACGACATCCTCCTTGAGGAAGAGGACAAGGACGAGGATGGGCAGGATGAGGAGAGGCCAACCGAAGACAATCCCTCCGATCTGGCTTTTAATGTAATAGCTATAGATGACAATGTAATAGAAGCTCAGGAGGAGGCGACTGATGATGTCCCTCCTGCCCTGTAATATTTCCTTAATGAAAAGCATTTTCTTCCATCTTTTGTCTCTATTTTTTCCAAGTACTTGTAGGATCAGTACTATATTAAAAATGAACATAACCATAACTCTCATCCAGTTATTTTCTCAGACCAATCGCCAAAATGAAACTTAAATAACTTGGATAATTATATTAACGGGACTAACACCCAGTAATTAGCTTAGCGATTACCCGACTTGTGGCCTTGATGTAAAATGCCTTAGAAATTTAATTGACGAGACTAACACTCGGTCAAGTGTCTGGCGGTTACCCACCTTGTGGTTTTGGCATAAAATGCCTTAGAAATTTAATTAACGGGATAACACCCGTTCAAGTGCCTGGTAGTTATCTGCCTTGTGACTTTGGCATAAAATATCTCAAAAATTTAATTAAAGGGACTAACACCTAGTTATGTGTCTGACGGTTATCCACCTTGTGGCTTGACTTAAAATGCCTTAGAAATTTAATTAATGGGATTAACACCCAGTCATGTGCTTGGTGGTTACCTGCCTTGTGGCCTTCACATAAAATGCCTCAGAAATTTAATTAAAGAGACTAACATCCGGTCATGTGACTAACAATTACCTGCCTTAGGGCTTGGCATAAAATGCCTTAGAAATTTAATTAAAGGGATTAACACTCAGCCATGTGCCTGGCGGTTACCCACCTTGTGTCTTGGCATAAAATGCCTTAAAATTTTAATTAATGAAACTATCACATGGTCATGTGCTTGGCAGTTATCGGACCGCTACCGGCGCTAGGATCCAGATCGACTTAAGGTCGCCGGGACCCGTAGCAAGCCTAACATACATCCTGTACATCTGGCATAATCCCATACATGATCAAACATAAGCATAAACTTTAAAACATAAAACTGTAAACTTTTTCTTTCTTTCGAACACCAAGCTTAACCTGTGCATGCACAACTCATAATCATAGACCCCAACACTAGAGTTCTCATCATCTACTCTCGTGGGGCAACGTACATTAAGCTTGGCTTTTCCTGTCTCATAATAAAACATACATAAGGACCATGTACAAAGGGATTAACCACACTTCTAGGGCTAAGCACAACTCTAACTATTACGTTACATTATTTTACATCATAACATATTACATTTCGATACATATCTCTACCTTACATCATGTCCACTACTAAACTATTACATAAACTTGACCATGGATATAACCTGCTGATCTCCTGACTATCTCTGACCCTACAAACCTGGGGTTAGGGGAGAGGGGTGAGCTAAAAAGCCCAGTGAGCAGAACTAAAGAGAAAAACAGTTTATTATATCATATGCTTTCATGACATGCATCACATCACAAACAATACACATCAAGGATGAATTCGTCACCATTAGCCCTCTACATCTAGATCTCATCTCATAATAAGTCCAACAATGCTCTATGCCAGGGGCGATACGGCCACGCCTGGACTTCACATAACTCTATGCCAGGGGCGATACGGCCACACCTGGTCTTCCTTGCTCTATGCCAGGGGCGATACGGCCATACCTGGTCTTTCATGTTCTATGCTAGGGGCGATACGGCCACGCCTGGTCTTTCATTTCCTATCATGCCATACATGTCATATCGTATCATATTAAGTCATATCACATTATACTGAGGGCTAATGGATCATCCAATATTCATCCACATCATCATACATCGTAATATGCAATGCAACATATTCGTGATCTCTAATGCAACAACCTATTACATAACATGGCATTCATGATGCATGAACATGCTTTGATCATTCAATTTCTTTAATATAAAAAGAGTTATGTTCTACTCACCTTGACTAGCTCTGGACCGACTCTGAGGCAGCTAACACTGCTAAGCACCTTGGTTCCTCGGGTCCAATTCTACATAGATGGACTCCAGTGAGGTGCCAAACATACTCTAAACAATACATAAACAACTCCCCAAAAACCCCCTAAAACATCCTCAAAACAATCATAGAAAACACCCATGAAAGGGCTGGACAGGGCACTTTCGGTGGCACTTTCGGCGGCCGAAGGTCCCTTCCAGAGACGAAAGTCATGCAGGTTCGGGGGCACCTTCGGCGGCCGAACCTTCTCTCCAGAGACGAAAGTCAGGCACTTTCGGCGGCCGAACATCACCTTCGGTGGCCAAAAGTTTGCTCCTGCTCCGAAACACAACTTTCGGGGGCAAGGTTTGGCGGCCAATCATGCAACCTTAGGCAGGTTCGGCGGCCGAAACCACCTTCGGCGGCCGAACCTGAGTTCTTCCAGAACTCAGCCCTTGTGCATACAAGCCTCCCAACCTCTCAAAACAAGCCTCCAACCTCTTAAAACATGCCTAAAATTCTCAAAACCAAGCATAAACCCTAGTCATGCATAAAGGAGCTTAACAACTAGATTAAACTCCAAAAAAATAACATCAAAAGCATACATAGGTAGCTTATGACCCACATAGGCCAAAACCACCAAAACATCCCACAATCTCACTTGCTCTTTCCCAATCATGCATACACTCTCCCACAAGCATACACTAGCTCAAACACATCACATAAACATACATTGGGCATAAAACCCACATAAACCCTAACATGCATATCTACCCATACTCAACCATCAAAACATCTTCAAACTTGCTTAAAACTTCTTTAAAACATAAAGGAAAGCATAGATCTACACTTACCTCTTGAAGATCGAGGGTTGGTGCGACCCAAAGTTTGAGATATGGAGAACCCAAGCCCTTGAAGTCTCCAAGCTCTCCAAACCTTGATCCAAGCTTTAAAACTCTTCAAAACAACCATGTAGCTTATAAAACGTGAAGGATTTGAAGAAAAGCATGAAAATGACTAGAGGAGGACATGAACACACCTGAGCTCGAGAATGGGGAGAAAACTCGCCCATTTTCGGTCTGAGGGCCTTTTATAGGTGGCCTGGTCAACTACCTTCGGCAGCCTAACGTGCCTTCTAAACTCATGCATGTTCGGCGGCCGAACTTGAGGTTCGGCGGCCGAACCTGGTTTCTGCCCTCACACTTTTGGAAGCCTAAAGCACTCCCGAAACAGCCCCATGTTCGGCGGCCGAACTTGACTTTCGGCGGCCGAACCTGGCAAATGTCTCCTTAGCCTACTCTTTTCAAAACTCAATTCCTTTTCCATTTAAAACCATAAAACCATGTGAAAACATTTTAGAAAACACATTTTAACCCCCCTAGAAGACTCTGGCATCCCCAGAAATTCCAGATTCCAACAGAGATTCCGCCGTGAAGTCGGGATTCCGATGCCGGGATCTAGCTGGGTATTACACTTGTGGCTTTGCCATAAAATGTCTTAGAAATTTAATTAATGAGACTAACACCCGGTCTTGTGCCTCACGGTTACTTGCCTTGTGACTTGGCATAAAATATTTTAGAAATTTAATTAGTAGGACTAACACCTGGTCATGTGCTTGGTGGTTACCCGCCTTGTGGCTTGACATAAAATGCCTTAGAAATTTAATTAACGGGACTAACACTCGGTCATGTGCTTGGCGGCTATCCGCCTTATGGCTTATCCTTGAATAATGCTTAATGGTCGGCTCTTAAATTATGGCAAACCATCATTCCTCATAATTGAATAACATACAACACATGAAAAAAATACCTCATTAATATATATTGATAAAACATGCGTAAATTATAGATATTCTAAGAATTTGGAATGACCCGACCATCTAACTTAGCTGACTTATAAGCTTCAGGACAAATAAGCTTCAAGACCATAAACGGTTCTTTCCAGTTTTCATCCAATTTACCTGACTCAACACTACCGCTTGTTACATCAGTCCTTTTAAGAACTAAATTTTCTATATTAAAGACTTGAGGTTTGACTCTACTGTTGAATATTTAGGACATTTTATTCTTATAGACTGCCATTCTAATCACACTTTTGTAAAAACTCAGCTTGGTCAAGGTTGAATTGTATCTCCTCGGGGTCCATTAAGATTTGATGGTAACCTAAAATGGCAAATAGGAAAGAGACCACGGTGTGGCTTGAGGTAGAGTCTACTAAACTGTCAATGGATGGGAGTGGATAATGATATTTTGGACACGACTTATTCAGATCAGTGAAGTTCACACACATTCTCCACTTTCCATTTGACTTCTTAACCAGTACTATATTAGCAAGCCATGTAGGATACTGGACCTCTTCTATTAGTCTTGCACTTAAAAGCTTGTTAACCTCCTTCTTAATCACCTACTATCTCTTCGGTGGAAATTTTTTTTCTTTTGGACAATTTATGGGTGATTAGAGTCAGATCTACACCTATCACATCTTCTAGAGACCAAGCGAAAGTGGCCATTCCGCATTTTAATAATTCTATTAAATGATCTTTTACTTTATTGCTTAATGTAGTTCCAAAATGTATCTTTTTATTGGTTTTCAGTTGGACTTCTTCTATCGGGTCTAGTGATTCTGACTTTGTATGAGAATTTTTCAATAGATCGATCGGCATCGTTGCCTTTTCAAGGCTTTTCATAGAGTGTCTGTAACATTCCTGTGCTGACTTCTGACTACCTCGAATAACAACCAATCCTCCTATAGCTAGCAACTTTAAACACATAGCATCCATGTTAATAACTATCCCGTGGAAGTTTAAAACTGGGCGACTGAGTATTACATTGTAGGCGAATGGAATGTCTATCACCGCTAACTCTGCATACAACTCCTGCTTGTGCTTCTCATTTCCGAGCACAAGAGGGAGATTAATGATGCCCAATACTGCCACGATTTTGTCCCCTAATCCTACTAACGGATAGGAGACTTTAGCAAGGTTATTTTTATTTAAACTAACTTATTAAAAACTTTTAAAGCAATGAGATTGACAAAACTACTTGTGTCGATCAAAACTCACCTTACATCATACCTGTTCAAACGAACATTGATGACTAGTGGGTTATTGTGAAAATACCCCATCACCTTATCTGCAAGTCTAAACTTTATCTCATGCTTTGCCCATGGCTCTTGCTCTATAAACAAAATGTCCTCAACGACACGCTTGATCTTGCCCTTACCATCATTAGGGACACCTGTGATCACATGTATAACCCCAATGGGTTCACTATTAATGGTATTTTTAGAAGTTCTTACCTTAGGCCCGGGTCTCCTTTCATCTTTATACTTTCTAGCGAACTTTCGGAGCATGCTGTCCCTTATCAATCTCTCGATTTTATCTTTTAGCTATCGACATTCCTCTGTTGTATGCCCGTGATCTTTGTGGAATCGACAATATTTGATTTTGTCTTGCCTACCGACTTTATCAGGGTTGAGCTTGGAGAGCCATTTGATCTCTTTATCATTTTTTCCTAATCTACATTAAAATATACATTCATGAGTCATTTAATGGTGTATAATTCTTATACTTACCTCGGTTGTCCCTTTCTTGGGACACTAGATAATTCTTGTGGTTTCCTTTATAGCCTCACCGTTTTGGCTTCTGGGTTTTATTTTAACTCATCATCTTATCTTCCCTCAACGCCTGGACTTCATCATCTAGCCTTATATATTTATGAGCTTTATCCATCAGCTGCTGATAAGTAGTGACAGGGTTATTAATTAAAGAGTCTATGAACTTGATGTTGCAAGTTTCCATTTTTCAATGCCTCACACGCTATTTCATGATTCAATTCTTCAACCTATATTGCTTTAGCATTGAAACGTGACATAAAGCTTCTTAAAGACTCACCCTCTTCTTGTTGGATTTTTTGCAAGTTTGAGAAGAGATTTTTAGGAGGTATGCAGATAATAAATTTAGACTTAAATAATATAGCAAGTTGTGTAAAATTGTTAATAGAACCTAGGCTCAAATGTTGGTACCACTTCTGAGCCAAACCTGTGAGTGTGGATAGGAAGACTCGGTATAGTACAAAATCATTGATGTCCTACATCTACATCATTGTTTAGAAGATAGCCAAGTGACTCTTGGGGTCTGCAGTACCATTATATTTTTCTAAACTAGGCAGCTTAAACTTCTTGGGAAGCGTCTTTGCAAGAACTTCCTCCAATAGAGGGGAAGCACTGTCCAAACTGTAATCCTCCTCCTACTCCTTTTAGTACCTTTATACTGCATGAATCAGCTTCTAGTCGTCGTCTTTTGGGGCCTTGTCTGATGACTCTTTATCCTCGAACTTGGCCTTCCTTTTGGACTGTGTTTGAATTGCTTCTGTTTCAATCCTCGGGATCTCGAAGGAAGCTTCCTCCTTATTCTGAGAACCATAAATGAGGCTTCCTTTTGAGCTTTATATTGCTCGAGAGTTGCCTGCAACTTTTTGATATATTGAAACATCTGCTCATTATTCAAATTGTTGAGGTCTGCTTCATTCACTAAAAAGGAGTGTTTTATCCGCTACTAGGGGTGGAGGAGACGAGAGCTCCTTTGTTAGCATCAGACTTAGCAATAGCTCGTGATTTTTCTGCCATCTCGAGAGTAATGGGAAATGAAAGGTATTTTTAGGGAGAAAATGAATAGAAAATTGGATTTTAATCTAAATGAACAAGAAAAATTCAGTGGATCTTCCAGCTGCAGAACCAAATGATGTAGCTGAAAATAAGTTAAAAAGTGACTGGTGAATTTGCAAAAGAGAAATAGTGAGGTGGTTAGCGCCTATGGTCAGCCACTCCGACGCTCAAGTTAATAAATTGCCAGAAAAAGTGAGTGTAATAGATATCTTGAGCTTACAATGAGTGTGTAAGAATGCGCACCTTGAACTCTGTATATGTTTTGCTTTTATATTGTAAAAAGATGGAGTTAATTATTGAATCTCCTAGAAATCCGACTAGTACCGGCTAATGGATAAGAGATCTTGCGATTATAGATATAATGGGAATTTTCTAGATTCTATTATCTAATGTTAACTTATGTAATGAGAGGTTCGACCAGTTCAGAAGAGGGCGAGTCTTGTGTTGTTCTGAGCATTGAGTGTTATGATGTCTGTATGTTTATTTTTATAGGTGAGACTTTCACACCCGCATATCATAACTTATTAGAGTCTTACCACGTGGACCTGTCCTATGGTGATAGCTCATGACATATTTTGGATGATTATTATGCCATATTAATATATCATGTCAAAATATAAATAAGTAATTTTGGATATATATTTTGAATAATTGTTGCCAAGAGATCATAGCACCAGAAAGTTTTGAAGGCCCTAATATAGAAAATGATTAAGAATTTAAAAATGTTGTAATATGGATAAAAAAAAAAGCATTATATATAAGGAAACTTTTGAATGAATATTAATCATTGTAAGGCCATATAGCAACTATTTTATTACTAGGCAAGTGAAGTCTACTTATGTTTTGTTTTTTTAATTTGGTAGGGGAATTTGATGCAAGGGAATTGAAAAGTGTAGTTATCACAGTAATAATTTTTTGGAAGATTTATTATTTAATTTTTAGATATTACTATTATTAATAAGTCGGTTTTTATATTTTTAGAAATCTATTAAAATATTCTTATCTTTTCTCTCCGCCAATAAAATAGTCTTTCTGTCTATTTCTGCCGTTAAAAATATAATAAAAAATTAAATTACCCATTCTTCTTTTTCTTCTTCGATTCTGATTTTGATTCTTCTTCTTTTTCTTCTAAATGCCTCCTTCTCCTCTTCTTCTTCGATTCTGATTCTGATTCTTCTTTATCTTCATCATCTTCTTCTTTATCTTCTTCTTCTTTATCTTCTTCTTTGAGGAGAAAGAGGAGGAGGATGAACTATTTCATTGATTGAGAGAAAAGACAAGAACGTTTTAGTAGATTTAAAAAAAGATAAAAATGTTTTAATATATTTTTAAAAATGCAGGAACTGTCTTGTTAATAATGGCAATATCCAAGGACTAAATAAGAGATTTTATTTGAGAAAAAATTTGGATTTTAAAAACTCTCTCTCTCATTATTCATCTATTTTTAATGGAAAAGATGATTGAATGACTATTTCGTTGATAAAAAGAAAAAATAAAAACATTTTAATAGATTTTTAAAAATGTAGGGACTGGTTTGTTAATAATAGTAATACCTAGAAATTAAAATATTCCTAATTTTTTTAGTGAGTGTTTGGTATTAATGGGTTTTAACTTTTTAACTTAAAATGTAATTTTAATTTATAAATTTATTTAAAATTAAGTAGTTAATTATTTGATAATAAGTGTTTCGATTAAATATTATATATATATATATATGTATATATATAAAATTGAGTATTGTGATTATTTAGTGCGCCTTTTCTAGTTTTTTCAAATTCAATTATGATGCGGTTTGAAAAGATCAGTTTAGTTTACTTTGATGGTTGTTATTATTGTGTTTAATAGTACGAGTAATGTATTTTTTAATTTTATTAAAAATTTATAGTGTTTTTTTATTTTTACTGGAAAAATTCGATTGTTTTAAAAGCGTTTTACGAGTTTCTACTATATATTATTGAATTATTTTAAAATTTTTTTATCCACAAACCAATTTCTCACTTATCCATTTATAAATCTTTATTTATAAATAAATTTAACTATCTTATAAATAAATAAATAAAAACTCTTTTAGTGATTTTAAATTGTAGTCGAATTCAAGATTCTATATATTTAAAGATGGTCCAAATAATGTTGGACTAAAATTTATTATAATCGTAATTAAATTATTTGAATAAATTGAATTCCGTGTAAAGAAAAAATAATTAATATATATATATTTTAAAGATGAAAACACTTTAAAAAATTTTAATTTAACACTCACAGATTTAATCTGATAGTACATGTATCTGAGTAAATTTGAGAGATCTCATGTTCTACTCTCATTCTCAAACTCCATTTAAAAAGAAAATTAATTTAAAATTTATATTATATTATGTATATGTATTGATTTATTTTTTAATTTATATACATATTTTTTAAAATAAATACACGCACGTATAATTCATAACTGAGGAATAAACTTAAACTATTGTTAAAATTGACTATATACCAACACTCTATTTTACAACTGATGTAACACTTTTAGTTAGTGGTAGGTCAAACGAAAAATTAGCCAAGAGGTCCTTATTCTACCAAAAAGGGAAAGCGATGGGAAGCTGAAGCTCCACATATATAAAATAAATAAAAATAAAAATAAAAACAAAGCAGACACAGGTAGAGGTGATGGGCATAGCAAATAAAGAATGTGGTTCAAAAACATATCATAAACTAGGTTGTCTTCAATGTCAAGGACACAGACCATGTCTGTCTCGTGAACATCACGTGTACCCCCCTTCATCTTTGTCCGTACTCTTATCTATTTTATTAGTTTTATATATACATATTATTTTGTGAAATTGAAATATTTGGTTGCCAGCAGTTTGGGGCCTCTCCTCATTATGGCCCATAGAAACATGCACTCTTATTATCGTGATATTAACTTTTCATGTGCCGGTGGATAAGATTGTGATTTACGTTCTATCTTTCTCCCTCTCACGTGGAGGCTATATTAGTATTGTTGGTTCGATCTTTCGACATTTACTCACCGATTATATTTTTCCTTTTTTAAATTAAAAAAACGTTTTAAAATTTCTTTTTTTTAAAAAAAAATTGGTTGATTAGTATGGGCTCAAAATTGGTACGTGTGTGGTGGGGCCCTAGGGACGGTTCGATCGGCTACTGCAGACTACCTCCCTGCAATCATGATTCGCAATTGAGAAGTTTTTTTTTTTTTTAATTAAAAATTGCTCTAATTGGAGTTTAACTTTAAATCGGTGGAAAATATTTGGATGGAAATTCAGAAATTTTTTAATTTCTATTGCTTTAAAACTTTTTTTTCTTTTATATATAAAAGAAAATTTAAAAAAATTGCAGATAATATATATATTTTTTCTATCTAGTTCCTCAAAACAAATAAAAATTAAAAATAAATTTATAGGAGGAAAATGTGAGCAAGCCATTCTACTACCACGTCTTTATATTCTATATTCATTGTAATTCATCCTTGAGGCTCTGATTCAGGTTATTATTTTGTCTTCTTGTGTTTATTTTTTCTCAGAGGTTACTGAACAATTCTGAAAGATCTGCTAAATGCTCAAGAAATTCTAATCTTGTTCTTCCAATCTTCTTTTCTCTATCTCTTCCTTTCTTTCTTCTTTTTTCTTTTTCTTAGAGAAATAGATTTTGATTTGTTTGGACTTGTAATACATTTAGGGAAGTCCATTTAGTACATTCCATCCATTCAAAGCATTGGGAGCTAGTAAATGGGAACTTTTAAGGTGGAGGGACCCAAAGTGCAGTGGCTGGTGATAAATAGGGACACTATGCGTGACCTTGATGAACCACATTAGGTTGTATTAGTGGACCCTTTTGAGCTTAGACCACACCTCACACTCCTACCCTATAAAACCCATCTTTCCATCTTCTTTTTCACCATCTCTCACCACTTCTTCTGCAAGCTGAACCTCTCACCAAATCCCAGAAATTCTCTTTCTTACAAGAGATCAGAAACAAAAATAAACGTGAAGATGAGAAGCTCTACAGTTGCAGATTCTAAGAAAAGGTTGTCTTGTAATAAAAGAATCAGTGGGTTTCTCAGAGAAGGAAGAGGCAGACTTTATCTCATAAGAAGATGTGTTGTCATGCTTCTCTGTTGGAGTGATTGATTAAGATCTTGTATTTTTTTTTGCTTTCTTCTGCTTTGTTCCGAAAGGGTTGTGTGAAGAAGGATTGGATTGGCTTCTCTATAACATAACTGGTTATGTGAGCTTAATCCAAATTCTGTGAGTTCAAATTAACTTGCAACAAATTTTTGGGGGAAAGCAGAGATCATTAATGTTTCTGTTTTGTATGTAATTAGTAACAACAAGAGAATTATTTTTAGTTTATCACCACAAATTGGCATCTTTATTTATTTTTTTTTCCATTTGTTTAGCTTTAGCTTTCACCCTAGTTTGGTAAATGCTTTATTTATTGTTGAATTTTTGGTATATTAAGGATACATTTCTTTGTGAAAAATAATTATACCTTTCATTAAAAATATTTTCTAGAAAAGTAATTATTTTCCATGATTAGACTGCAAGTTTAACATAGGTATAAAAAATTATTATTTTCAAAATACATAAAAAGAGATTTGGATTTCATAGTTTTACTATGTTTAAAAATATAACTAAAATTAATGAATATTGAGATAAATGGTTGAATATTTTTTTAGTGGATGGTTTAATATTTATAGATAAAATAAATTGTTAAACATATACTTGCATACTTTGTATAAACACTTCAATTTTTATTCTAACATTTAAATTTTTAAAAAATATTATTTTTAAACACAATTTTACTAAATTTATAATTTTAAAATTATATTTTAAACTAATTTTTTAAATTTATAGTTTTAAAATAATTTACTATCTTAACTACTATTTCAATTAAAATATTAAATACTATTTTTAAAATTAATATCAAACAAAGACTAAAAGTTTTCTTTAAACTCATTTACCAATTGTGCAAGTCAAATTCAAATATAAATATAAGGAGATTTTATACCTACTAAGTGTATATACCTATTTAATTTTTTAAAAAAAAGCAAAACTATTATTTGTATTAATAAAATTTCATCAAATAATAAGGGATGTCATCCTAAATAGAGAGACGATCATATCTAATAGATTCTCTAATTAAAAGTATGAGCAGTTAGAGTGGTATGACGACTAACCTATCTAACAGAAATATCAATTCTAGAGTTTAACAAAGATTTACAATTATTCAAAATCAAATCTAGTTCAGAAATGTCTAAATGTGGAGACTGAAGAGTTTGAAACATCTGCAAACAGTCCATAAGAATGCAGTTATTAAAAGGCAAAAATTCTGTCGCAAAGAGCAAACAGTGACGGAGAGCTAAAGTTTCAATAATTACCGGCGTACCATTACTTTTCGAGAAACTAGAAACACCACGTTGAAATATACTCTCAGAGTTTTCCACAAAAAAACCGTAGCTAATAAAATCTTGAGTTTGAAATAAAACCCCATCAATGAGACAAAGCCAACTGAAATTGTCCAAATTTGATACAAATCTCGGCGGTGCAAAATTACCGAAATCACGCAGTTACAGGCTTGTCAGTCTCTGATTCTGATGAACAGATGCTCTGAGGAAATCATCCCAACCAAACTTGATATCTTCTTTCTTCGACCTCAGCTGCAAGTTACAGAAAGTCTCCACATGACCCAGTTTCCTACATATATAGCAAAAAATAGTCAGCTTTTCATATTGAAACTTCACAGTAAATACAATACCATCATCTCCAACAAACTTCTTCCGCCGTTTCAAATGTTGCCGAATGTCCAAACAAACTTTAACTCTCATAGGGCCTGGCGACATAGCTTGTATCTCATTCCAAACAAGCAAAAATCGATTGTACAACCAAGAGCCCCCTATTTGCTATATCTTCAAAATCAACATTATTAAAAAATCAAAATAAATATTTTTTTGTCTCTCATTTCATAATAGATACCCCTTTAAAGAATACTATAAATCTATCAAAGAGGTCTGCATATTCTGAAAATTGATTGGATTGTATGTGAGAAACATCCCATCATACAAAAATCATAAGTGACGATCGGAATATCTCTAGAACTCTTAATAGGGACAATATCTTCTTTTTCATCGATAGTCAATTGATACAGATCGTCTTCCATAGAGAAGGGAAAAGAAGAAGTTAGGTTTAAAAAAGAGAAAAAAACGAGAGTATCGAGTCACAAAGGGACCACGGATAAAAACTTACATCGAAAGTCATGAGTGTTTGACATACCTATTTAATTTAAAATTTATATATTATAATATAAACATTTAATTTACATTTCCTAATTTTATCTAAAAAACCATTCAATTAACTTAAATGTATATGCACTATAATTAATTTTACAATAATTTTTTGAAAATAGTTTTTTACTCAACTCATAAAAATTCCTAACTCGAATTTTCATAATTCTATAAATAACAAATTTGATTAGTATATTAATACTTCTTAACATTTGAAGGTCTAAAAAGTAGCGTGTCAATTTAAAAAAAAAAAAAAATTTTTTAAACTCATTACTTTATTAAAATATAAAATTCAAGAAAAAAAATTTGCATGAATGAAAATAAATGAATAATTGAAATAGGGAAATAAGAAGTGACAAAATGATGAAGTGATGGAACCAATTAATTTGAAAATAAATAAAATTATAAGGTTAAAAAAAGGCAAAGTAATCCAAAATAATATACAATGGTTGGTGGATATTATATAGGAACATCATCCACATGTATGCCTTACTCATTTGTCTGCTTACCCACACTATGCTTATGCTTATGCTTGGTGCTTTGCTTTTGGCCCCCACTTTTGTACAACTCAAGTGCCACCCACCATTAACACATAATTACTTTTTTTTTTTTTTTTGGGATTTCATAATTATTTTTTATTTTCATTATTTTTAATAAATTAAGCTGTAATATGCATATATAAAGTAACAAATCATACAAAAGATAATAAACTATTTTTGGATTTAACCAATCAAATGAATTGACATAGGTGGATTTTAGGTTTTGGGATCCAGCAAGAAAAACTACTGGTCATAGGTCAATTCAGAAATGTCTAATGCCTTGTTTGTTGAAAATAAAATAGAATCCTTAGGTTGATGTCCATAACAAATCACTGTTAGGACAAAAGTAATTAAACACATCCTTCACATCTCTTGCCGCACCCCTTTCATGTCCAGGTTGATTTTCATTTAATTTCTTGATGTTTGATGCTGACTTTTTCTTTTTTTTTTTTTTCTTTAAAAGAAGTTTTTTTTTGAAAAGAAATTATTATAACTTCCTTAAATTAAATATAAGTTGTATTTAATAATTAAATTAAATATGTCTAATTTTTTTTAATTTAATGATTTAAAATAAAAATAAAATAGATAATTTTTTAAAATCTCAAAACCACAGTATTTTTTTATTATTGGAGCCTATCTTTTATATTTATATTATTTATATTTCTTAAAAAATTAGAACTGAAAAGTTTATTTTTAATATTAAAAAAAAAAAAACTAAAAAGGAAGGCAGCAGAAAATTGATTGACCTTGACAACCCCACGTGGTAATCTAATACTCCAAATCTAAAATTCAACCCTACTCAATTCGTCTGATCCTTTGCTGATTCAGAAAATGGCCCAAATTTGCATTATGGATCTATCAAATTCCATGCCCACATCATCACTTCACTTGACTACTGAGAATTAAATCATTTCATTTTCCTTGAATTTAAATCCACCTGTAAATTAAATCTCTCTCTTTTTTAATAATTTATTTGTATTGAAGAGAACGTGCAATTTCCAATCATGACATGTCACCGGTGATGATAGTTTGCATACTTTGAATTTGGTTTAGATTTTGTCATGTTAAACAGTTATTAGTGATGACTCATATGCTACATACTCAATTATTAAAATAAAAATATTTTAATTAAATTTTAAATATTAAAAATAAAATATAAAAAATAAAAAATTTATTAAAAATTAAAACAGAATAATTTTAATATAATTTAATTTCTCTATATTATTATTAGCACTAATCGGTTCGATTTAATTTTTTTTAAATTTTTTTCTGATTAAAATCGAACTAAACATAAATACTTAAAATTTTTAAAATTAAAAATCAAATCGAATTGAATTAAAATAAATAAAAAATTAAATTAAAATTTTAAATTAATTTAATTTCATCAATTGTTTTTGATTTGAACGAAAAAGTGCTCATCCCTATTACTCCATCTGTACAAGAGACAACTGCTTGTCCTGACTTAGAAGGTGGGTCGTTTCTCCACTGCTAGGTTGGAATGTAGATAGCTTTGTTATTATTTTTATTAAAAAATTAATAAAATTTAACATAAATTAAAATATGCATATGAAAATCTATAGCATTATTTTAATATAAAAAAAATTGAATGTTTTAATAAAAAAAATATTATGTTTTGTAAATTTTTCTATGTAAATGGTTGATATCTTTTGTTTCTTTTTTAATAAATCTCTTTTACTTCTTTTTATTAAAATAAATATAAAATAGAAATTATTTTATGGCTATTAAAATTCAAAAAAATAAAAGCAAATTTTTGTATTTGTTAATCAATATAATTATTTAAGATTTATATGTACATTTTCATGCGAGAATTTTTTATTAATATTGATAAATTAGTTTAGAATCAATAAAATGATAAAAATATAAGATAGTATTGAAAAAACAAAATTTTAGAATTTATTTTAATGATTAAGCTATACGATAATGTTGGGAAAAAAAGGTAAATTTTTTAGAATTGGTTAATTAGTAAGCATTTATTTTAATTAAAAAAACAATTAATGAGCATTACTATATTAGGGCTAATGTATGGATATGGGCTTCAGATTCTTGGCACTCACAGTCGGCTGTGGACCTTAAGCAATTCGAGTTGGGCCAAAATTTTTGAACTTCGTCTTATTTAAAGGCAATAAAGTTGATATATGCCTTCGAATTGTTGTTAAGTGTTGGAGGAAGTTCAAAAATGCTTAAATAATTAATTAATAAATTTTTTAAAATAAATAAATTTTTTTATATTATTGAAATTAAATAATAAATATTTAACGGTTAAAATTAATAAATTAAATAGTTAAAAAATTTTAAATTTTTTATAAATATTTTAATATATTTTTCCAAATTTATAATCAATTAATAAGTTTTTCTTTGATTGAAATTAACCTTTTTTTCAAAAAAAAATAATCATTTTATTCATGTAAGTGTGAGCTCCTCATAATTCGATAAGTAAATCGTGACGCTCCTTTATAATAACTAGTAATTTGAGAGAGAAAAAATTTAGTAAACATAAATAATAATAAAAAAAATGAAGTAACAAACAATCAATTTAAGTATTCATATACAAACTAAAATTATTAATAAATATGTAGAAAGTGGAGATAGATATTTTCCGAATCTCCAATAATTAAATTGATTATTAAAATAAATAATCAATTATTTAAAATATTTATTATTAAATTATCGATAATGCCTCATAATTATATTTTTATTTTTTTCATAATGGTCTAAATGATAATGTTTGTTGTTTTTGTAATTAATTTTTGAAGTTTAGCTAAGAAGGAACTGCTAAATTACATTTTAGAATAAAAATTAATAAAAAATTATCTTTCTTAATATATATAATAAAACAAAATTAAAAAAAATATAGAATAAATGGAGTAATTACTCATAATTAAATGAGTATTATAATTTTTTATTTGGCCATTAGCATAATTAATGATAAAAATTATACTACAAAATAAAAGCGGATTAGTAACGGAAATTAGTAACGGATAATATCGGTTTCTAAATAATAACGGATTAGTAACGGATATTAAGATAGAAAACAATTTAGTAACGGATTAACATATCCGTTACTATTCCGTTACTAATTTTTGTAACAGATACAAATCCGTTACTAATTTGTTTTAATTTTCATTATATAGTAACGGATATTCAAATCCGTTACTGAAGTGCAATTCGTTAACATATTTTAGTAACGGATTATGATATCCGTTACTAAATTATTATATAGTAACGGACTAAATCCGTTACTAAAGTTAAATTGCTAACTTAAAAACTTTCCTCTTTTTCTCCCCCGTCATTCACACAAAACTCTGAGCTCTCTGTTAACAAATTAAATCCCTAGCTATATTGATCAATCGATCCCAGCTTCCTCTCTTGGTTCATCGCCGGCGGAATTTGACGCCAGACCAGTTGACGCCACTCCCCTTGGTTCATCGCCGTCAACCGTCTCTTTCTTCCCTCCCCTCGGTTCATTGCCGTCTCTTGCTCCCCTCCATTTGGTACATTGCTGTGTTCTATCAGAGATTGGTTTGAGATATCGTGTTCTTGCTTTCAGACCAGTTGACGCCTGCAGACCCCTTTTTTGCTTCCAGAGATTGCGTTCATCTCAAATTTTTCTTCTCCTTCAGTCTGTCTATAAAGGTAAGGATATTAAGGTTTTTCTTTTTTATTGTTTTAAGATTCTCTGCTTGTTTTGGTTGAATTAGTTGTTTCTTATATACAAGTTTGCTTGATGTCGTGATTTCGCTTGTAATATTTCTTTGTTTTGGTTGAGTTAGTTGAATTAGTTGTTTCTTAGGTAAATAGAAAATTTTGACAGCTCCCACCCATTTCCTTTCCTGGAATATTGTGGTCTTCTATTGTGTTTCTTAGGTAAACACAATCCTCAATTTCTATCCCTAAAATTCTTGCAAGCATTTGATATCCGGTTAATTAAAAATTAGGATATCTTATTAATATATGAATTTTGAGATGAAAAGGGTAAGGATAAAGTGTATTTATGCAGTTTTCTTGGAAAAGAAAGAAATTGATATTTGGATCCATGAAGTAAGAACCATTACTTAATAAATCAAGTCTGGTTTTAGTTCAATGGTTGAGTAAATTGATTGAATTTTAATCTCATTATAAAGCATGTTAAGCAACTGCTTGATTCTTGAAGGAAAATAATAATGAGGAAGCTCTGTTGTACGAGTTTCTAAAGTTGAGTGCAGCAATGCCTTTTGCTTAGCTTTCTTGCTGTCCATGTATATATTGTATTGATGAAGATGATGATATTTGCTGGATTTGGTACTAGGTTCAGGTTTTGAAATTTTTGCTGCTTTTCTGTATGCAAGTTATGCATGTAAGTCGTATCTAAGCTATTGTCGGTGCAGAGAATGTAGCTATGACCAATATATGTAAGCTGGGGCTTTGATCAATACAGAAAATGGTTCTTTTTTATATGTAAGCTGTAGTTATGTTCATTGTTCAATACGTGAAACTGTTCACTTCAATAGGTGTCAGATGAGAATCAGAAAATGCGGCTATGTTAAATATATCTAAGTTGTAGCTAGATGAATTCGGAAAATGGTTCACTTCAATTAGTGATACTTTTGATAACAGTGTCTCCCTTGCTGCAACCTTGCCAATGGAAACTGTTGGTTAAACTAACAGTATGGAAGTTGCTTTATAGATTAAGTGGATGGTGGTATGGTATGTAGACCACTAGGCTTGGAGTAAGAGTCTTAAACTTTCAAGTCATTGGCAGTGAACAAATTGAGATTTTGGTTTCTGTCAATTACATATTGTTAGTTTTTAGGGAAATCTTCTTCATGGTATATTTGAATTTGGCTTCTAGATTGTATTTAAAGTTTGTTTAGTTTTGAATATTCATTCATCTTTTTGGTTCTGTCATATTTATTAACGAAACTTGCAGCATGAATTCTTTGTTTCTTATATCTGTCGTTTTAAGTGGAACAATACCACTGAGGATTTGGGAGGCAGTGTGAACTGGTGGAGATGAAATTATATGTATATGTATAAAGAAAGTACACTCACATACACCTGTTGGTTTTTAAATAGGAGGCCATTGATTTTGGCCTTAAAAAGAAGGATGTCTTTATGCCCTGGAACACTTTACTGAAGTAAGAGGTAAAATTCTGGAGGTTTTAGTTGTACTCTGTAGACTGCAACTGAGTTGGATGTATCCAACTCAAATCAAGACAATTCTAGATATGATCCTGCAGTTTATATGGGAATGGAAATATCTCATTTTTTCAAACCCTTTTTTGGACAAGAAAACTGCATACAGTTGAAAAAACAGAACAATAACTTCTGAAACCAGAACCACAAAATAAAACTAACAATTATGAGTTATCGTTTTCAATCAGTTATTGTTTAATTATGCTAAAATTTAATATTTGTAATAATTTTTTAAAATTTATTGTTTTTAATATTTTATTGTATAAAAATTTATGTGTTTAACTAACCGTTTGAAGTCAAGAATTTTAAAAAAATTATTTTTTTATAAAATTCTTATTTAAAATAAAAATATAAGATTTTATATTATTTATAATCATATATATATTTTTAATTATTTAAATTAACATTAAAGCCTTATTATAATTCTTAACCCTACTTATAATATCTTATTTGACTCAGCTTTCCATTTTAATCCAAAATAAAATTTTATAAAAAATTTCTTAATAAATTCACTTTTTTGAGAAATAGAACCGTTAACGAAACCCTAATTTCACTTTCCAATTTAAAACAATAAATTTAATTAATTTAAAGAACAAATTATTTTTTAATGTATTTGAATGTCTCATAAATACGAATATTTAAAAAATTATTTAAAAAAAATAAAAGAAAACTCTAAATTTTAATATCTGAATCTCCACATGGCAATATTTAAGAGTTTAATGATTTTCAGAGTGCTATGTCTTTGTTTGAAAAGCTTATTTTTTGAAAAAATTCAAAAAAATTATTCTTTTAAAATTTTTGTACTTAACAAAACTAATATTATAAAAATTCACTTAAAATTTTGCTAAAATTAATTATTAAAATTTTATAAAAAATAATTTCACTTAAAATTATTTATATTAAAATTACTTTTTAAAAACTCTTTTTTTAAATTTAATATGGACTATTAGTATTTAATATATTTATAATTAATATTAAGAAATTTATTATAGTATTTTTTTAATTGAAAGAAATAACCTTTATATTTTAATGCTAAAAATTATAAAAATGTTATAAAAATATTAATAATAATTTTTTAAATAAATGTGATAAAAATTATTATTATTTATAAAAATAAATATTTATATTTAATTTAAAAATAATAAAAATTAAATTAATTTAAAATTATTATTAATTTATCTAATATAAAAGAGTTGAATTGAATTCTATTATATTTAAATTTATTCTAAATAATTAATTTTTTTAATAAAAATAAATTAAATTTCATTAATAGAATTTAATTTGTTTCCCTAGGAAAAATGCATAGGATTATATAAAATTTTTAGAAAAGATTTAAATTGTGGATTTGTTCAATATAATATTTTTAATTACAATTTAAATTTCTACGTTTAAATTTATTATAATTAAATTAACTTTATATCTAAAATTTTAATTAATTTAATTTAAAATCGTTTATCTTGTTTTAGCAGTTTGTTTTTGAGATAACTAACTGAAAAATACCTCATTTAATTATATTATACAATTATATTAAATTTCCATTTGTGTTGAGCATGTATTATTAATTTTAAAATATTTATTTAATTCAATTTTTAAAAAATTTTGATTAAACTAATTAATTTAAAATTATTGATTAATGTATAAATATAAATTAAATCGAGTAATTTTAAAAATACGTTTACTCTTTTTAATTTTTTATAAAAAAATAATTAATATCTTAATAAATCCTTTTTACAAAATTATCTGTTAAAAAGCATTATAAAAATTATATTTTTAATATATTTTTCATTGTTTTCTATAGTATTTTTACACCATGAAAAGTAATTATAAAAATATAGTAATTTTAAAAATTTACTTTTCACGATTAATCATCTAAAATAAAAAATAATTAGCAGTAATTTAAACTAATAAATTAGGCATAAAAAATAAATCATAATTAAGGAATTACACATGTCAAAATATTATGCTAGTGCCACATATTAACCTTAAAAAAAAAGGTCGCGTCAGCTCTTTAAAAAAATGCTACGTGTCAAATTTTGGAAAGAATTGCTTCCTATATATATATATAGATTCACAAGGGACGTGATAGAATGCATGGCAGAAGATGCTAATATGGTCTAAGTTAATACAACCATTAAAGATACACATTTCATCACTCCGCTACTTTAAATAGGAATTTAGATGTCTAATTTGAGAGATTCTATCCAACGAGCCAATCTCAATAGAACCGGTTATGGGTTGGGTTGGAATAAAAATCAAATTGAAATCGGTCAAAGCTCAAGGTTGATTTGAATTGTAATTGAATGGCAGTACAAATTAAATGGGAAATTAACAGTTTTGGACCAAAACTAGATTTTTTATTTAAAAAAACCATTTTCAATTTTATCAAAATGGTCTAAAATTGAAATTACGACTTGAAACTTAGAGATTGAGAGAATATTTGATTTATCCTTTTTATTTAGCTGATAACTGATCTGTTTTTAAACAGTTAAGTTTTGTGTTTGGTAACTCTTAAAATTAGGCGGCTAATAATTAATAAGTATCTTATCAGTTATTTTTTTATCAGCTTTAATTTTAAAAATTTTTCTCATAAGTTACAAACTGATGAAATTTTATAATTTATTTTGACTATATTATCCTTTTAGTATTTATTAATTATTAAATTTTCATATTAATGAATTATTTATAATTATAAAATAAATATAAATATTATACAAATAACTATATTAATTCCATTTCAAAAAAAACTATATTAATTATAATGTTGTTCATTTTTATATAATAAAATTATATATATATAAAATAAATTTATTTTATTATTAATCATATTTTTAAATTATATATATATATATTATATGATAAATTATCAATTTTATTGTATTTTAATAATTATTAAATTATATAATATATATACTTTTATACATTATTTATATATAAACTATAACAACTAGAAATAATTTACCAAACATTTCAAATATTTTAATTATAATTAGCAATTAGCTATCGGTTATCAATTATCACCACCAAATATCTATTATCAATCATTCGTTATATTTAATAGTTAAATAAAACCGACCTACATAGATCAGTTCAGGTTTAGTTTTTCAACGAATTAGAGTTAAACCAAAATCAACCTGCTAGCTAGAGATAATATCAGGGAATACAATTTTAATTATTCTAAGATAAGAGAGATGTTGGGTATAGACCAAATGAGATTGGGGCTATAAGATTTTCTTATTTCTAAGACAACCAAAGAAATTTATTTTATAAGAAAATAATTTAAATAAATATATATAAAATTACGTATAATTTTAATAATTTTTAAAATTAATTTTCCATGTAACTTCGTTTTTCAAACATCAAGGAATACAGTTTACTTCTCTAACATCATACACAGGCTCCACAATGTAAGATTTTAAATCCTGAAAAAATTGAGACTTGTTCACTGGAAGGAAAAGAGTTCACAAGCAGAGGTCCGCTTCATCTCAAAGACCCTTTTGGTCTCAAACCATGCATAATGATTTGCATATGTACCAATCAAAGGCTAAGGTATGGGGAAGAACGAAATCAAATATGGCTTCGCAACCTCACTTCCATGAATGAACTTGATAAGGAAAATAATATAAACTTCCCTTAATAAGGTGAATGGAAAATGGAAGGCTTGCAATTCAATAGAGAAATTATGAGTGACGTCCAAAGTCCTTGCAGCACCAAAGGCTAGCCCTAAAGCTGCCGCTGTGTAGAGCCCTCCTATTGACTAAACCACACATCGAGCTATCTAGCTTTGGTATATTCGCCACTCCTAGCAAAAGTGACTGCTGGTAATGGTATGGATCTCATTTTGGTGAGAAAGAGGCCGAACCACCGAAGAAATATTGAAGAAGGCCCTTGTTCTTTTGAGCAAAACCAAGTATGGAGGGAAAGAATCATAAGAAGTGCTTCAATAACAATCCTTAACATCTTCGAGCCCTTAATTCAAGTGTACACGGATCGCTCAACTAAACTTTAATGAGTTCAAATTTAGTTCATTAAAATTTTTTTTTATCTCAAATTTAACTTATTTTAAACTCAACCGGATATCCATATTTTTTAGGTGTAAATTATTTAAAAAATGAATCAAAATGAGTCAAACTACTCTTATCTAAATAAATCTCGAGAAATTTTCAAGCAACTAGTTTCATTTAAAACTCTAATAATTTTTAATTTAAAAATAATAAGTTTAAAACTAAATAATTTTAATTAAATAAGTATATTTATGAAATAGCTCATAAACCTCTCAATCCTTAACCAATCAGGTATCAACAAGTTCGACTTTTGCTCGTTTGGTTTTTAAGGCTCAAATTAATTTTACTCAATCAAAAACAATGAATATAGCTAAATTGACCTTTTATTGAGCCTTGACTCGAATGAGAAGCATCCCATTAGCTCCTACTGACAAAATAAGAATCTGTGACATACTGAAGAAGGCAAAGGCATGTATCTTGTAATAGAAGCTTGCTAAAGCAGCAACATGATATGATTGTCTGTTGCCTATATCTAGAGATTTTTTGGATTTCATTCTCTCCTTTTCATTGGAGTTTATCGTATGATGTGAAGCAATACTTGTTGGAGCAAAGAAAGTGCTAGTATTGGTAAACTGTGCGGGTTTGGTGTTTGGTGTTTGATGCAGCTTATATGGAATGAATGATAGCTTTGAAGGTTTTGAGATGCTGATCTCTTGAAAACTGAGTTTATCAGGATGCTGTCTTTCTTGAGAAATTTTATAGTATAGTCATTGTACGTACAACGGTTGTATTAATTATAGCCATTGATTACAGTGAGTTACAAGTAGGTTCCACATAATCAATGGCTAGCATGCAATCGTTATACATAATAACAATTACATAGAATAATTTTTCATATTTCTGGGTGTAGATATCACCATTTTCTTCTCAGGCTTCTGTCATTTATTGCTATTTTTTTTAAGGATTATTTCTTCTTTTTACTCTGTTTGGTCTGTCTTTCCTTCCATCTTCCCTGGGGTAATTTCGTGTTTTTATGCTTTGTTTGAAGTCTATATGCTGGACACACATTGCTGGTCATTTGTCCTTTATGGTCGTTGATCTCACTATGGTTGATTCTTGATCAATTGTTTTCTTTTTTTTTTTTTCATGGGTAGTTACTTCACTACTGACACATGCAAATGAGCTTTCAGCACATGCTGATAGGGTTGCAGCAGGCTTGTATTCTGATTTCGCTTCAGCAATTTTTTTCTGGACGTGCCAAAAATGGTTTTGCTCTAGTATGAAGGTTTAAAAGTTAATATAAGTTATTCATTATTACAAGGTTGTGCAGGGAACTATACCGAGTCCTTTCTTATCTACTTTTATTTTTACATATTCTTGAATTATGTTATCATGCTGGTGTAAGACAAGCCATTGGATTCTGCCTCCACAATAATGCTGCAGCTGCTGCACTAGCTACTGGTGCCAATAAGCTGCTAATAGTCAACTGGGTAATGTCCTATTAACTATGATGCTCTTTTTAGCTTATTATTTTGTCTCATGCTTTTGATAAATAAATTGACCCCCCACAATTTTTTAATCTTTCTCATGATTATTGCAGAATGTTCATCATGGAAATGGCATATGTATTTCTACTGTTGCACGTCAAATTGAAGATAAGAAGATTGGTTGTTTTTTATTTAATTTTTATAGTGGTTAAATGAATAAAACTATGACATTCAGCAGCTTGGGATTAGAATCCCACATCGTCCAAGAGCTGGGAAATTAGTAGGTTTATATATTCCAGCCAAAAGCTATTATAACGATTCTAATTAATCAATTTGAGTCGTATGTAAAATGAATTTAAAAGTTGTTTGGCATTTAGCTCTTTAGCACATTTGTCTATTGCGCTGTTAGCGCCATTCTTTTCTCAACTTTACTGTCTGAAGTTCTTCCCGACTTGGATTTCCTATTGCCGGGTGAAAAATGCTCTTGAAACAGGCAACGTTGTCCCTTCTAAAACATTTTGCAATGTCTTTTTTCAACTTTGCTATTAAGTTAATGGTTGATGGTTCAAATTTGGGCTTGTATTCTTTTCTCTTCTCTTGGGTGCTTTGAAAATAGAAAGAAGGAAAATAAAATTGATCCACAATGGCGAAATATGTCTTATTTGCCTTGACCTGCAGAAGCACAAGTTAAAAAAGAGGTATAGGATGGAGTGAAGCACCAATATGGAGAAAATAGAGGAGAAAGAGCTTATTGTATCATTTCTTTAGAGGGAAATGTATTGTCTCCTTGTTCATCCCTTTCTGCTTCAATTTTATGCATTTTTTATATCAGAAGTTGCAATGCAATATGGCTATTTGTTTAGGATACTGCTTCAATTTATTTATTTATTTATAAATTTTAAGAAACAAATGCATAATGCTAAGTACATATGCAGTCGTCAATCACAATATAAGATAAAAGAAAAAGAGAATGAACGACCGAAATTTAACATCTACATCCACAGCAATACTGAGATAAAATTATGCTATAATGGAAAAGGTGTGATATAATTTCTCATAGACTGATGAAAAAAGTATAATAAAGTTATCCCATCATAGATTTCTATTTTTTCTTCAATTTAGGTTGGCTCACAATTTGAACTATGAAAAAAATATATTGAAGTAACATAATTAATATTTATAAAATTTTCCTCTTTTATCACTTATTTAAACAATGCCTTTAATTCACTGCTACCTCACCCGTCACGTGTATTTTAAATGCCATGAAGGACATAGTTAGATATGAGATCAACTCAGAGACCAAGTTGCAACTCAAGCTAATGGCATGTTCATTTTGCTGGTGCCATATGACTGCTAGAAAATGCAGACATGGGAATTGCTTATATGAGAAGACAACATTACCAACTGTGGCTGAAGAGACAAAGTCATTTATCAGTATGTTGCTGCTGCTTGTTTTCTTGGTAAGAGTGGACAGTAGGAGGGAGATTATTGAAAATGGGATGGGTTAAAAATCCCTGTGGCGAACCAATTGCGATTAAAAAAGGTGGATTGCCAAAGAATTCACAGTTGTTATTCTTCTATCAAAAGTTCAAAAGTGCATTTGGATTATTTTTGCCTTACAATGCAATCAGACAAGGTAGATAATATGCTAAATTATTATGTTACTACTCTACATCAATAAATCTCTGTCTTAATACCCAGCTAAAAGAATTTGTCTCTGTTGAATCCATCACAGTCTCATTGGTGCATGGTTTGTGGTGGTGCCACTGGGTAAGCAACAGGAACAACATAGGGAGGATGGTGTCCATGAGGAAGCATAACAGGGGTCCCAACAGCTGAACCCATGTGGCCTGGAGGAGCAGCAACTGGGTGCCCAACTGGTGCACCATAAATCCCCAACCCAGGCATATGGGGCTGAACGCTATGCTTCACTTTAGATCCCATAGCAGCAGCTGCTGCTGGGTTTGAGTTAGCTTGTTGACCAGTAATTGGTGGCTGATTAGACGACACATCTCCATTGTTTACACTAGTAATGTCATGGATGCTAGACCTTCTCCTGTCTCTGTTCATTGAGTTCAAGCGAATGAAATATTTCTGAGCATGGCTTGCAACTTGTGTAGGAGTTCTTGATATCACAAAGTTTCTTGATATGCTTCTCCAATCACCTTTTCCAAACTTATCAAGACCTAGCAGAAACAACCTGTACAAATTAACAAACAAATATCAGCTTATATACTTTTAACTTTCCATTACAGAAACTAACAATCAAACAATTCAATTCACATCATGAAGCTGAAGCTTGATCAAATATCAATCTCATAACAGTTCTTAAAACTCCCCAAATTGGAAAAACTCAGTTTTGAAGCTTTAGACAATGGTTAAAAGTGCATACAGACACATACCTATGCTCTTCTTCTGTCCATGGAATCCCTTTTTTTCTTTCTTGGTCCGACCGAGATCCTCCTTTTCCTCCATGTCCAGACGAGTTATGTCCTAAACCCAAAAACCCACTTCCATAACCACAATTCAATCTCTTTTCTGCAGCCACAGCCCCAGAAATTCCGTGAGAATCCTTAGCTGAAGAAGATGTTTCCTCTCCCACATAGTTAGGAAGTGGTATGTTTCCTGCCTCTATTGCATTAACATCCTCTACAAGTAATTGATAGTGTAGTTTCAGTTCTTGAACACTTTTAGTAGGCACCAAAGAAGCAATCATTTCCCAGAGTTCTTCAGATTCATCTTCTTCCTCAGTCCAATGCTTAGCAATTGCATTTTCAAAAGCTTTCTCTTCTTCTCTGCTCCAAGAAATTTCACTTTCCATGTTCAAAGAATCGGTGGGAATGATAATGATGAAAAAATCAAAATGGATGGTGTATTCAAATTTTCTTGTTATGTGGGCCTGTTTTTATTAGGACAGAAAAGAACCATAGAGAAAAATAAAAATAAAAATAAATGGTGTGCAGGATAAAGAATAGGGGTCACACGGTGGTGTAGTATAAGTAACTGAGGTAGGGGTGTAGGATAAGGAAGTGAGGTAGTGCATCAAACTATCAATTGAAGAGGACCACTTTGTATGATTTGAATGGTTAATTTGTCATCTTCATTCCATACTCTTAACAACAGTCTTTACTAAATCTCTTGTTTGATATTTCATGCTTAATTTTTTTTTATAATTATTGATTTCTTATAAAAAATATATTGTAACCTAATTTAAGTGATCGAGAATAATAACTAAATTTGATAGAGCTATCAAATAGACGGATTAAAAATGAAATAATATAATGTCTTTTTATAGATAATTTATAATAAAAATATTGTATTTAATTAGAAGTGATTAGTAGTATAATTTTGATTGAATTAATTTAATTTCAAAGTATTATTTATATATAATAATTTTTTGAAAAAAAGAAAAGGGAAAAATCTGCCTTAGAATTGAAGTGTGAAAGTTACTCATCTTTGAACCTATAGTGAGACATTTGCAATGATAGAGTTGGCAAAATTAGAGAAGAAAGGTACAAGAGAATCTAAACTACCAATCCTTACCCCTTTGGCTGCATTCTTCTAACTTTTCTCCTTACGCGCTTTTTAAATCTTTCATTTCATTCACACATTAATTTTTTTTTTTTCAATAACAAATTTAATAATTAAGGATTTACCCCGTATATCAAAAATTAAATTATTGGCCACAAACAAAAATTTAATAAAATAAATTAATTAATTGAATCGATTAAAATTTATTGATTAATTAGGCAAACATTATTATTAAAATGGGTTCGAGAGATTTAATTTTGAAGAAACAAAATTGTTTGAATTTAGTAAATTATTACTCACATTTTAGTTAAAATCTATATTTATATATTAATCCCATTTTATTGTTTGAGTTTTTATACACTCTTTATTGTATTTTATACTCCGACTATATATTTATTTACTTAATAATTCAGGTTATATTGTATCGAGTTAGTTTAAGTTTAATGAGTTAATTTTTTTTTAGATATGTTTAATAAAAATTGATTTTTTTTAAAAAAATTATTAATTGAAATATATAAAGATAATGGTAAAAAAATTATATTTTGCCAATTTTAATAATTATAATTACACTCTTTTACAAAATTATACCCCAAATTATTTACATTTTTCACATCAACCAATTAATAATAACAAGGTATAAATAGGGTGAGAATGTGTCGGGTATTTTTAAATATTATATCTAATAAATTTTTATAGAATGAATTTAAATAATTATAATTAAATTTGAAAAGAGTTTGAATTTAAAGTTTGGATCGAAGGTATTCATTATTTTGATATTTTTTATATAAATAATTAATTTAATAAAAAATATACTTTACAATAATATTTGTAATTATTTTATATGTTTTGATTTAAAATTAAAATTAAAATATTCTTTTAAAAATATTAAATTTTTTAAATAAAAATTATTAAAAAAATATTTTTGTATAAATTATTAATTAAAATATATTAAATTAAACATATTCGAGTTTTATTCGAATAGTTATAATTAAATTTGTAGTTAATTTGAAAAGTTTAGATTAATTCATCATTAAATTTTAGACGGGTTAAAGTATTAATAATATAATTAAAATTCAAATAAGTTAATTTTCAATTTTTTTTTCATCTTAATATATCTTTAACAATGTAAAAAATGAGAGAGATTTCGAATATGGTGAGAAATGAAAAAGTTATTTTTAATTATATAATCCATTAATTATATTTAAATTTTGAACTTTCTGTTGTATTAAAAAATGACAGGTACAATTATTTAAAAAATTAAAAATTTAGAGTATAACGATAAAAGTGGTAAAATTTGAGTTATTTTGCCATTTTTTTAAATTGAAAATTTATCATTTTTTTACTTTTTTATTTTCAATTTTTTATTAAAATAAAATTATTATTTTATTTTTATTTTTTTATCCAACTCAAATAAAGAAATTAATAAAGGGAAAAAAAAATACTCTTTACAATCCTTCATTTATTTCTTTTTTCTTAAATAAAAGAAATTTTTAATTTTGAAAGAATATTGTTTGAAGTTTACTTTTGAACAAAAATTAAAAAAAAAAAATCTTTTAATTATTTTGAAAAGCAGTTTGAAAGAAAGAGACCTTTCTTATTTTAAAAAAAAAAAAGAAGAAACAAGAGAGAATAAAAGATTATTAAATATAAAATTTTAAATTAAATGTAAATTATTTTTTTCTTTAAATAGTAAATTGGCTCAAGAGAATTGTCATATTGTAAGTTATTGATAAAAATAAAGTGTATAATATATATTGAGATAAAATCAATTTTTAATACTAGGACTCTATTTATTTTATAGAAAATATTTTTTAAAAAAATTTTTTATATATTTTATAGTGTTTGAATATTTAAAAAATTTAAATAATAAAAAAAAGTCATCTTTAAATTTTTATTTATAAATTTATTATTAAATTTATATTTTTAAATTAAAATTAAATAATAAAAAATAAATTATCTCATTAAAAAATATTTTTTAAATATAAATTATTTTTTACAAACCACGGTTAATAATTAAAAATTTAACTCAGCTTCAAAGTTATGTAACTATTTCAAAAACTCATAAAAGTTTAATTTCAGGAGAAATAATAATAAGAAAAGAGCTTATATTTTTAAAAGTTACAAATATGCTTTAAACTATAAATATATATTACAGCCATTAATTAAAAAATGTTACAACTTTGTGTTTAATCATATTTTGAATGACAAAATTTTAATTTTCTATTTAATTTAAAAAATTTATCTTAGAAATTAATTATAATTTTAATAAATTTAAAAATTGAGACTTTTTATTTAAAATTAAAAATTTTAATTATAATCATAATTAAATATAAAATTGTAATTTTTTTCTGTTGAATAGGCTTATATATTATAAATTGAATGGAGTTCATTGTTTGGTTAAATATTTGTTTATATAAAATGAATTATTAAATTAATAGATAAAAATAAATATCCTAAATATTTATTTATTTTATAAATAATTATAATGTACTACAAATAATATATATAATAAAGACGATATTTAATAATTATATATTAATTTAATATAATATAGAGTGTTGATAATGGTGATATTGTAAAATCTCGGAGCCGAAAGTGCAGTGGTGATGACGCGCCATAAGAGCGATGCAAAGAGGATGGAGAAATTTGTATTGGTGTGGGAAAGGAAGACGTGGCCAAATTTCCATTGCTAGTTGTGGCTAAAACGCGCCACAGCGCACAATGAAGCCTTTGGCTTCTTCTAAGCTGCACGCAATGCATCCCTTCCTTTCTGTTTCAAATTTTTCTTTTCCTTTCTAATTTTAATTTTCTTGGTATTCTGACTTGCCATCACTAAAATTACTAACAACTTAGCAGAGATATTTAAACCAACTTCTTGTTTTATGACCCCTTTTTTTCTTCCTCTGATCTTAATAAAGAAGTCGAGATTGTCTCCAGTTTCTGAAGTCTCCTGGACTTAGAATATATGGAAATATCTTTAAAATTCATGTAATTAGTGGTAATATCTTTTAAATCTTATTCGTATAACAAGACAAAAGCAGTTATCAGCCGTTCAAACAGTTAATGACTATTACTTAACATGACTTTAACAAAAGCTATTTGAGACCTAAATTTACTAAAAAAAAAAGTTTTATCAAAATAGGATTCTCCTTACTATTTGTTCACTCTGTTAATATTATTATGTGAGCTCATAAATAGTGTTTCTTACATCATTCATATAAAGAGGGAAAAAAAATTATTGTATGATCTAATGAAAGAGAGTTGTTAGACATTATAAGATATTCCACATCAGAAAAATTCAACAGTATCAGCTTCAGCCTCAGCCATTATTCTCATTTTGCAGGTTTGACAGTTTGTCCAAGAGATAAAACTTCAATATAAATATGGAACTTCCTTTCACTATCAGCAGGAAACTGATTTTTCAACAAAACATAAATGGAAGACAAGTTCATACTTGAATAGCAATACAAGTTTTTAACATTAAGGACTTGGCTACCTGGTGATGTTAATCTAACAGTGGGTGCAAAATTCAAATCCCATGAGTTATCATCCCCTTCCCCAGTTGTGTAAGTAAATAAATAAATAAATAAATCAAAGGATTTAAAAGAAAAAAAAAAAAAAAAAGGGGACGGCTGGCCTAGATAGTGGAGTGTTTGATGAATTTGGCTGTAGATGCTCTGTAAGCTTCTTGTGTCCCTAAAAATTCTCTTACTATTGAGGGGTGACAAAAAAATAATGACCAATATTTCCTTTGGCAATAAACATTCAGGAATGCAAGTGCAAGGGACTAAAAACAGTTGAAAGTATAAAATCTACAGGTGGGAACTCCGTCCCAAGTGATTACACAGATGATAGATGGACAACTTACGGACAAATTTAGAACAAAAACAACATGAGTCCTCTTTTTTCATTAGATTCCAAAGACCTATCTCCCACAAGCTTGGAACAACAATCCCATTTGTTTGTGGGATTGCAAAATAATAAAGGATCTCAAGAGCTCTTTGGGGAAGGCACAAAATTCTCACGGATCTGGAATGGAAGTTGAAACAAGGAAAACGTTCAGTAAATTGAGAGAAACTAGCAAGGCAGGATATAGATATTGTAAGATTATACGAGTCTCACCAAGGGGAAGAATTATGCCAAAAGTGAAGAAATCATCTCCAATCCTGTGATTGAAGGACACATAATTGTTACAAACTGTGTCATCCTTCAGCATATAGCACAAGGTCCAACATATTCATACCCATGCTTTACATGCTATGTGGGTGAAGTGGAAGGTGCAACCCCAACTTCTAATGATGGGTATCCTGGAAGTTTTGTTGGTTCTGGAATTCCTTGTAGAAGGGCTGCTCTCTCTGGGTTCATGAGCAGAAGCTGCTGCATGTCTTTGGGGAGAACATTGAATATTGCTTGGAGATCTTTCTTCAGTTTTTGGCAATTTGAAGCAGAGTCTGCACTAGCCCTTCCAGACTGCTGGAGCTGAAGATTGTGTTTATGAAAAGATTAAAATTTCACTATATCCATTCATATGAAAATAAAGAAATGTAATAATTATGATGCATTACATCGGTACCGGTGAATTAAGCATGGAATTTGGACACAAAGTGCATAAATAGTTCAAAGGGCACTAAAAATTTCCACTCAGATAAATACTGCTGGTCTCAATTCTACAAAATGAGCTGGAAACACTTGCAAGAACAGAGACATTGCTAAGGAACTTCAACCTCCCATATTCAAAAAATATCAAGGCACTGTGTGTTGAAAAATTACAGTTTTGATCCCTGGGATTCTGGGACCCTAACACTATGAATGGAAATCATATCATGCGGTTATCCATGGATAGATTAACCAAATCATTAATTATCTCAATCACTCTAAATCATTGTTATAGAGTGAATCCTTTTTGTTGTTCTCATAGATATTGTCATAATTTTTTATATCACAATACAAAAATAGTGCTAATAAAAAAATTCTACTTACACAAAACAAATAATTTGCAAGGCATTATAGTGACTCAAAAATAAATTAATTAATTAAAATAAATCTTTAGACAATTTTATTCAATTTTTATAATTAACAATAAAATTTATTTATTTTTCAAAAAACAAATTATACAATATATAAAGTGCCCAGAATTTAATTTAAAGTCACCAAATATTTTTTAAAAAGAAAAATTCTGAATTTTTAAAATTTCCTAGCCTTAAAAAAAAATCTCAGTAATGAAAAGGTTTTGTGTCCAGACGCATATGATACTCCCGTGATGACCAAACTGTTGGCTGAAATGAGACTTTTTTGGATACTTAGTTACTTGAATCTTTGCTGATATTTTGTATTTAAAATGTAATTTTTGCTGATATAATGTAGCAGTGGTTAGGTAGCTGTTTTAGGTATACTTGTACCATAATTCCACCATGTATTGTTACTTTACTTGTTCGAGTTGATAAACTCTCTTGTAATATGTGTAATTAACTTTATTTTGGTTATATACTGAATGAAACCATATCCCTTAGATAGAGGAGAGAGAGAATTTCAGCTAAAATTACGGTTTCTCAGTTCTGTCATTAGTTTTAGATATTTAATTTCAATTTTAATATCTAATTTCGATTTTAGATATATATTCTTCTCCATTTTTCAAGAGTGGTATCAGAGCACCTTATATTCTTTAAGGGCCTATAAAAGAGAGAAAAGAAGTGAGAATCTCTTCACTAAAAAAACTTTTAAACACTAGAGTGACGAGTGATAGCTTCTAGTGGATATTCTGCTCCTTCCCCACGTGTATTTTCTGGAGAAGGCTATGCGATATAGGTTGTGAAGATGAAGACTTATCTCAAAACTTTTGATTTGTGGAAGGTTCCTGAAACTAGTAGAGAACCAGCTCCCTAAAAAGATAATCCTATTGTTGCTTTGATTAAAGCTCATAGTGAAGAGTGTGCTAAAGGGTTCAAGGCTCTATCATGTCTTCGTGCCTCTATCTCTAATGTGATTTTCACAAGAATTATGACTTGTAAATAACTTGTAAATCTGCAAAAGAAGCTTGGTACAGACTTAAGGAAGAGTTCTAAGGAAGTGAAAGCTCAAGGCAAATGAGTGTTCTCAACTTGAGAAAGAAGCTTGAAGTTCTAAAAATAAAAGTATTTGAAATTCTGAAAGAGTATACAGATAGATTGATGGTTGTGGTCAACAAAATTAGGTTGTTGGGTAAAGATTTAACAGATAAAAGAGTTGTGGGGAAGGTTTTTGTGAACTTGCCAGAGAGATTTGAGTTTAAAATCTCATTTTTGGAAGACTCTAAAGATCTGAGCAAGATTACCCTACCTGAATTCATAAATTTTTTTGCAAGCTACTGAGCAAAGGAGGTATTTTAGATAAGAAGATGCTTTTGAGGAGGCATTTATTGCAAAACAAAATGGGAAGAAAGTGTTGGATGCTGAAAAATTCTCGAGAGATAGGGAGAACAAAGGAAAAGCTTAATCAAACACAAAGGATGAAGCAGAAAACGAAGATGGTTATGGAAAAAGAAATTTTCCATCTTGTGGCACTTGTGGGAAGACGAATCACACTGAGGATAGATGCTGAAAAAAAGCTTAATGCAATTTCTGCAAAAAGGAAGGTCACATTGAAAAATTTTGCAAAGCAAAGCAGAATAAAAGACAACAACAATCTGCACAGTAAGCTAATTTCAATGAAGATCGAGAAGCTGGAGAGTTTTTATTTGTTGCATTCCAAATGTATGAGTCGCTAAAGAAATATATTTGGAATGTTGACAGTGGCTGTATAAATCACATAGCAAATGATGCAAGTTTTTTCCACTCTTTGGATGGATCTGTCAAAAATTAGAATGGGAAATGGAGAAATTGTTCAAGCTGAAGGAAAGGGTTCAATTTCTCTTCAGACAAAGAAAGGTATGAAACTCATTTTAGGTGTTTTGTTTATTCTAAATCTTGATCAAAATCTTCTTAATGTTGCTCAAATGATTAAAAAGGGACATTCTGTAGTATTTAAAAGAGATTTATGTTCTATTTATGATTCACATGTCTGTAAAGTTGTTAAAGTTAGATTAGAAAACAATTGCTTTGTTTTAAATTTGGGTGATGTCAATTTTGAAGTTGATAAAGGTAAACAAAAGATTTCAATTCAGAAAATTGATTCTGCTAGTGTTGAATGGAAGAAGGGCACTGCAATGTTGTTGTTTCTAATGCTATTAGTGATGTTAAAGTCTCAAAAGTAGATGGTTGATGCAATAAAATTAAGGAGTCGTCCAAGAACATTAGATTAGCTGTAAAATTTCCAAATGACAAATCCAAAAAAGTGGCTGTTGTCTCAAGAGCAAATCAAGTCATTTGGTCCAAGAAAAATCCAGCCAAGCAAGTTGGCGTTTCTCATGTCTTCAACAACAAAATTTCTTTTACTTCAGTTACAAGAATTATTTTTTTGAAGCTGGTTCCTGCAGAAATAGATTATTTGAATTCAAGTTTGAAGAGTTTGGAGTATCAAGAAAAAATCTCAAGGAGTGTTGGCTGAAATGAGATTTTTTTTTTCTAGATACTTAGTTACTTGAATCTTTGCTGATATTTTGTATTTAAAATGTACTTTTTGCTGATATAATGTAGCAGTGGTTAGATAGTTGTTTTAGATACATTTCTACTATACCTCCACCATATCTTGTTACTTTACTCGTTGGAGTTGATAAACTCTTGTAATCTATGCAATCAACCTTATTTTAACTATATATTGAATAAAATCATCTCTCTCATGTAGAAGAGAGAGTTAGAGAATTTCTGCTAAGGTTGCTCTACTTTTCTCAGTTGTCACTTGTCACTGGTTTTAGATATTTAGTTTCAACTCTAAATATCTAATTTTAGATTTTAAATATCTATTCTATTCTCCATTTTTCAATATAAACAACACATCATTTTGGATGAAATGACTATTTGGTTAAGATGAAATGGCATATCGTGTCAATTGAAAGGACAAGTCACTACGAATAACACTTATTTCACATTAAATTTAGAATCAAAAGTTTTTTAAGTTTTGATCATCATCAAAAATTCTAATGTGTAATAAGTTTAATATAAATAATTATGCCAAGAACTATAATTTTAAATTGCTTAAATTTAAGAATAAACTTTAATTTATTTAACAATAAATATTAAGTTATTAAATAAAAATATAAACACCTAAAATGTTTTCACATTAACAATTTCATGCAGAACAATATATTGTTCAACATAAAATAAATGAAATCTAGGAAACCCCATAAATCTCCATAAGATCTAATAAGATGAAGATGCAAGTCTTGTTAGTAGTCATCTTACACATTCAGTATGCCTTGCCACTTCCTCTGTATGCTTTTTGACATGTTCCTCATGCCAAAACTGAAACCTAAATACAAAGCTTCACAAGATCTATAGGGGAAGAAGATATGCTAGTAAGAGCAACTTAATGCCAGCACAGCATCATCACTCAGACTTCAAAATTTCTCCTTCAAGGATATACATATTCAGTCGATCTAAAAGTGTGGCTACTATACATTTTATTATAGCTAATGGAAACAGAATTTCATCCCACATTTAAAAGTTCAAAAAAATATTATCAGTGCAGAAGTTATTCCAGATGCATATATCTTATACCCTTCTTTCAAACAGAACAAAATAAAATAATGAATAAGATTCAAAACGTATCAGACGCTAAATATAATAAGGCTTTGTGCATCATCCTTCTTGATCAGGAGAAGTATTGCAAATTACAATAGCCAATTAGAGCTTGCCCATAGCATATCCATTTGAATCTTTAACAATACTTCATAGTTATTAAAGGCTCAAGCCGCACTAAGGCGCAAAGGGGTCCTAGAGCCTACGCGCAAGGTACAAACTTGAATGAAGTAATGCGCAAAAAATAGAATTTAATTAAAAAGCAATTTTAGATAACCAAGAAACAGAGGAGCTAAATTATATGTCGATATTTCTTTCCTCCAGACAATATATTTCTTGATTATATGCCATACATGTCTTTTTAAAGGAAAATAGAAAAGCAACATCACAATAATAATATAATAAATGACTCATATAACATTATTCTTTCAAATAAACTAGAAATAAAGGAGTACAAAAAGCAGTTAAGATGAGAAAGATAATAAGAGAATATTGAAAACAATGTATGAGGAGAGAGAATAAAAGCGACTAGTTATTACTAGTGATACCAAGTCCGGAAACTCCTTAGTCATTACTATTAGATTCTGGTAGATTCACAAATCTCAAGTCACAGAGGTCTTTTTTTAATTAATGGAAGTACCTGCCTAAGGTGGAAACACAGGTGGTCTTCTTGGAGCCTCACACTTAGAACAAGGCACACACTTAAGCGCCTGAGATGTTAGGGTAAGAGCCTAGTGACCCTTGAGCATGAGGCGTGCTTAATAACTATGATAACAAGAATTAAGAACCTGCAACACAACAATCCTAGAGAAAGACCATTTAACATTTGATATGTCCCATATAAAGCTTCTCCGTGATCCTTTAGGACAAAACAAGGGAAGAACTGTTAACAACATTCAATGCACAAGATAAGGCATCTAGCTCTATTTTCTTCTAATGAGACCCCATCCTACCATAAAAACCTTAATTGGGACACTAGTAATATAGAAAGAGATGCCTCTCCATCTCCTTAGTCCTCAAGGACATTTATCTCACCCTCTTGATTTCTTCGATGTCCACATTAATTTTATCGAGATTACAATTTGTTGGGCGTCAATTCTAAAGCCATAGATATATCTGGCCACAGGCCCACAGCAGTTTGCTAGCTTGTGCTTTTGCTTGGCTAAACAAGCATAGGGAAAAGACCTTTTATAAAACTAATCCAACATTTAGAAATGCCTTTGATAATTCCAACTAAACATCAGGAGAATAGTAAAACATTCCAAAAGCATACTAATCAATAGAAACAGCAACTCTATTATTCATCTACATTGTGACAAAAACTTTGCCTAGACATGTGAACCAAAAGAAGGATCTTTAAAATATATGTGTGTGTGTGTGTGTATATGTATGCATACATATATATATATATATATATATATATATATAGCATTGTGAGCTAGGATTTAAAATTGGGTAAGCACAACCTACTAGGATCTTTGAGATCATAATAGTTCTATAAGAAATTCAACTGTTTACCATGAAGTACATTAGAAGAGAATAAAATTAGGTAAAAGCACCTCAAGAGTAGTACTTTATAAAGGTCCAAGATTTAAGTCCTTTAATTTAGTGATGGCCATTATCATTGCATAATGGTTGTTATCTATGCGTTTCTTCCCCCATTCATATAACAGGGGATAGAGGAGATAAGCCCAAAGAATCCTTCATGTCACAGCAGTGACAATAAACTAAGGCTAATATTTAATAACAATGGGTGCAAGCATTCATGAGAATCTGCATATGGAACAATTTTAACCATCAAGTGGCATAGAAGCACCAAAAAGGTTCATCCTACTATAGTGCAGGAACAAATAGCTTGTCTATTGTCTTTTTTAAACAAAGAAATCCTGAAAAAATTTGCTGATACATTTAATAAGAAATGAAAGCTTTATCACCGGCAAACAATGAAAAAGATGGAATCAAGAACATTCCCAATTATGGGAAAATAACCTGACTTTATGAAAACCACAAATCAAGGCTATGAAAAGACGATCGAGTTACACAATCATGCAGTTTTCTTAATATCTACTGATCTCAACACTAAATAAGTAGCATGGTTTTAAATCACGGTTACGGCCACGTTCGCGGTCGTGGTTGCGGGTAACGGAAACAGACCTGTAACGGCCGTAACGGTAACGGCCTGGCGCTACGCAAATTTTTTAAAAAAATTTGCAAAATTCATAAATAAAATGATATTGATTAGATTTAATTCAGAACAATGTATAGAAATACATAATAAACATAAATATATAAAATATAGATTATTTAACTTAAATTAAACATCATATAGTTTAAAATAAGAAAAATCAACATAATCTTTATAGATCGAGTAAACTAATAGCTCAAAGTACAATTTTAACTCAAAACTAACACTTTAATCCACAAAAACTTACAAAAAAAAAAGGAAAAAAAAAAACAACAATTAAAAACTAAAATAGATAAAATTTAACTAACTTTTTAGAAGAAATAAGCTTGGAAATAGATTAGTTTATAATGAATCTAAGTTTATATGAGAAATATGCAGGGAAGATTGAAATTTGAAAGAGAAAGGGAAGAGAAAACTTAAAAAATATAGTCTTTGAAGCTGCTGAAAAGTGTAGAAACTAATGAAAATGAGAATAGGGAACAAGAGATAAAGGATATAAAGGAATTTTAATTATTAGTAATGGCCGTTACGCCTGCAAATCAGGAGGGGCCGTTATATAACGGGATAACGGGTAACAGCCCCCCCAAAACCCGTTACATAACGTAACGGCGGTTATTTCAAAGCATGATAAGTAGCCATCATCCTGCCCTTCTCTTAGTATCTACTGGTCTTAATTTGCTCATATGCAAGATGAAATCAATCGCTAGGATCAGTGTTGCATCGCATGTTAAAGCACACATTGAAGGAACCAAAAGGAAGAAGCTTGGGATCTAGAATACAATAAAAAGATAAATTACAGTACAGAACTGTAAAGAGCCCTCCATTGTTCCCAACCCTTTCTGAAATATATTATAAGAAGGAATTTATTTTGCAACTTATAGACTTGCATCAATCATCAAAATAATACTAAAACCATGATTAACTTATTCTTGGCCACTCCTATGAACAGAACACAACTGCTTAACATGATTCAGAAAATTATATGCAATATTCTCTCAGTGCCAGAGATCACTCTGTTAAGATTTGTTCAAAATTAATGCCTTCATTTAGATATTTGCCATTATGGAATAGGTTATTTATTTTTTAAGTGAGATTAAGAAGGAATAATTTGAAAAAGAAAAGTGGTTGTGAAAAGGAAAAATGAAAAATCATTTACCTCAATTTCTCCATTGAGATGCCTCTCTATAGCATTGAAGGAATCAACGACCTCCAATTCAGACATGTTAGATAGAAATAGTTGTATGTTGGTCTTCATTCTTGCTTGCCTCCATAGTCTGTGTTGTTGTTGTTCAGCAACAGCACGCTTTCTTTGAAACCATGGCATAAAGTTGGGTCCTTTTAGAAACCGCCTGAACAGTGATGAAATCAAAAACTTAATAACAAATCTCTAGAACTTGAATTGACATAATTGTAATGAAAGAATCAGAAGCATTTAACAAATTAAGGAGAAGCAATAGTAATAGCAGTTTAAAAAAACCATTACCTGTATAAGTCCAACCAATTAGATCTCATCCGCTTTGATAAGAACTTCCCCACACCTCTGGCTGATAGGCTTGCTAAGAATTCATCAGTGCTAAATGAAGGGAGAGGAGGAGGGTCAGCAAATGGAGAAGATCCTTCTGAAGGTGTGGTTGCTCTAAAGTATGGGCCAAAGGGAGCCAAAAAATTGGTGGTGAGCTCCAAGAAATGCCGTCGCAATATCTCATTATTGACAACTGACATTGACTCCTCAACCCTTGGAGACATCCCAGCATCAATAAGCCTATTCAAAATTGAAGTGTCTGGCTTAGTTGTTGCAGCATAAGTGCTCCAGATGGCTTCCTTATGTTCTGTCATAAGGCAAAGCGGGCCATCTCTTTTTAATTTAACAGCATTCAACAAGCCTGAAGGAGAAAACTTCTTCAACGAAAGCTGCTGAAGACCCAATCCCTCGGGTCTTCCAGGTATTCTGCCAGAAGAGAACCTCTTTGTTGGAAGCCTGTTTGAATTTGGCGCAGGGCTTCCAACTGAGACAATGTGGGGAATATTACGAAGTGATTTGAGGAAAAACAAGTTTGTAACTCCCAAAACTATTGGAGGGAAAGTGTCTCCTTCTTGAAGCGAATTCAAATAAGCAAATTCAGGGTCATGGATGGTGAAATAAGGCCTAAAATCGACGCTAAATAACAGTGGTGCAACCAAGCTTACCAGACTTGCAACTGCTTCACTGCACTGGGGAGGTGTTGGTCCTATGATAAGAATGGGTTCACCAATAAGTAGCAACTCCCACAACACCCAAAGTTGCATTAAAATTCCCCGGAATGTACCAAAAATGTCAGAATCATGAAAAAGGCCCTGTGGGACTGACTGATTTGTTGGAGGAAAAGGAGCAATAGAAGAAGCAGACTCTTCAATCGTCCCATTTTCCAGGGGCAAGCTATGAGCAGGTGGCAAGTTAACTTTAAGCATAGCATTCCCAATAGGAAGCTCCATTAGCTTACCAGGTACAGGGGCAGGCCATGTTGAAACATAAGCAGCAATATGGTCAAGAGCTTTCTTTCCTATGTCAAAATATAAAGGACCCATGATTTGTAACAAAGGCCTAAACACACCAGAGAATGGATTATGAGATAATATCACTACAGATTTTTGCTCCCCACCCCGCTTTAGCCTCTCATCATGTCTTTGCCTGTTAAACACATAACCATACAAATAGTTCAACCTTTCATCATTTTTCCTAATCTTTGTTCTTTGAGTCAACTTCTCCTCTGTGGACTTTAAAGATGCTTCTTTATCTTCAATTTCTATTATCTCAGAATTGCTCACATTGCTTTGTTCAGAAGCCTTCCGTCTTCGGATTCGGAAAAAAAATATGCAATCATGAATGCTTGAACGGTTCTGGTTCTGGGAAATAGAATCTGGAAATGAACTAAAAGCAACATCAAGTTCCTCTTCATTTGTGAGAAGACCAGGTGGGTAACACTCTTCAATGAGCTGTCCTTGTTCAAGGTCAAATCTAATGATACAAAAAGCCACCACCCATTGCTGCAAAGCTTCTGGATCAAGTTTTAAATTAGGCTCTGGCTTAACAGAAAATGAAGGAGATCGACTCATTTCTGGGTTACTCAACACCTTAACTCATCCATCCAAGAAGCCAATTCTCCTCTCTTCAACCACAATTTCCTCTATAATTTTCATGGTTTTTACATGATAAGTGGACCGCTCCTTGGCTATTCAGCAGTTTTCCAGTCAATTTCTTCTGGGATTACTCCTCTTAAGCAAACGTAATGAGAAAATCAAAGCCCACAAAGGGAAGCACAGAAATATGTCTAAGGATGTCTTCTACAGCCACTGCAACGATGCTAAGAATTTATCGAAACTAGTTGCTGAACTAACATTCTGAGCTCAGGCAAAGTTAATTTATTTAAGAAACCAATACAACCCACAATAGCGGAATCCAAATTACATATACCCTTTTCTATTCCCCTTTTCCTTAAAGGACTAAACAAGCAATGCCCAAACGATGCAACAAAAAACTTGTCAAAAGTCAGAATCTTGAAAGAAGATCTTCAGAAGCTTACCAGAACTGAAGAATCCAGATTCAGTTATTGCATGAATCCTCTGGATCAGCCATAAACGAATACCCAATTAGCCAAACATAAATGGGTTGGGGTTCGAACAGAAGAAGTGAGAAGAAAACGGAGATCTCGGTAACCTTCCACAGAAACTGTATGAATTGCAGAGAGATCTGGGTGAGCTTCCACAGGAACTGTATGAATTGCAAAGAGTTTATGCAATTACGAGAGCATATGATGAATGTTTAAGTTAATTTTGCTTAATTATCTAATTATTATGGGTTTTTGTTTTTCATAAAGGGGTGAATTTGTGGGTTTTTCAAGGAAAATCCAATTTCTTCTTCCTCTTTTTTCTGAAAAAAAAAATTCATGATATTATGATCTATGAAGAGCTAATAAAATTAATAACTGAGATATCTCCAAAAAAAAATATATGTTGCTTTTATTAAAATTCTTAGGAAAAACCATTGATATGGTTCAACCATTTTATTAAAAATTATTCTTTATAAAAAAATATTAAAATTATTTAATAAAAAATATTTTTTTGAAATAATAATAATAAATGTTAATATTTTGAAATTTATTAACTTCCTCTACTTTATAAGATTATATAAATTATGAAAAATTAAAATGAAATTATTTTAACACATATATATATATAATGGCAATTATTTATAATAATTTAAGATATGATAGATAGATAACGTTTTAATAAGATAAAATTATTTAAATATAAAGTATATTAATTATTTAAAGATAATATTAAATAAAGAGACCAATTTATTAATAAAATAAAAATCGTAGAAATTTAATTGTTTTAATTGAAATTTGTTAACAATATTGTGGACAAAGACACCAATTGATTGACTAAGTTGTTTCAAATTAAAATTATAAATTAAAAAAAAACTTCAAAATTTTAATTTGATCTTAAAAAAAGTAAATGAATTTTCAAAAAATTATGTATGATTTTATTACTTTAATTTAAAAAGAATTAAATTATTTTATTTTAAATAAATGACTACATAAAAATAATTAAATTAAATTTTTATAAAATTCTTTGATTATAAATAATTGAATAATTTAACCTTGAAGAATTTCAAATAAAACAATTGGATGATTTATCCTTGTATTAATCAATCCAAAGCCAATCCCACTTTGTAGACATTTCTGTTTGATTACAAAAAGTTTATTCCTTTCTTTTGTGAAGCTTAATGGATATTTAGGTTAACATTCTCTCTTGATTTATAATTTAGGCATTTTGTTATTACCATTATCTCAATGTCAAATCTTCTACCCAAATGGCAAGTGATTTATATTCCCTTTTTCACTTAATGTTGCAAATAAGTCATAGTTAAAAACACATTCAAATTTATGAAACTTAAATTTTGTGCATTTTCACATAAATTCAAATTAAGTCATTTGACACAATAGCAAACTAATTTGCAAGTTGCATATTATTTAACTCAAAATATTAAATAATAGAAGTCTATACGGTTTTTAGGGATTTCAAATCAAATCGAATAATTATATTGAATCGAATTAAAATAAAAAAAATACTAGTGTAGGAATTGAATCGTATCAAACGAATTTATTTAACTATTTAGATCTGATTCTGATTTAATAATTGTACTGAAACTGCACCGATAAACCAATTTATATATATATATATATAATTTATAGTAATATTATAATTCTAACATATAGTTCCAATAATATATTTTATATATCATATAATTTTAATAAAATTACACATATATAATTATAATATTATTTAATTATTAAATACTTTTTATTATTTTATTTAGTCAATTTAGTTAATTGATTATAATTTATTCTATTTAAATAGATTATATATATATATATATATAATATCAATTATACTATTAGAATATAAATTACTAAAATAATCATATATATATATAATGGTTATTATTATTTATATATAATAATAATATAAAATTATTAACTTTTTAATTATTAATTAATTATTAAATATTTATAATAATATAATTTAACTAATTTAATTAGTTAATTAAAATTTGCCCTATATACAATACCTCAATATTAATAGAATTATACTAATAGAATATAAGTTATTAAAATAATTATATATAGATATATGTATATGTACTTACAATTGTTATTAGTAGCTATAGGTATATATATAATTATTACATATTTTAATTACTAGTCAATTATTTAAAATTTATAAGAATATAATTTAACTAATTTAATTCGTTAATTATACTTCGTTCTATTTAAATAAATTATATTATACATTATGATAGGCGGTATATTATGCGACATCTACAAGTGTAGCAATAAAGAGATGGTGTAGCAATAAAGAGATGGTAAAGTATAATATGAGACTGGAAATTAAGTGTCAAAATATTTATAAATTTAATTATTATTCAGACTATTAATTGTGAAAGATCATGGTAAACTTGAAATAAACTAGGAAAATAAAACTAAGCACTTAATAAGGCAGAATTCTTAAAACAATTAATATTAAGCATTAGGTATCTTGATTTCACTTGCACCTACTTCAATTAATTCATTTTGTTGACAATCCTATTTTAATTACCAAATATAGAGCAAATAATCTTAAGATAATGGACACTCCCTTTTGAGTAAGACCAAATTAATTAACTAAACATTACCACCTATCTCCCAATAATCTAATAATCCTCTAATTAATTTTACAAATACTGTGATTATTTTATTCAATACTCTACAGTCAAATCTTCATCCCTAATTCAATTAATATTCCTGTTATACTCAATTTCAAATTCAATCCTAAAACTTTTCCATCCAGTATTAATTTCAAGATAAAATCATTCAAGTATCCATAGGTACTCAAAAACATTAATATCAAGAATTGAATAATAGATTAGTAAAAAAAATCAATTCAAATAAATTAAAGAAAATAAATAATCAAGCTACATCAAGTTCCCTAGGAAAGGAATTTAGTTGCTCATGTTTAAGAATTCAACAATAAATCCTATTGAGAAGTTATCTAAAATCATCTTAAAACAATTATGAACAACAAGTCAAAAGAATAAGAGAAGAAAAAAAAAAACTCTAGATGTATAGATTTTTCCTTTTAAAATTTTCAAATCTTGCTTCTTGAGTTTTTTGCGATTTTCACCGTGCAAATGTGTTCAAAAGTGGGCAGCTCTTCTCGTCGCAACTGAATCGGATATAATTGCTAATCAGGACCGGACCCTTGGGTATTGTGGTTCGCTAGTACCTCGGACGGCTCCACCTCGTCTCTCACGGGTAGCCCTTTCCTCGCAGGTCTACTAGCTCCGCACAATTTGTCTGACCTAGGGTGGCTCTGATACCAATTGAAACAGCCCGGCCCAAATTGATCCAAATAACTTTTGGATCCAGTTTCTACTTAGCTCAAAATGGTTAATCCAAGTTATTTAGTAGTTTCGTGCTATCTATTATATACAATTCGGAATTGCCGTAATTTTCCGATGTGGGACGCGGTGCAAGCTGGCAGCTCTAAGCAAGCAGCTAATTCTTACGTAAAAACACAGAGTTACTCCATATTTTTGTCTGTTTCTTCATAATCTTTCCAATTTTTTTTGAATTTCTATATAAAGTGTTTCCTTTATTTCTTAACTTATTTTTATCTATAAAAATATTAAAAATTAAGTGAAATATTGAATAATAGATTAAAACTAAAAATTCTATAATTAAATATAACAATCCAATAAAATTAAGAAGAATTAATCAAAATAGGCGGATGTAATATAAAAAAAGTATGAATAATTGTATAAAATTTCATCATATCACACTTCTCCGCATATCACACTATCTCGGACTTTTTGCTGAATTAGGGGTGGGAAATTTTTATTTGGAGATTTGGGGTCGGGAAAATTTTATTTATCAATTTGGGGTTCGGTTGCCACGTGGCAGCCGAAAAGAGCGTCTAGCGCCTCTCAAAGAAGCGCCAGGAGAAGTCCTAGCGCCTCTTAGAGAGGCATCAAGTGTGGCCTAGGCCTGAACACCGAGAGTCAGGTTAGGCCTGGCGCCTCGTGAATAGGCAGAGAGGTTGGCGCCTCTTAAAGAGGCGCTAGCCTCTCTGCCTCACCCTATAAACACCGTCCCACATTCCACTAATTTTCACACTTCTCACTTCTTTCTTCCCTTCCTCCTTCTTTCTTCCCTTCCTCCTTCTCTTGAAAAAAAAAACAATTCAAAATTTTAGATGACTTATGGCACACATTTACATTGTTCCAAAAGTTTTATGAGGTAAGTTAGCTAAAAATAGAGTGAAAAAAATATGGAAAGAAATCTATGAATTAAGAATGGATTGTCGAAACAATTTTTTCCGACAAGTTTTATGGCTTAATTATTATTTGCAAGAAATAATTTGTTCTGGCTATAATATGTAGAATATAGAAATGGTTGATGTTTTGATTGAAACTGTTCCGTTGTGTTATTTTAAGATTTTAAGTTCTATTTTGTCAAAACCCGAAATAGAAAATTATTATTCTGATATAGTCAAATATTATTTTCGTATTTATGAAAAATTGGATTATGCACCTTGGATGCGTCTGCAATACAGTCTTCCCATTTCGCAAAAAGAATTCTGTAAAAGAGAGAATAGAAGATTAAGAGGTACATATATAGTTAAGCTTAATATCTAATTTCATGTATATTTTTAACAGTATACACACTGACTTATTAATTTCAGGAGGAGGTGAACCGTACAAGTTATGAAGCGAATATATATGATTATTTAGAACAAAGAAGGAGAAGAACATTTAAATCCGCTAAACGTTCAAGCGAAGGGCGCATATTCGAGAAATGTAAAAATAAATAGATAATTTATAATGTATGTAATTAGTTGTTAGTATTTTAAATTTGTAATATTTTTTTTTATTTTAAAATGTCTATTATGTTGTATTACATATATTCAATATTAATATTTTTATTGTAAATTTATTAGTAAAAATTGTATTTAATAATTATTTATAATTAGGGTTTAGATTAAAATGTATAAAATGTAATATGTAAATAATTGATCTTAAATAATAAGGTTTAAAATAAAAAAATATATTTAATTTAATTGTAATTAATTATAAAAGTATAAAAATATTAAAAGTATATTAAAAATTATAATTTAATTTACATATGTAAAATATTAAATTTTTAATAAAAGAACCACACTCTATTAAATTATATTTGATATTTTGATAATTGTGGAGAAAAAAAAAGGTGAGTGCTTAAACGTCTATTCATTTTATAAGCTATATTGTTATGTAACTAAATTATGATTATTTCTTATAAAATATTGTCTCATCTTGAAATATTAATTTGAAATATTATAATTATAAAAAACACTACAACATAAATAAATTAAAAAGATTTTTTTTTTTCCTGAAGAACAAGAACAATTCAAAATCCGAAAAGAAAACGTGGAATGGATAAAAAAAAAAGCCAATAAAGAGACAAACAAAAAGACAAGAGTGACAAAATAAAATTTTAATTTACATGTATATATATTTTAAAAATAAAATATAAATACAAAATATAAATATAAAGAGCTTATAGACATGCATTTATGTATATATATACATATAAATATACGTAAAAAATAGAATAATTAAATATTTAATTTATATATATATATATATATATATTATAAAAATTAAAATATTTGAAAATTAATAATTTTACCGTGGCGTCAGGCCCTCTTCATGGCAGAGAATCTCTACCATGAAGAGACAGTCCAGAAAGTCTCGGGACTAATATGCCTGTCCCAAGTCCTGGCGCCACTTTAAGTGATGCCAGACCCTCTTCACTCTCTTCATGGCAGAGAATCTCTGTCATGAAGAGAATCTCAAGTCCTGGCGCCACTTTAAATGGCGCCAATACTTGGGACATGCATGTTAATCCCGAGGCGTGTGGCGCCTCGGGGCTAGTAGAAGACTGCACCCTGGCGCTGCTTTAAATGGCGCGAGGTTGCAGTCTGTCAACTTGGCGCCACTTAAAGTGGCGCCAGGACTCGGGTGTAGCATGTAAGTCTTGAGGCGTCTTCTAGAAGACATCTCGGGACTGCTAGAAGACCACATTCTGACGCCACTTTAAGTGGCGCTAGGATGCGGTCTTCAAGCAACACGTAAACCTGGCGCCACTTTAAGAGGCGCCACCCCTCTACTCAATTTTTTAGTAAAATTGAGAAATTGAGAAATTGTAGGACAGAATGTAATGAGAATATCGCGAGATTGAAAGGGAGGGTGTATTGAGATTGGGAATGGAAAATTTTGAGAATTTGTATAATTTTTTTAATATAAAAAAATTTATATGTTGTGATTTGTTAAAAAAAGTCTGGTCTAGTTATAACATAATGTTACTCGAAAATATTTATTTAACAATTTATGTGGAGTAATATAGTTGTTATTATTTGATATTTTTTATGAAATTATTAATGATATAATGTATTTGGTGGTAAACATAAATTTTAATTTTATATTACAGTTTAGTAGACAATCTTCATTGTAAGGCCATTAGATCGCATTAATCAGAATAAACAGGTACGAGTAATTATATTTCAGTAAATATTTAACGTCAATTAAATACTTATATTATCTTTGTTATGTTTGAAATGTGGACTAGATTTGACAAAAATGAGTTGTTCGACTTATGGCATTATACACTGGGATGGTCATGTTATTAAAACCGAATTAGGTTACGACTATGTTGGTGGTCAGCACAAGTCAGAAAGTAGAGGAACAAGGAAATTCCGATGGTGAAAGCCCCTTGGAATCACCTTAGTATGAGAAGTGCGCCTGGGAGACCGGGAGTTCTTACTCCAGTAGAACCGTGTTTCTTTTAAGGCTAGAGTTTATGTGTTCATGTTTATGTTATGTGTATGCATGTGCCTGTTGAGGAACATTCGGGGACGAATGTTCTTAAGGGGGAGAGAATGTAATACCCGGCTAGACCCCGGCATCGGAATTCCAACTTTCCGACGGAATTTCCATTGGAATCCGGAATATTTCGGATGTTGGAGCCTTCTAGAAGGGTAAAATAAAGGTTTTTCTAAAATATTTTTAAATATTTTAAGGTTTTGAATGAGAAAGAAATTGAGTTTTGAAAGAAAAGACCAAGAAGGGAAGAACCCAGGTTCGGCCACCGAATCTCAAGTTCGGCTGCCTAACATGGGGCTGTTTAGGGGGCACGTTAGGCTTTTGAAAGTGGCTTCCTTTTTCTGCAGCCGAACCCCAAGTTCGGCCTCCAAACGTGGGGGAGTTGCGGGAGCAGATTTGGCCGCCAAAGGGAGTTTGGCTGGCCACTTATAAAAGGCCCATTGTCTAGAAAATGGGCGAGTTTTCTCTCTCTTTTCGGGCATAGGTGAGTTCATACTCTCCTTTGGTTGTTTTTATGCTTTTTCTTCAAATCCCTCAAGTTTTCATGAGTTTTACCTTTGTTTTGAAGAGTTTTAAGTTTAAAACGAAGTTTTGAAGCTTGGAGATCTCCGGGGCTCGGATTCTCCACATCTCCAAGTTTGGGTCGCACCAACCCTCGATCTTCAAGAGGTAAGTGTAGATCCTCATCTTTTACAATGTTTTAAGTAAGTTTTATGAAGGGTTAAGGGGTTATTGATGCATGAGTTGTTTGGATGTGTAAGTTAGGGTTTATGTGAGTTTAAGTATGTTAATGCATATTTATGTGATGTTTGTTGGGGGTTTAGGCTAGTTTGAGACCCCTATATGCTTGTTGTATGAGTTGTGCATGTTTTGGAAGTGTTGGATGTGAGTGTGGGAGGTTTTGGAGGCGGATTGCATGAGGCGAAAACGGGTTCTGCCTTGCTGGGGAACTCAAGTTCGGTCATCGAAGGTAGTTTCGGCTTCCGAACCTGCCTGTGGAAGCAATCTTTGGCCGCCTAACCTTGCCCCCGAAAATGGACTTTCGGCTCTGGAAGGGACTTTCGGCCGCCGAAGGTGCCGCCAAAAGTGCCTGGCTTTCGTCTCTGGAGGAGACTTTCGGCCGCCGAACCTGCCTCTGAAAGTGCCTGACTTTCGGATCTGTGGGAGCATTCGGCCGCCGAATGTGCCGCCGAAGGTGCCCTGTCCAGCCTTCCTTTGCCTGTTTTGCATGCATGTTTTGAGGTGTTTTAGAGGGATTTTTGGGGAAATGTTTAGTGTTATGTTAGAGTTGTTTGGTCCCTCATTTGAGTCCACCTGTGTAGGTTCGGACTTGAGGAACCGAGGACCCCAGCAGTGAGTTAGCTGCTCCAGAGTTAGTAAGCGTCACCCAGAGGTGAGTAGAACATAACTCTTTTTATATTGAAGAAATCAAATGTTTTAAGCATGTTCATGCATCATGAATACCATGATATGTAATAGGTTGTTTGCATTAGAATTCACAAATATGTTGCATTGGAATTCACAAATATGTTGCATTGCATAATTTGATGATGATGATGTGGATGGTTATTGGATGATCCTCTAGCCCTCATTATGATACGATATGATATGATATGAGATGAAAAGACCAGGTGTGGCCTAATCGCCCCTGGCACAGAGTATGAGAAGACCAGGTGTGGCCTAATCGCCCCTGGCACAAAGTAAGAGAAAGACCAGGTGTGGCCTAATTGCCCCTGGCATATTGGATATGCTATGTTATGTTATGTTAAGAGGAAGACCTAAGGAGCTCCGTCGAGGGCCGGGCATTTATTGGATATGTAGAGGGCTATTGGTGACAATACCATCTTAAGGTGATTTACTTGTGATGTGATGCATTTCATGATGATATATCTTTATAAATTGTTTTACTGTTCTGCTCACTGGACTTTATAGCTCATCCCTTTCCCCTAACCTCAGGTTTGCAGGGTCAGAGATAGTTCAGGAGGTCAGCAGGTTATGGCTATGGTTATGTTTATGTAATAGAGTAGTAGTGGACATGATAAAATGTAAAGATGTGTAATAAAATACAAAATGATATGATGTAATGTAAGGATATGTGATGACATGTCATGGTTAGAGATGTGCTTTGCCCTAGTTATGTATGGTTAATCCCTTTTGATACATGATTATATGTTAATGTTTAAATGATGATGTTATGTAAACCAAGCTTAATGTATGATATGTTACCCCATTGGAGCATTTGATGAGGGCTCCAGTGTGGGGTTTATGATTATGAGTTTGTGCATGCACAGATTAAGCTTGGTGAATGAAAGAAAAAGTTTACAGCTTTTATGTATTTGTTTGATCATGTATGGAATTTAACAGGTGTACAGGATGTATGTTAGGCTTGCTACGGGTCCTGGCGGCCTTAAGCCGATATGGATCCTAGCGCCGGTAGCGGTCCGGTTTCTGGGTCGTTACAAGCACAATTTCTTCTGTATGAAACGAAAATTGACTTATGAGGATCTTTTTTTAAAAATAGTTCGTTGTACAAATCTGTCAGACCATAATCAATTAATATGCAAGATTCAATATAGGAAACTAATTATTAGTGGTAACGATTACAAATTTGCACTAGTTCAGCTGATCAATGATGACGATGTAGAGATGATGTTCGATTACGTATGTATAGTATAATGCAAAGCGAATGGATGTTTCGTTTACGGCAATTCGAATCTCTCCGAGAGGAATGTGTTCAATTTGGAATTAAGTGTCCGCGCCGTAAAGCTATTACAATGTCAACGACAAATATTGAACAATTGCGTCGTGCACTTTATCGTATTCGTGAGGAGAACTACAAAATAGCTATTAGATTAAATAGAGAATTTTTCAAGAGCAAAGCAAACGAATTTTTGGAGGATGGAAATTTAAATCAGTATCAAATGTACCGCAATATGATGTTATCAAGCAATTGTACATCAGATATTAATATGTCTAATGAGGATTAGGCACAGTTACTACGCACATTGACAAATTCGTGTCACTTTAAATATTTGTTTCAAAGTTACAACTTTTAAGAAATAGTTAAGTTTAGTGGCATTTCAACATTACTATTATGAATAACTACTTATTTCGATTGAAAAGTGGTTAACCTTACAGGACATGACATTACTCCTCATCGGTCATATCAATATCTGAAGCATACGTAGGAGATGTCATTACATTAAGTCTCTCCACTTTAGACAACGAGCGACCATTAGCATGCGCTTATTCATTAGCGAGACGTAGCATATAAAACCTACTTCTACGTATCATCAGCCGATTATTCTCTTCACGGATCCTCCTTAGTGCAATCTTATATGTGTCGATGTTGTTCATTGACATTGTTATAGAATGACGTTTGACAATTGGGGCATTAAGCTGACGGCAATCAATAACAAGGTTGTTCAACTCCTCAACGCGAAAAGTCCATTCACGACGTAGTCGTCATTAAATGTAGGCAGCATCCATAGACGATTATTCCTATGATATGAAGAACTACCATCCATAGTATTTGTGTCTCTATCCTCAGCAACTGCATAATTTGATATATATAGACAAAAATTTTTCACTTGGACTAATTCACATTTACCAATTCACGTAGCAGTTCACTTCCATCTAGTTTGTCTTTATCGGACATATCAATATTTGAAGCAGTTAACTTCCATCAACTGACACGATATTACTAGTTTGTCTTTATATCCTGTCTTTATCACCTACAGCAAAATAAATAATAGTCTTGTGAATTAACGTTTTACTTTCATGTATTGTCTTTGTCACTTTCAGTAAGAATAAAATTTACCATCTCACTTAACAGTTCATTTCCATCTATTGTCTTTGTCATCTGAACTAAAAGTAATGTTTGCCATGTGACTAACTAGTTTGTCATTATGTCCTGTCTTTATCACCTGCAACAAAATAAATAATAGTCTTGTGAATTAATGTAACGACCCGAAACTGGACTGCTACCGGCGCTAGAATTCAGATCGACTTAAGGTCACCGGGACCCGTAGCAAGCCTAACATACAGCCTGTCATACATGATAAATCCCATACATGATCATACATTTTTATAAAAACTTTAAACTTTTTCATTCACCAAACTTGACCTGTGCATGCACTGAAACTGAATACATAAAAACCCCACACTAGAGCCCTCATCAAATGCTCTAGTTGGGTCAACATTACATACATCAAGCTTGGTTTACATTTCTCAATACATTAATAAAAACATTTCACAATGATCATGAACAAAAGGGATTAACCATAAACTCTAGGGTCAAGCACAATACTAATCCTCAATACAAATCTATACAATGTCTTACATTACATTATCTTTCATGTCCACAACTAAGCTATTACATACATTAAGCTTCTACTCTTGCTGACCTCTCAATCTATTCTGAACCTGCAAGCCTGGGGGATTAAGGGAAAGGGGTGAGCTATTAGAGCCCAGTGAGCAGAATAGTAAAACAGTATATTAAAACATATGCTTTCATGAAATGCATCACATCACAAACAATTCACATCAAGGATGGAATTGTCACCAATAGTCCTCTACATATCCAATAGTGTCAAGGGCGTAGAATGGGTCTCGACCTGGACTTTCTCTTAACATAACATAACATAACATAACATTCCAATGTGCCAGGGGCGTAGAATGGGCCTCGACTTGGACTTCCATACCATACCATATCATATCATATCATATCGTATCGTATCGAGGACTAATGGATTATCCAACATCCATCCACATCAACAATAATTAATGCAATGCATCATATTCGTGAATTCTAATGCAAACAACCTAGTATATAACATGGCATTCGTGATGTATGAACATGCTCAAAATTTATTTACTTTAAAACATAAAGATCCATTCTACTCACCTCAGGCTGACTCTGAACAGACTCTGAAGCAGCTGTCTCACTGCTAGGGTCCTCGGTTCCTCGGGTTCGAACCTACACACGTGGACTCAAATGAGGGACCAAACAAACATCAACATGACTCTAAACATCTCCCCAAAAAACCCCCTAAAACACCTTAAAACAATCACAAAAAACATGCAAAGGAAGGCTGAATAGGGCACTTTCGGTGGCAGGTTCGGCGGCCGAAAGTGGTTCCAGAGCCGAAACTCACCAACCTTCGGGGGTTGGTTCGGCGGTCGAAACTCCCTTCCAGAGCCGAAAGTCCAAACTTTCGGGGGCAGGGTTCGGCAGCCAAACTGCCTCCCCAGGCAGGTTCGGTGGCCGAACCTGAGTTCTTCCAGAATGGCAGAACTCAAGCCTCTTATGCACATTGCCTCCCAAACTCTCCAAACTCAAACCAACTCATGCAAAAACATGCATAAATATATTCTTAAGCATTTAGGGGCATAAAACTAACCTATACCCCAACAAACATCACAAATAACATACATTTCATCTTTTAACTCACCTAAACCCTAACATTTTACCACTATTCTAATCATGCATCAAAGCTCTCTAAAACCCCTCAAAACTTTCATAAAACATAAAAGAAGGGTAGGATCTCCACTTACCTCTTGAAGATCGAGAGGAGAGGCGATCCAAACTCGGAGAGGTGGAGAAAACGAGCTCCGGGGTCTCCAAGCTTCCAAACTTCGATCTTTAGCTCAAAAATCTTCAAAACCAAGTTAAAACTTGTTAAAACTTGAAGAGATTTGAAGGAAAACATCAAAACTAACCATGGAAGGGCATGGACTCACCTTTGCCCGAAAATGGAGAAGAAAACTCGCCCATTTTCGGACATGGGGCCTTTTATAGGTGGCTGGCCAGACCACCTTCGGAGGCCAAAGGTGCTCCCTAAACTGCACCATGTTCGGCGGCCGAACCTGGATTTCCTTCCTTGGTGCGTTTCTTTCAAAAACTCAATTTCTTTCTTACTTAAAACCTTAAAACAAAAGAAAACATCTTAGAAAAATATATTTTACCCTTCTAGAGGTTTCCGACATCCGAGATTCCACCGGAACATAGGAATTTCGATGCCGGGGTCTAGCCGGGTATTACAATTAACATTTCACTTTCATGTATTGTCTTTGTCACTTGCAGTAATAATAAAATTTACCATCTCACTTAACAGTTCACTTCCACCTATTATCTTTGTCATCTGAACTAAAAGTAATGTTTGCTATGTGACTAACTAGTTTGTCTTTATCTCCTGTCTTTATCACCTGCAGCAAAATAAATAATAGTATTGTGAATTAACATTTCACTTTCATGTATTGTCTTTGTCACTTGCAGTAACAATAAAATTTACCATCTCATTTAATAGTTCACTTCCACCTATTGTCTTTGTCATCTGAACTAAAAGTAATGTTTGCCATGTGACTTATTAGTTCACATAGAGTTAAGGATTTAGAATTTAGGGTTTAGGATTTTTGGAATCAGTTTTAGGGTTTATGGAATTGGATTTTGGGTCTACCGTTTAGGATTTAGGGTTTAGGATTTATGGAATTGGGTTTAGGGTTTATGGAATCGAGTTTAGGGTTTAGGGTTTATGGAATTAGTTTTACGGTTTAGGGATTGGGGTTTATGGAATCAGATTTTAGATTTACGGTTTAGGATTTAGGATTTAGAGTTTATGGAATCGAGTTTAGGGTTTAGGGTTTAAGGTTTAGGATATCTAGTTTAGGGTTTAGGGTTTATGGAATCGGGTTTAAGGTTTAGGGATTAGGGTTTAGGGTTAACGATTTAGGGGTTAGGGTTTAGGATTTAGGGAATTGGGTTTAGGGTTTATGGAATCAAGTTTAGGGTTTAGGGTTTATGGAATTGGTTTTACGGTTTAGGGATTGGGGTTTATGGAATCAGATTTTAGATTTACGGTTTAGGATTTAGGGTTTAGGATTTATGGAATCGAGTTTAGGGTTTAGGGTTTAGGATATCTAGTTTAGGGTTTAGGGTTTATGGAATCGGATTTAAGGTTTAGGGATTAGGGTTTAGAGTTTAGGGTTAACGATTTAGGGTTTAGGGTTTAGGATTTAGGGAATTGGGTCTAGGGTTTATGGAATCGAGTTTAGGGTTTAGGGTTTATGGAATTGGTTTTACGGTTTAGGGATTGGGGTTTATGAAATCAGATTTTAGATTTACGGTTTATGATTTAGGGTTTAGGGTTTATGGAATCGAGTTTAGGGTTTAGGTTTTAGGATATCTAGTTTAGGGTTTAGGGTTTATGGAATCGGGCTTAAGTGTAACGACCCCAAAAAGGACCGTCACCAGCGCTAGGATTCAGGTCGGCTTAAGGCCGCCAGAACCCGTAGCAAGCCTGCTATATTCTCTGTGTACCTGTAAACCTCATACATGATCATACATTTTCAGTGAAAATAAAACTCTTTTCTGAACCAAGGCTTAACCTGTGCATGCACTATCTCTGTACTCTGTACTCATGTACTCTGTACTCTGTATCCCTGACTAGAGCTTGCTCTAGATGGGTTCATTCATACCTGTCAAGCCTGGTTTTCACATACAAGAAAACATATATACATATACAGATCATGTACAAAACATACATCACTAGGTCTAGGTCAAGCAACAACTATTACATCTCTTTAATATTACATGTCCACTTTAAGCTATTACAGATCTCTTTATTTTGTCCTGTACTTTGCTGGACTGTCCCTGTACACTGTACACTGAACCTGCAAAACTGGGGTTAAGGGAGTGGGATGAGCTCTATAGCCCAGTGAGTAGAACAGTAAAACATCTCAGTAAAATATGATCTCATGAAATGCATCATATCACAGACAAGCCACATCAAGAGTAAACCTGTCACCACATAGTCCCAGTAACTCTGTGCCAGGGCGTAGAATCGAGCACCTGGTCTTCCTGTCATATATGTATATGTGTATATAACACCTGTGAACTTACCATTGCCAGGGCGTAGTCAAAGGCTCCTGGACTTGCTATATACCTGCCAGGGCGTAGTCAAAGGCTCCTGGTCTTTGCTATACGTGCCAGGGCGTAGTCAAAGGCTCCTGGTCTTCCTGTCTGTGACTATTGGATCATTCAGCATTTACTCACATCATCAAATAACAATGCAATGCAACATATTCGTGAATACTAATGTAAACAACCTATGGCATAAACATGATGCATGAGATATGCTAAAAGCAGTTTGTGATTCAATTAAAAGTCATAAGTTTAGTTCCACTCACCTCTGGCTATCTGGACTGACTGACTCTGCAGGCTCTGAAACTCTGGAGCAGTACTCACTGCTGCTCTCTCTGGTTCCTCTGGTCTGTACCTATACAGATGGACTCAAATGAGGGACCAACTAACTTATCAATACTTCTATTAAACTCCCCAAGAATCCCCTAAAACTCACTTAACTAGCCATGCAAAGTATGCAAAAGAAAAGCTGGACAGAACACTTTCGGCGGCAGGTTCGGCGGCCGAATGTCCTCTCCAGAGACGAAACTCAAGCACCTTCGGCGGCACCTTCGGCGGCCGAATCCCCCAAACAAAGCCGAACATGCAAAAACACTCGGGGCAAGCTGTGGCAGCCTAAGCTACCATGCAAGAGGTTCGGCGGCCGAATGAACTTTCGGCTGCCGAACCTGAGTTCATCCAGAACTCAGTTTCAATGGCAAACCATCTCCTTCTTTCCTTCAACTTCTCAAACCATGCAAACTTCACCTCCTCAACATACATATACTCATGTATATGATCACAGGGGTCCAAGACTAGCTAATAACCCCAAACAACAAAACAAACATAACATATACACATGTATACATGCATAACTCATCAAAACTATCATTAAAAACCTAAACATGCATCTCCTTCCACAAATCCCCCTAAAACCTTTAGAAAACATATTCAAGAATATCACGTACCTCCTGTAATAAGAAGCTACACACTCTGAACAAGGGAAAAAACGGATCACCTCCTCTCACACTCTCAAACTCTCTCAAACTCACTTTTTGCTAAAACTCTCAAAACTTGGTGAATGAGCAAACTCCTGCATGAGCTGCTCTAAACGCTTGCGGATGAGTCATAAAAAACGTGGCTAATTCATGGCAAGAATCTGAGGCCAACATCTGTCAAAAGCCATGACTCAGCTTGGCTGGCCAACTCATCGTCGGCTGCCCAATCACACGCAAGACCATGAAACGTTCGGGGGCCGAACTTCCCTTCGGAAGCCAAACACTTTCGGCGGCCGAACTTACTTTCGGCGGCCGAACTTGGCTCAACCGCCTTAGGTCATTTCAACTCAAAACTCACTTCCCTTAACCTTAAAACATTTAAACACATCATAACCCTTAGTAACACATAACTCCTACCCTTAGATAGAATCCCAACACCCCGAATTCCACCAGACAATAGGAATTACGGTGCCGGATTCGAGCCGGGTATTACATTAAGGTTTAGGGATTAGGGTTAACGATTTAGGGTTTAGGGTTTAGGATTTAGGGTTTAGGTTTTAGGGTTTAGTGATAATGAAAGTGTAGTGTCTTTGTCACTTGCAGTAAAATTAATATTTGCCATGTGACTTACGCATCAATCGGCACTATTTGCCATGTGACTTACGCATCAATCGGCACTATGGTAACACTGTATTTCTGTATTAATTATAAAAATAATTACATTACTTAAGTTTTGGGATAGATGTCTTAATAAATATATTTTATAGGTGGATGGTCTGGAGTACTGCCGCTTATGGGCGAGTCAACTTCGTCACCCAACATCAATCAGCACTTCGTATGTTCGATCGCATTTTCCAAATACCACCTCCACAGCCAGCGCCACCTTCCCAACCACTTCCAGATGATGTACATGATGCACCCTCCTCCTTGAGGAATCCTCCACGACATCGTCGCCACACTACTAGGCCATCAAGGGAGACGAAGATTCCACGGCCTACGCCAGACCCTAGTGTAATGCAGATACCATCACCAGTTGCATTCCATCTATACCGCTTATATACAGAATTGGGCCAATCTTCACACATGCCCACTTATGGAGATGATTTTCAGAGTCAGTATACAGGATGGGCACCAGGGCCTTCTTCTATGCCTTTTCAGTCATTTACTCCAACTCCTTCCAATTACGATCAGACTGGAGGGGAAGGCATGGCTAGCATGTCGTTCGACTTCTTCTCCCCTGCACAACCACATACTCCATTAGAGTGTTTGTCCAGCATTCCCCCGACAATCACTGGATGATCCCTCAAGCCGACTTAGCTTGTTTTCTTTGGATTTTCCTGAGTTATTTTCTACAACCCTTTATTCAGGGGATTTCGGCTTTGCAACTCAGGATCCAGTTATTGGGGAGAGTTCAAGACCTCGATTTTAACCTCTTGATTTAAATATATCTATGGCTGACGATGATATTGAAAATTTTCAAGAGACTCAACAGGAGCCATCATTTGACGGGCGTTGGTATAACAGACATTCTGATGACAGGAGACCACGACATTGTGGCACGGACGGTCATTTACATGGTCATCATTAGACATCATTGAGAATATTATTGTGAATTTTATATAATTAAATTTAATTGCTATTAATATCATTCTTATTTCTTAAATTAAATTTAGTTATATCATTACTTTTTCACTATTATTTGTTCATTATAAATTATTAATTTTATTTAAACATTAATAAAAAGTTTATAAATTTTTTATATTTTTAGTTTTAATATATACAAATGACTCATAATATTAATTTATTACTTATAATATATTAAAATAATAATATATAATATATTTAAATTATAATTATATTTAATATATTTAAATTATAATTATATTTAATATATTTAATTATATATAATACGCTTCTTTGAGAGGCACCAAGACATGTCTGGTGCCTCTCACGCCTCTCTAAGAGGCGTCAGGGCTTGGCAGCTAAACCCTAAATTGACAAATAAAATTTCCTCGACCTTAAATTTTCAAATAAAAATTTTTCCACCCCTAATTCAACAAAAAGCCCTACTATCTTCGTTGTAATACCCGGCTAGACTCCGGTATCGGAATTCCTACCGTCCGGTGGAATCTCGGATGTCGGAAGCCTCTAGTAGGGTAGAAACATGTTTTCATAAAATGTTTTAAGGTATTTCATGGTTTTAAATATGAAAATTTAATGAGTTTTACATGAAAAGTCCTTGGAGGAAAACCCAGGTTCGGCCGCCAAAGCTCAAGTTCGGCTGCCGAACATGCATGTGTTTTGGAGGCACGTTAGGCCCCCGAAAGCATAGGTGAGGGAAGTTCAGGTTCGGCCGCCGAAACCCAAGTTCGGCCGCCGAACATGGCATGCTTGCGGAAGCACTTTCGGCCCCCGAACGTGGCCTGGCCAGCCACCTATAAAAGGGACCCTTAGCCGAAATGGACGAGCTTTCTTCCATTTTCGGCCACAGCTAGTTTCCAACCTCCCTCTTCCAAATCTAGCGTTTTTCCTCCAAATCCCCACCATTATTCTTGAGTTTTAAGCTTGCATTGAAGGTTTTGAACTTTTGAAACAAGTTTTGGAGCTTTGGGAACTCAGGAGCTCATTTTCTTGGATCTCCAAGTTTAGGTCGTCTCTTTCTCGATCTTCAAGAGGTAAGAGCCGATCTTAAGCTCAATGTATGTTTTAAATAAGTTTTAAAAATTTTTATGGGGTAGAAATGCATGTTTAAGTTTGTAATACCCGACAGATTCAGACATCGGAATTTCTACCGTCCGGTGGCATTCGAGGATGTCAGAGGTTTCTAGAAGGGTAAGAGAAAGGTTTTCTAAAATATTTTTAAGTATTTTAAAGGTTTAGAGTGAAAAAGAATTGAGTTTTGTGGAGAATTGGCCAAAGGAGACTTTTGTCACTTTCGGCCCCCGAAGGTTAAGTTCGGCCGCCGAAAGTGATAGAGTTTCGGCCCCCGAAGGTTAAGTTCGGCCCCCGAAAGTTGCATGGTTTTGCATGCAGTTTCGGCAGCCGAAGCTGGGGTGGTCGGCTAAGCTGTGCATGCTCCTCAGTCCGTGATTTGGCCAGCTGTTGCCTCCAGATCATGGCTAGGGGGTTAAGCCACGTCTCCCTTGACTCATCTGCACGCTTTTATCAGCTTATGCAGAAGGTTGAGTGTGTCTCAACGAGTTTTGAACGTTTTTGAGAGAAAAGAAGAGTTATGAGGGTTTGAAGCTTTGGAGGAGGAGTTGCTGAGTTTGGTTGTTCCTCTTCTGATTTTAGGAGGTAAGGGAAGTCTTTAAGTTTGTTTTAATGAGTTTTAACCGTTTTTGTTAAAGAGGTTATGGGAGTTTATGTAGAGTTGCATGCTTAGGTTAGTTTTGATGAGTTTATGGAGAAGTTTGATTATGTGTTATGTTTGTTGTTTTGTTGGAGTTTAAGTTGTTTTAAGCTCCTTTATGCTTGTTAAAGTGTTTATGCATGTTTTAGAGGGGTTAAATGCATGTATTGAGGGCTGAGCAGGTGATGGAGGGACTGGCAGGCGTCCTTGTGCACGAAACTGAGTTCTGGATGAACTCAGGTTCGGCCGCCGAAAGTCCAAGTTAGGCCGCCGAACATGCCTGACTTTCGTCTCTGGAGGAGACATTCGGCCGCCGAAGGTGCTGCCGAAGGTGCCCTGTCCAGCTTTCCTTTGCTTGTTTTGCATGCTTGTTTTGAGGTATTCTAGAGGGGTTTTGGGGAGATGTTTATCAGTGATATAGAGTATGTTTGGTACCTCATTTGAGTCCTCCATTGTAGGATTGGACCCGAGAAAACGAGGTGTTTAGCAGTCTTCAGAGATAGAGTTGGTCCAGAGCTAGTTAGCCCAGAGTTAGCCAAGCAGAGGCTACAGGTGAGTGGAACTAAACCTTATATTTTAATTTGAAAAATGACACGCTCTTAACATGATCCATGCATCATAAAATGCCATGTTATATAGTAGGTTGTGTTGCATTAGAATTCACGAATATGCTGCATTGCATAAGATTGTATTTGTGTGGATGAATGTTGGATGATCCATAGCCCCTGATATCAGTGAGATACTATGAGATCAGATGAGATATGGCATGAGATAGCCATACCAGGTCGCCCCTGGATAGTCCAGGTCGCTCCTGGTACTATGAGATAGACAGTTTGACCTGACTCAGATAGAGAAGTCCAGGTGAGGCCTAATCGCCCCTGGCATAGTTGGCCTTGTGATAGAGCCAGGTAAGAGAAGTCCAGGTGAGGCCTAATCGCCCCTGGCAAGTTGGACATATTGTTATATGTATACAGTGACGGGCTATTGGTGACAAGTTCATCCTTGAGGTGATATGTTTGTGATGTGATACATTTCATAAAAGCATGTAATTAATGAACTGTTTTACTGTTCCTCCTCACTGGGCTCTAGAGCTCATCCCACTCCCTTAACCCCAGTTTTGCAGGTTCTGAGATTAGCTGTGAGAAGTTAAAGTCAGCAAGAGTAAAGAGGAAGGATATGCATGCATGTATGTTTGTAATAGAATAGTGGACATGATGTAATTAAAAGATTAATTGTAAGGTATTGATATGTACTGTCATATACTGGATAGACTAGTGCTTTCCCTAGTGTCACTGCTATAGTGTGATGTATGATTAATCCCTTTGTACATGAATCCTGTCTTACGTTTCTTGATGAGAAATGTGTGAGTAGGCTTAATGTATGGCTTTGAGGAGATACCAGTGGATTGTGTTACAGATGAAAAGGGTTTCAATCCCTTGAACCACAGCAGGTGGTAGTCCCTGGTATAGGCCCTGAGGGTCATTTCAGATTGACATATTTGAGTAGCAGTAGTTAAGCCTACAGAGTTTTACAGGATTGTTGAGTTGTTTATGTCTCATGTATGGGATTTATCAGGTACTCAGAGAGTATAGTCGGCTTACTACGGGTCCCGGCGGCCTTAAGCCGATCTGGATCCTAGTGCCAGTGATGGTTCGGACCGTTACTGAGGGGTACCGGTTTCCGGGTCGTTACAGATTGGTATCAGAGCATAGGGCCTCAAGAGTACGGTGTGTAGAGCATCTTTGCTCAAGACTTAGAGATATCCCACATCGGAAAGAGGTGTTGTTTTGTATAGGAGGGGAAGCACAATAGGTATAATCATGTCCACTAGGATAGGATGTGGAGTCCTGTCTTGCATGCTGATGTGAAATGCCATGATGAGCTGCATGTGCATTATTGATATGTTTGATATGTGCTAAGGATTCATGTGTTTTCACATGGATCATTTGATGATATTTTTGTGTGATGTTGTGCTTTTCAGAGGCAGGATGAGAGGAACTCGTCGATCTGCTCGATTGACAGGAGCTCCGTTGGAGGATGAGGATATGGATGCTCATCTCCCTGTTCTGCAAAGGGCAATGTCAGATAGTTTAAGCAGAGAAGGTACATCAAGGGACCCTAGAAGGTCTAGTGATGAGAGTAGAAGGGGAGTTGTGCAGAGTGGTATGTCAGGGTTTAGGAGAGACCTAGAGGAGGATGTGCAGAGCAGAGATGGTAGCTTTGGCAGGAGCAGGTTAGGAGGAGATATGGGTGAGTCTCAAGGAGGCACTCAGGCCTCGAGATTTGTTCCACCTCAGTATCCACCCTACCAGTGGGGGGCAGAGTACCCGATGAGAGGTACATCAGAGTTTCCTAGTTATCACCCATATCCCACCTTTATGCCCTATCCTCCTTTTTACCCTCCACATCCCCAGTATACCATGTTTCCACCCTTCTTTGGTTATCCAAGTTTAGTAAACCCTACCTCAGAGAATGTTACACCTCCTCTACCACCAGTAGAACCAGTAGCCCCAATTGTCCAAATATCTAAGCCTAGTTCACCTGGAGGAAGTGAGGTAAAGATGATAGATTATTTGAGGTTAGATGGCCCTAAGTTTGAGACTGGTGATGACCCTGTTGAGTATCTTAGAATGGTTAATCTGATAACCGATGAGTTGGGAGTCAGTGAGAGTAGAGCCATTCAGATGGCAGGGGTCACATTGAAATGTGAAAAGGCAAGGGAATGGTTCAACCAGTATGTGAACCCGAGGGTAGAAAGCTTATCCTGGGAGCAGTTTGCAACAGAGTTTGCCGAAGGGGCTTTTCTAGATAGCACAAGGAAGAGGTTCCATGATATAGTAGATATGGCACAGAAGAAAGAAGCTAGTGCCAAACTTGCAGGGACAAGTGATGTGAATCTCTCCCCTCTGCACGAGGCTGGTATCGAAAGGAAGAAGGGGGGTAGAGGCCTCAGACGATCAAAGAAGAACAAGTTCTGGAAACAGATTAAGTCTGGTCTGGGAATAGGTGAGGGATCGAGCTCTGGTTTGAACAACTCCAAATGTCCGAGGTGCGGTAGGATGCACAAGGGAGTCTGTTTAGTGGGGACAACAGCATGTTTCAGGTGTGGACAGGAGGGACACATAGCACGTGAGTGTTCCACTGTGACATTGATAACACAGTCCCAGCAGACAGCCTCAAACAGAGTGACGCAACCAGGAGCTCTAGCTATGACTTTGGGCAGAGGCAGGGGGAGCGAAATTACTCCTTCTTCCACAGGTTCCCCAAGTGAAGGTCCATCAGTACCAGCACGGATCTTCGCTTTGGCGCAGCAAGAGGCTTACACATCAGACATGGCGGTGACAGGTACTTTTCACTTCCGTTTGTTTTGATGTGTCTACTCTTAGAGACTCTGATGCTTTGTTTTCCTTCGTGCTTGAGGGATTAGACTGTCCTCTTTAGGTCAATAGACCCAAGTGTGATCCATCAGCGGCAGAGGTAGTCTGCCAGTTGAGTTCAGTGCTAGTTCAGTGTTAGTTGTGAGTAGGTGCCTTCCAACTGACCTAGTGGTTCTAGAGTGATTGATTGATATCATTCTAGGGGTGGATGGGCTAGCTACTCATAGTCTTGCTTGAGATAGCAAAGACAGAGTCGTCAGGCTTAGAGATCAGGGTGGCTCACAAGTGGTATGTTGAGGGGACAGTGTAGAGATGCCTGAAATGTAATATCAGCCCTCTAAGCTCGTAAACTAGTTAAGAGAGGTTATCAGAGGTTTCTTGCTTGCGTGTGTCAGAAAGTATAGCAGTTGATCAGATTAGGAAAGGAACCAGTTTTAGTGCCCACAGTCAAAGAAAAGTTTTGGATTTTGACCCAGACAAGTCATCAGGTTTACTACCTGCTAAGAGAGTTCAATGAGAGATAGGAATGGTGTCTATGTAACAGCCCGGAAACCGAACTGCCACCGGCACTAGGATCCAGATCGACTTAAGGTCGCCGGGACCCGTAGTAAGCCTGCTATCCTGTCTGTAGACCTGTGAACTCCCATACATGATCATACATTTGCTGTAAAAACATAAAACTTTTCTTCTCTCCAAGGCTTAACCTGTGCATGCACTCTCTCTGTGCTCTACTAATCCCTACTAGAGCTCCTCATGGCCCTAGGCGGATCAAACTCATAATGTTAAGCCTGGTTTTACTCATAAACATACAACAATAAAGAAACATACATAAACTGATCATGTGACTCCACAAAGGGATTACCAGTCTTATAAATCAAGCACCATGCTATACACTGTACATATACATAAACACTATCTCTTTACATTTACATGTCCACACTAGCTATTACACCACCCTGTACTCTTCCTGTACCCTGCTGAGTTCTCTCTGATCTCTGAACCTGCACAACTGAAGTTAGGGGAGAGGGATGAGCTACGATAGCCCAGTGAGTAGAATAGGCAAATACAGGTGATAAAACATGCTCTCATGGAATGCAACACATAATCACATAACCTCGGCCGGACGGATCAAAACTCCCTCTATCTCATCTGGGATACCGGAGTATCATGTGCCTGGTCCCCGTAGGGCTGTTCCAGGTCTTTATGCCTGGTCCTCGTAAGGCTGTTCCAGGTCTTTCCTCTGAGGGCTAATGAATCCTCACGAAGTCCGTGCCGTCTCACATAAGCAATGTACAAGGAGCAATGCCAAGTACAAGGATAAATGCAATGCACCATCTTTGTGTACACTAATGCACTCACCCTAAAGCATATTCATGATGCATGAAGCATGATAAAATATTCAGTTCTCATATTAAAACATTAAGTTAATTTCCACTCACCTGGTTATCTTTGCACTTACTCTGCAGGCTCTGCTACTGGACTCACTGCTGACCTCCCTGATTCCTCTGGTCCGTACCTACACAGGTGGACTCAAATGAGGGACTAAACTTACTCAAGAACATCTCTACGAAACTCCCCAAAACCCCTCTAAACGATCCTAAAACCAACACATAAAACATGCAAAAGAAAGCTGGACAGGGCACTTTCGGCGGCAGGTTCGGCGGCCGAAACCCCTCTCCAGAGACGAAACTCATGCATGTTCGGCGGCACCTTCGGCGGCCGAAGGTCTCGTCCAGAGACGAAACTCACACACTTTCGGCGGCCGAACTCCCTCTTTCGGCGGCCGAAAGTCCCTTTCTAAACCGAAAGCCTAGCTTTCGGGGGCAACCTTTGGCAGCCGAACTGCCTCCACAAAGGGTTCGGCGGCCGAACCTTCCTTCGGCGGCCGAACCTGGTTTTGCCCGAAGGACAGAACCCTGCTCTGTTTCATGCAAATTTTGCCCAAAAACCTACCAACATGCATATCAACTACTCCCAACTAGCATATACACATATATATGCACAAAGGGGTCTAAAACTACTCTAAAACCCCAAACAAACACAGCACATAACACTGAAACATGTTTGAACACCACAAATCACCAAAAACCTTACCTAAACCTACACATGCATACTACCCATACAAACTTCATAAAACCTTTTAAAACCATCAAAGAAGCTCAGGATCTTCACTTACCTCTTACACAACTTGAGGATGAAGGATCCTAGCGTGGAGATATGAAGAAAAGCTCTTCCAAAGCTCCAAGCTTCAAAACTTACTTCTTTTACTCACAACCTTCATAAATCATCAAAACTCTTAAAACTCTTGAAAGATTTGATGAAAATCATGGAAAACATGAAAGTCAACATAGGAGAGGCTGAAACTCACCTCTGGCTGCAAGTGGAGGAGAAATAACCTCCTTCCACCGACCCTTGGCCCTTTTATAGGTGGCTGGCCAGACCACCTTCGGCAGCCGAACGTGAAGCCGCAACCATGCAATGTTCGGCGGCCGAAAGTTACCTTCGGCGGCCGAACCTTTGCATTTCTCCCTTGTTGCTTTTCTTTCAAAACTCAAGTCTTTGAACACTTCAAAACATGAAAACAAGTGAAAATACTTTGGAAAACATAGGCATTACCCTTCTCGAGGGTTCCGACACCCGAGATTCCACCGGACTACAGGAATTCCGATGCCGGACTCGAGCCGGGTATTACATTCTCCCCCCCTTAAGAACATTCGTCCCCGAATGTCCCTAACACAACATAAACACATAGAAAAGGGGAAAAACTAACCTTAAAACAGATATGGGTATTGCTGGAGCATGGACTCCCGAGTCTCCCACGTGCACTCTTCTAGGTTGTGGTGGTTCCACAGAACTTTCACCATTGGTATCTCCTTGTTTCTCAATTTTCTGATCTGGGTGTCAAGGATCCGCACTGGCTGCTCTACATAAGTGAGATCACTTAAGATTTCCACCTCAGGTTCACTCAGAACCTTCTCTGGATCTGACACAAATTTTCTCAACATAGAAACATGGAATACCGGGTGAATTCGTTCCATAGAAGCCGGTAAATCTAGCTTATACGATACAGGCCCGATCTTCTGCAAGATCTCAAAGGGACCAATGTACCGTGGGGCCAGTTTACCCTTCTTTCCAAACCGAACCACTCCCTTCATTGGAGACACCTTAAGCAATACCATATCCCCCTCCTGGAACGCTATCTGCTTCCTACGGATGTCTGCATAGCTTTTCTGTCTGCTTACAGCTGTTCTGATCCTCTCTCTGATGATAGGCACTACTTTGCTGGTTATCTCAACTAACTCTGGCCCTGCAAGAGTTTTCTCTCCTACCTCTTCCCAGCAAACAGGTGTTCGGCACTTCCTCCCATACAAAGCTTCATAAGGAGCCATCCCTATGCTAGCATGATGGCTGTTATTGTAGGCAAACTCCACCAGAGGTAGATGCTGCCTCCAAGAACCGCCAAAGTCTAACACACACATTCTCAACATATCTTCAATGGTCTGGATGGTTCTCTCAGACTGACCGTCTGTCTGTGGATGGAAAGCAGTGCTGAAATCCAACCTTGTGCCCATTTCATTTTGCAGACTCCGCCAAAACCTGGAGGTGAACTGAGGTCCTCGATCTGATACTATCGACACTGGAACTCCATGCAACCTTACTATCTCGTCTACATACACCTGCGCCAACTTGTCCACAGAGTAGTTACTCCTGACGGGAATGAAGTGAGCAGATTTAGTGAGTCTATCCACAATCACCCAGATGGAGTCTACTCTGTTAGACGTCGCCGGTAAGCCCACTACAAAATCCATAGCTATGTTTTCCCATTTCCATTCTGGAATCGGCAGTGGGTTAAGCATTCCAGCCGGCTTCTGGTGCTCTAACTTCACCCTTTGACATGTCTCGCAGGCTGACACGAACTGTGCCACTTCTCTCTTCATTGCTGGCCACCAATACACCTTTCTCAGATCTTGATACATCTTGGTGGCTCCCGGGTGAATACTATACCGTGCATTATGAGCTTCCCTCATAATGTCGGCCTTCAAACTGCTATCATCTGGTACACATAACCTCTTACCGTACCGAAGAATCCCCTCACTATCAAATCTAAACTCTGCACTGTTGCTCGACTGAACAGTCCTGGCAATCTTCACTAACTCGGGATCTTCGTGCTGTTTCAGAGCCACTTGCTCTAGAAACACTGGTGTCACTCTCATCTGTGCGAGCAAAACACCTGTACCAGATAACTGCAATTGTAACCCTTCTTCCACGAGCTTGTAGAAATCCTTCACCACCGGTCTTCTCTCTACTGCAATGTGGGCTAAACTGCCAAGTGACTTTCGACTTAAGGCATCAGCTACAACATTAGCCTTACCCGGATGATACTGGATCTTACAATCATAATCACTGAGCAATTCTACCCACCGTCTCTGCCTCAAGTTTAACTCTCTCTGACTTAAGATGTGCTGCAGGCTCTTATGATCCGTATAGATCTCACATTTTACCCCATAGAGGTAATGCCTCCACATCTTAAGTGCAAAGATAACAGCTGCCATCTCCAGATCATGTGTCGGGTAATTCAGCTCGTGCTTCTTCAGTTGTCTAGAAGCATAAGCTATCACTCTGTCATTCTGCATCAACACACAACCTAATCCCACTCGGGATGCATCACAGAATACTGTGAAATCTTCATCACTGACTGGCAGAGCTAACACCGGTGCTGAAGTCAATCGTCTCTTCAACTCTGCAAAACTCTCCTCACAATCCTCTGACCATATAAAATTCTGATTCTTTCTGGTCAGTCTGGTCATAGGAGCAGCTATCTTCGAGAAGTCCTGAACAAACCTCCGATAGTAGCCTGCCAAACCCAGAAAACTCTTGATCTCTGTCACCGTAGTGGGTGTAGGCCAGTTGGCTACTGCCTCTACCTTTTTGGGATCTACTGCTATACCGTCCTCTGATACAACATGTCCCAAAAAGGAAATGCTCCTTAACCAGAACTCACACTTGGAGAACTTGGCATACAAGCCATGCTCTCTCAAGGTTTGCAGCACTATCCGAAGATGCTGGGCATGGTCCTCTGCATTCCTGGAGTACACCAAGATATCATCAATAAAGACGATCACAAAACGATCCAAGTACTCCCTGAAAACCCTGTTCATGAGATCCATGAATGCTGCAGGGGCGTTAGTCAACCCGAACGGCATCACAAGGAACTCATAATGCCCATATCTGGTTCGGAAAGCAGTCTTGGATACATCTCCTTCCCTGATCTTCAACTGGTGGTATCCGGATCTCAGATCTATTTTAGAAAAACAACCTGCTCCTGCCAGCTGGTCGAATAGATCATCGATCCTGGGTAACGGATACTTGTTTTTGATAGTGACTTTGTTCAACTGTCTGTAGTCGACACAAAGTCTAAGAGGTCCATCCTTCTTTCTGACAAACAATACTGGAGCACCCCAGGGTGAGGTACTCGGGCGGATGAAACCCTTAGCTACCAAATCCTGTAACTGCTCTTTCAACTCTCGCAACTCTGCTGGTGCCATCCTGTAGGGAGGAATAGAGATCGGTCTGGCATTGGGCATCAACTCAATCTCGAACTCTATTTCCCTATCCGGTGGTAGTCCTGGAAGCTCTTCCGGAAACAAATCTGGGAAGTCGCTAACAACTGGTACTAAGGATGGTTCCCTAACCTGACTGTCTAGCTCTCTCACATAAGCTAGGAACCCCTGACACCCCTTCCTTAACATTCTACGAGCCTGGAGGGCTGATATCAAACCCCTAGGTGTCCCTCTCCTGTCTCCTCTGAAGACACACTCTGACCCATCCTGGTCTCTGACACTGACTACCTTGTCTCTACAGTTCAGGGTAGCATCATACGTAGATAACCAGTCCATCCCTAGAATGACATCAAAATCTGTCAACTCTAGAACCACCAGGTCAGCTGGAAGGTATCTACCCTCTATGCACACTGGACTGAACCGACAGACTGACTCTGCCAAAGATGGATCACATTTGGGTCCACTGACCCATAGAGGACACTCTAACTCAGACACCATCAGACCCAACCTCTCTGCAGCTCTAGAAGAAATGAAAGAGTGAGAAGCACCGGGGTCCATTAAAGCATACACCTCTGAACACCCAATGATGAGATTACCTGACACCACCGTGTTCGACGTGTCTGCCTCCTGCTGAGTCAGGGTGAAAATCCGTGCTGGGGCTGACGGACCTACACCTCGGGAACCCATCCCTGATGAAGAGGCTGCCCCTCTTCCTCTTCCTCTGCCACTGCTTGGTGGTATGGCTGCAGCTACTGGCTGTACCACACTGCCCGTACTCATCTGCTGGGATGGTGCAACTAAAGTCGCCTGAGGACATTCCCGTGCATAATGTCCCTCCTGCCCACACCTATAGCAGGCTGTGGATCCCAACTGACAAGCTCCTCTATGCTGTTTGCCACACCTCTTGCACACTGGAAAATCTGTGCCAGAACTGGAGCCACTACTCATTCCCAGACCCGACTTAAGCCTATTCCAGAACTTGCCTCTCTTTCCTCTGAATTTCTCCCATCTCTTCTTGCTTGCACTTACTGTACTCTGTGAGGAGGAACCTGGTTTAACACCAGAAGACTGGGCCTTGACTACACCTTGACTTATGGCACTGGCCTCCATCTTTCTAGCAGCATCCACAATAGAGTGGAAACTTTCCTTCTCCGCATGAAGAATCAAAGAGAAATACCTGGGATGAAGCCTTGTGGCATATCTCTTTGCCTTCTTCTGATCTGTATCATATGCCTGACCAACATATGGCAACAATTCCAGGAACTTATCTGTATACTCATCAACGCTCATCACCTCCGTCTGTCTCAATTGCTCAAACTCCACAACCTTGAGTTCCCTGGAACTGTCAGGAAAAGCCCATCCAGCAAATTCGTTGGCGAACTCTTCCCATGTCATATTCTCCAGTCTCGGGTCCACATAGTTCTTGAACCATTCTCTAGCTTTCTTACACTTTAACGTGAACCCTGCCATCTCAATGGCTCTACCATCATCTGCTCCCAACTCACTTGTTATCATTCTGACTGCACTGAGATACTCAAAGGGATCATCTCCTGTATTGAATTTCGGAGCATCCAACTTTAAGTACTCGGTCATCTTCACCTTACTTCCCCCTGAAGAACTGGGTTGCTGTGCTTCCACAACAGGGGCTACTGGTTCAGGAGGTGGTGGTGGAGGAACTGGTTCCCTTACTTCAGGTTGTACTGGACTTGGATGAACAGGTGGGGGTGGATACATGTGATAGGGTGGATAAAAGGAAGGATAGGGCATATATGGCATGTAGGGTGGATATGGGGCAAAACTGGAGTAATCCGACGTGCCTCCCATCGGATACTCTGGGCCCTGTGGAAAGGGTGGATAGCCAAACCCAGAGGCCTGAACACCTCCCTGGGACTCCCCCATACCTTCTTCTGACCTTCCTACACCCATGCTTGCATCTCTACTCTGATCCTCTTCCCTCACACCTCTTTCTTCTACTGACCTTCCCCCTCTGCTTACTCCTCTCCTGCTCTCGTCAGAAGACCTTCTAGGGTCTCGTGACGTTCCTTCCCTGCTTGACCTGTGAGATCTTGCCCTTGGCAAGGCAGGTGGACGAGCAGCTGTACCCTCACTTACAGGTGGGACTCCAGTCAATCTCGCGGATCGACGAGTTCCTCGCATCTTCACTCGCTGGAAACAACAAACACATAAAACATAAGCAACACATCAAACAAATGCACATGCATAACTCATGGCATTGCACATCAGCATATAGACAGGACTGACATCCTATCCTAGTGGACATGTTTTCCTATGGTGCTTGACCTGTTAAACCTCTCTATGAGCCCACAACTCTCTCTATAGGTCCGACCATATGAACCTAGGGCTCTGATACCAATCTGTAACAGCCCGGAAACCGAACTGCCACCGGCACTAGGATCCAGATCGACTTAAGGTCGCCGGGACCCGTAGTAAGCCTGCTATCCTGTCTGTAGACCTGTGAACTCCCATACATGATCATACATTTGCTGTAAAAACATAAAACTTTTCTTCTCTCCAAGGCTTAACCTGTGCATGCACTCTCTCTGTGCTCTACTAATCCCTACTAGAGCTCCTCATGGCCCTAGGCGGATCAAACTCATAATGTTAAGCCTGGTTTTACTCATAAACATACAACAATAAAGAAACATACATAAACTGATCATGTGACTCCACAAAGGGATTACCAGTCTTATAAATCAAGCACCATGCTATACACTGTACATATACATAAACACTATCTCTTTACATTTACATGTCCACACTAGCTATTACACCACCCTGTACTCTTCCTGTACCCTGCTGAGTTCTCTCTGATCTCTGAACCTGCACAACTGAAGTTAGGGGAGAGGGATGAGCTACGATAGCCCAGTGAGTAGAATAGGCAAATACAGGTGATAAAACATGCTCTCATGGAATGCAACACATAATCACATAACCTCGGCCGGACGGATCAAAACTCCCTCTATCTCATCTGGGATACCGGAGTATCATGTGCCTGGTCCCCGTAGGGCTGTTCCAGGTCTTTATGCCTGGTCCTCGTAAGGCTGTTCCAGGTCTTTCCTCTGAGGGCTAATGAATCCTCACGAAGTCCGTGCCGTCTCACATAAGCAATGTACAAGGAGCAATGCCAAGTACAAGGATAAATGCAATGCACCATCTTTGTGTACACTAATGCACTCACCCTAAAGCATATTCATGATGCATGAAGCATGATAAAATATTCAGTTCTCATATTAAAACATTAAGTTAATTTCCACTCACCTGGTTATCTTTGCACTTACTCTGCAGGCTCTGCTACTGGACTCACTGCTGACCTCCCTGATTCCTCTGGTCCGTACCTACACAGGTGGACTCAAATGAGGGACTAAACTTACTCAAGAACATCTCTACGAAACTCCCCAAAACCCCTCTAAACGATCCTAAAACCAACACATAAAACATGCAAAAGAAAGCTGGACAGGGCACTTTCGGCGGCAGGTTCGGCGGCCGAAACCCCTCTCCAGAGACGAAACTCATGCATGTTCGGCGGCACCTTCGGCGGCCGAAGGTCTCGTCCAGAGACGAAACTCACACACTTTCGGCGGCCGAACTCCCTCTTTCGGCGGCCGAAAGTCCCTTTCTAAACCGAAAGCCTAGCTTTCGGGGGCAACCTTTGGCAGCCGAACTGCCTCCACAAAGGGTTCGGCGGCCGAACCTTCCTTCGGCGGCCGAACCTGGTTTTGCCCGAAGGACAGAACCCTGCTCTGTTTCATGCAAATTTTGCCCAAAAACCTACCAACATGCATATCAACTACTCCCAACTAGCATATACACATATATATGCACAAAGGGGTCTAAAACTACTCTAAAACCCCAAACAAACACAGCACATAACACTGAAACATGTTTGAACACCACAAATCACCAAAAACCTTACCTAAACCTACACATGCATACTACCCATACAAACTTCATAAAACCTTTTAAAACCATCAAAGAAGCTCAGGATCTTCACTTACCTCTTACACAACTTGAGGATGAAGGATCCTAGCGTGGAGATATGAAGAAAAGCTCTTCCAAAGCTCCAAGCTTCAAAACTTACTTCTTTTACTCACAACCTTCATAAATCATCAAAACTCTTAAAACTCTTGAAAGATTTGATGAAAATCATGGAAAACATGAAAGTCAACATAGGAGAGGCTGAAACTCACCTCTGGCTGCAAGTGGAGGAGAAATAACCTCCTTCCACCGACCCTTGGCCCTTTTATAGGTGGCTGGCCAGACCACCTTCGGCAGCCGAACGTGAAGCCGCAACCATGCAATGTTCGGCGGCCGAAAGTTACCTTCGGCGGCCGAACCTTTGCATTTCTCCCTTGTTGCTTTTCTTTCAAAACTCAAGTCTTTGAACACTTCAAAACATGAAAACAAGTGAAAATACTTTGGAAAACATAGGCATTACCCTTCTCGAGGGTTCCGACACCCGAGATTCCACCGGACTACAGGAATTCCGATGCCGGACTCGAGCCGGGTATTACAGTCTAGACCCATCATTTCTAGTCTTTGCTGCAGGATGGCACCAGTAGTAGGATGGCACCAATAGAATAAGTGAGATGGTAAAAGCCAGATGAATAGTAGCTAGTGGTTAGTGAGCTAGGAAAGATGCTCGAGGGTGTTGCTATGAGATGCTATGGCCTTAGATTTTATCCTGGTATAGGGAGAGTGATCTCTCATCTCCGAGTGCAGCCCTCAAGGAAAAGAAATAAGGCAGAGAATAGAGTAAGTAAAGAGAAGAGTAAGTAAACTAGAATAGAACAGAGAAAGAAAAGAGTAAGATTAAGAGTAAGTTCAGGAGGAGATTTCAGTTTAGTCTGGGATTAGGTGGTAATTGAGGCAGAGGAAAGGGTTAGCTTTTCCATTAGTAAATTCCCGAGGGAAGTTCCGTTAGCTTTAGCTCGGATCTTCACCCTGACTCAGTCGGAAGCTATCACATTGAACACAGTGACATCAAGTATGTTCACTTGTGGATGGTCGGATGTGTATGCTATTTGTTTTGAACCCGCATGTTTTTACTTCCTTGTGGCTTAGTGAGCTGTTACTAGAGTGGGTTTGATGACTTCTAGGCTTAGAGTGTTTTCTCTGGGTTAATGGACCCGGGTATGATCCATCTGAAGCAGAGTCAGTTAATCAGATCAGTTTAGAGTTGTAGTGAGTAGAAGTTATCCAGCTGACCTTATGGTTCTAGAATTGACTATTTGATGTCATTCTAGGGCGGATTGGCTACTTACTCATTGTACTACCTGTGTCTGTAGAGACAAGGTAGGAGAGTTCAGAGGCTAGGGTGGATCAGAACTAGTCCTTGGAAGGGACAGAGTATAGGTGCCTAGAGGTTTGGTGTCAGCCCAGCAGGCTCATAGGTACACAGGAAAGGTTATCAGAGGGTTCTAGCTCGTGTGAGTGAGTTTAGTAGTCAGATCGGGGAATTAGCCTCAATACTCGTAGATAGTAAGTTCTAGATGGTTTCCCAGATGAGCTGTCAGGTTTACCATCTGTCAGGGAGTCAGAGTATGGAATAGAAGTGGTGTTTGGACGCGGAACCATTTCTTTCCTTCTACCCTACAGGATGGCACCTACAGAGAGAGAGAGAGAGTATGATCAGAGTATGATAGGAAAGCTTGGTAGAGAAAGGTTACATTCGACTTAGTACCGCACTCTGGCATGTTCCAGTGTCGGTGTGAGAAACGAAGGATGAAACCTTGAGATTTTGTAACGACTGTGAGCAGTTGAACAAAATCACTACCAAGGACAGGTGTTCCCACATAGGATTGATGCTCTGTGGAGACTACGAGGAGGAGCTGTGTATCCTCCACGATAGATCTTAGAGTTGGGAACTAGTTATTGAGAGTTAGAAAGAGAGTTAAAGAAAACAAAAAAACAGTATAGGAAAGAAGAAGAAAGGCGGGCAAGGATCAGAGTGCTCAGCAAAAGTGTAGAATAGTTCAGAAAAACAGAGAAGCATGCCCATTATCTACTATATGGTGCAGATTCTAAGAGAACACGGCATAGAGGTCAAGTGCGGTAATATAAGTTCAGTTTCGGGGCATGTCCGTATGATTATAAGGTGTCATAAGACGTTTTTGTTTTAAAGTCAGTAGAGCATTGAAGCTATAGGCAAGGCATCTAGTTTTTCCTTAGAGGTATGGCTCCTCTGACTGGGTTGAGTAAAGCGAAGTAACGGTTAGTGTAACCAGACTAGTGTGACTAAAGATGAGAAGAGTCAAAGAAAGAGAAAAGTCAGTAATCAGATGAAAGAACCAAGTCAGTTGGATACTGGAAACAGTGAGACGCAATCAGTGTAGAGTATAGACACCGATTCAGCAGTTAAGCGTCAGCAGAGTCAGGAATTGTCGATACCCAGGAGTTTGACTCCAGTAATATCTGTGTCTCTTCGCAGAGGAAAGTGTTAGACTTTCCTTAATTGCTTATTTGCATATGTGTTTGTTGTGTGAACATTCGAGGACGAATGTTCTTAAAGGGGGGAAGAATGTAATACCCGACAGATTCAGACATCGGAATTTCTACCGTCCGGTGGCATTCGAGGATGTCAGAGGTTTCTAGAAGGGTAAGAGAAAGGTTTTCTAAAATATTTTTAAGTATTTTAAAGGTTTAGAGTGAAAAAGAATTGAGTTTTGTGGAGAATTGGCCAAAGGAGACTTTTGTCACTTTCGGCCCCCGAAGGTTAAGTTCGGCCGCCGAAAGTGATAGAGTTTCGGCCCCCGAAGGTTAAGTTCGGCCCCCGAAAGTTGCATGGTTTTGCATGCAGTTTCGGCAGCCGAAGCTGGGGTGGTCGGCTAAGCTGTGCATGCTCCTCAGTCCGTGATTTGGCCAGCTGTTGCCTCCAGATCATGGCTAGGGGGTTAAGCCACGTCTCCCTTGACTCATCTGCACGCTTTTATCAGCTTATGCAGAAGGTTGAGTGTGTCTCAACGAGTTTTGAACGTTTTTGAGAGAAAAGAAGAGTTATGAGGGTTTGAAGCTTTGGAGGAGGAGTTGCTGAGTTTGGTTGTTCCTCTTCTGATTTTAGGAGGTAAGGGAAGTCTTTAAGTTTGTTTTAATGAGTTTTAACCGTTTTTGTTAAAGAGGTTATGGGAGTTTATGTAGAGTTGCATGCTTAGGTTAGTTTTGATGAGTTTATGGAGAAGTTTGATTATGTGTTATGTTTGTTGTTTTGTTGGAGTTTAAGTTGTTTTAAGCTCCTTTATGCTTGTTAAAGTGTTTATGCATGTTTTAGAGGGGTTAAATGCATGTATTGAGGGCTGAGCAGGTGATGGAGGGACTGGCAGGCGTCCTTGTGCACGAAACTGAGTTCTGGATGAACTCAGGTTCGGCCGCCGAAAGTCCAAGTTAGGCCGCCGAACATGCCTGACTTTCGTCTCTGGAGGAGACATTCGGCCGCCGAAGGTGCTGCCGAAGGTGCCCTGTCCAGCTTTCCTTTGCTTGTTTTGCATGCTTGTTTTGAGGTATTCTAGAGGGGTTTTGGGGAGATGTTTATCAGTGATATAGAGTATGTTTGGTACCTCATTTGAGTCCTCCATTGTAGGATTGGACCCGAGAAAACGAGGTGTTTAGCAGTCTTCAGAGATAGAGTTGGTCCAGAGCTAGTTAGCCCAGAGTTAGCCAAGCAGAGGCTACAGGTGAGTGGAACTAAACCTTATATTTTAATTTGAAAAATGACACGCTCTTAACATGATCCATGCATCATAAAATGCCATGTTATATAGTAGGTTGTGTTGCATTAGAATTCACGAATATGCTGCATTGCATAAGATTGTATTTGTGTGGATGAATGTTGGATGATCCATAGCCCCTGATATCAGTGATATACTATGAGATCAGATGAGATATGGCATGAGATAGCCATACCAGGTCGCCCCTGGATAGTCCAGGTCGCTCCTGGTACTATGAGATAGACAGTTTGACCTGACTCAGATAGAGAAGTCCAGGTGAGGCCTAATCGCCCCTGGCATAGTTGGCCTTGTGATAGAGCCAGGTAAGAGAAGTCCAGGTGAGGCCTAATCGCCCCTGGCAAGTTGGACATATTGTTATATGTATACAGTGACGGGCTATTGGTGATAAGTTCATCCTTGAGGTGATATGTTTGTGATGTGATACATTTCATAAAAGCATGTAATTAATGAACTGTTTTACTGTTCCTCCTCACTGGGCTCTAGAGCTCATCCCACTCCCTTAACCCCAGTTTTGCAGGTTCTGAGATTAGCTGTGAGAAGTTAAAGTCAGCAAGAGTAAAGAGGAAGGATATGCATGCATGTATGTTTGTAATAGAATAGTGGACATGATGTAATTAAAAGATTAATTGTAAGGTATTGATATGTACTGTCATATACTGGATAGACTAGTGCTTTCCCTAGTGTCACTGCTATAGTGTGATGTATGATTAATCCCTTTGTACATGAATCCTGTCTTACGTTTCTTGATGAGAAATGTGTGAGTAGGCTTAATGTATGGCTTTGATGAGATACCAGTGGATTGTGTTACAGATGAAAAGGGTTTCAATCCCTTGAACCACAGCAGGTGGTAGTCCCTGGTATAGGCCCTGAGGGTCATTTCAGATTGACATATTTGAGTAGCAGTAGTTAAGCCTACAGAGTTTTACAGGATTGTTGAGTTGTTTATGTCTCATGTATGGGATTTATCAGGTACTCAGAGAGTATAGTCGGCTTACTACGGGTCCCGGCGGCCTTAAGCCGATCTGGATCCTAGTGCCAGTGATGGTTCGGACCGTTACTGAGGGGTACCGGTTTCCGGGTCGTTACAAAGTTAGTTGAGCTATGTTAGGTTTTATGTGATTTTTGATCAATGTGGCATGTTTGAGTATGTTTGAAGTGTTGTAGTTGGGGTATTTGTTTGTTTGAGGCCCCTAGGAGCTTGTATGCATGTTTTAGAACAAGTTTATGCATGATTGGTGAGTTTGGAGGCAAAAATGCATGAGGGAGCTAAGTTTCTGCCCTTGGCAGAAACCAGGTTCGGCAGCCGAAGGAGCTTTCGGCCGCCGAACATGGCTGGGGAGGCAGGCCTTTCGGCTGCCGAAGTTGCCCCCGAAAAGAGACTTTCATCTCTGTTTGGGACTTTCGGCCGCCGAAGGTGCCGCCGAACATGCATGAGTTTCGCCTCTGTCTGGGAGTTTCGGCTGCCGAAAGTGCCGCCGAACCTGCCTGACTTTCGGCTCTGGAGGGACTTTCGGCCGCCGAACCTGCCGCCGAAAGTGCCCTGTTCAGCCATTTCTTGCATGTTTTTATATAGTTGTTTTGTGGTGTTTTAGGGGGTTTTTGGGGAGTATATTAGAGTTATGTTTATGTATGTTTGGTCCCTCATTGGAGTCCACCTGTGTAGGTTCGGACTCGAGGAACCGAGGACCCCAGCAGTGAGCCAGCTGCTACAGAGTTTGTCAGAGCTAGCCAGAGGTGAGTGGAATAAACCTTAAGTTTTAAAATAAATGAAATATGAATTTTGAGCATGATCCATGCATCATGAATGCCATGAGATATAGTAGGTTGTTTGCATTAGTATTCACAAATATGTTGCATTGCATTTATGATGTTGATGTTGATGTGGATTGGTTATTGGATGATCCTTTAGTCCTCATATGATATGATGATGTTATGGCATGATATGGTATGGAAGTCCAAGTTGTACCCATTCTACGTCCCTGGCACGATGTAAGAGGAAGTCCAGGTTGTACCCATTCTACGTCCCTGGCACAGTTGGACTGTATGATATGTTATGTTAAGAGAAAGACCGGTTGTACCCATTCTACGTCCCGGCACAATTGGACTATGTGGAGGACTATAGGTGACAATACCATCCAAGATGTGATTTGTTGTGATGTGTTGCATTCCATGAAAGCATGAAATTTTAATATATTGTTTCTACTATTCTGCTCACTGGGCTTGTAGCTCACCCCTCTCCCCTAACCCCAGATGTGCAGGTACAGGGTAGACCAGAAGGTTAGCCAGAGTTTTTGAAGTATGTTGATGTAATAGTTAGATTGTGGACATGACAATTGTATTATGATGTAATGTAAGAGATTACAATATGTTATGTAATGAGGTATATTGAGGTTATAGATGTGCTTGACCCTATGAGTATTGTTATCCCTTTTGATACATGATCTATAGAAATGTTTTATAATGTTCATGTTAGCCAACTCATCTCATGTTGTATCGCCCGTTGGGGCATTGATGAGATCCCACAGAGGGATCATGATTATGATCATGACTATGTACATGTATGTTCAGGTTGAGTTGGATGTTTGAAAGAAAAGTTTTAAATTTTTATGCATGTTGTTGATCATGTATGGGATTATTCAGGTTTACAGGTTCTATGTCAGGCTTGCTACGGGTCCCGGCGGCCTTAAGCCGATCTGGATCCTAGCGCCGGTAGCGGTCCGATTTTCGGGTCGTTATAGAATGGTATCAGAGCCCTAGGTTCATAAGGATCGGACCTAGAGTGTCGGGCTCATAGATGTTATAGAAGGTCAAGCACAATAGGAAGATCATGTCCACTAGGATAGGATGTTGAGTCATGTCTTGTATGATGATGTGAAATGCCATGATTATATGCATGTGCATTAATGATATGCTATGCTATGTGATGTATGTGATGAGGGTTCATGTGTGCCCACATGAACCATATGATGCTAATGTTTGTATGATGTGTACGGTTTTTCAGAAAACAGGATGAGAGGAACTCGTCGATCTGCACGATTGACTGGAGTGCCACCTGAGGATGAGGGCACGAGCGCCCGTCCTCCTACATTGCCTAGGGCAATGTCTTGTAGAGCCAACAGAGAAAGAGTGTCAAGGGACCCTAGAAGGTCTTTTGATGCTAGCAGAAGGGGGACAGATAGAGGAGGAGGTTCTTCAGATGTGAGGGAGGTTACAGGAGAGGATTAGAGGAGGGATGGGAACCTGGATGTGAGCATGGAGGAAGAAGGGACAGGGGAGTCTCAGGGAGGCGTTCAGGCCTCAGGGTATGGTTTTCCACCCCATTATCCACCCTTCCCACAGGGTTCAGGGTATCCGATGGGAGGCACGTCGGATTACTCCAGCTTTAACCCCTACCCTACCTACATGCCTTATCCACCTTTCTATCCACCTTACCCACAGTACCCAGCTTATCCACCCTCACCTTTCTATCCAAACCCGGCAAACCCCACCTCGGGGAATGCTACACCTCCACCTCCACCACCTACAGAACCAGCAGCCCCAGTTACTCAACCTCCTAGACCTAGCTCAGCTGATGGGAGCAAGGTAAAGATGACAGATTACCTTAAGCTGGATGCTCCCAAATACAAGTTAGGGGATGACCCCTTTGAGTATCTGAGAGTGGTGAAGACAATAACTGATGAGCTAGGGGCAAGTGACAGCAGGGCCATTCAGATGGCAGGGTTCACTTTAAAGTGCAAGAAGGCACGGGAATGGTTCAAGTGTTATGTGGACTCGAGACTAGACGGTATGACATGGGAAGAATTTGCGAATGAGTTCGCTGGATGGGCTTTTCCAGACAGTTCCAGAGAACTGAAGATGATCGAGTTTGAGCAACTGAGGCAGTCAGAGCACATGGGTGTAGAGGAGTTCACGGATAAATTCTTGGAGCTATTGCCTTTTTCAGGGCAAGCTCTAGATACAGATACGAAGAAAGCCAAGAGGTATGTTATGAAGCTGCATTCCAGGTACTCCTCGCTGATTCAGTCAGCTGAGAGAGAAAGTTTCCACACTGTGGTGGATATGGCTCGAAGAATGGAGGCAAGTGCTATAGTTGAGGGGTCAGTGAAGCAGTCAGTGACCCAGTCTTCAGGGGTTAAGACCCCAGGCAGAGGAGGACCAGGTTTCTCTTCTCAGAGCTCAGGTAAGAAGAGGTGGGATAACACCACCAGGAAGCCGAAGAAGAATAAGTTTTGGAACAAGTTGAAATCCGGTCTGGGATTTGGCGGTGGCTCGAGCTCAGGCTCAGATGGTACAGAATGCCAGAGATGTGGAAGACCACACAGGGGAGTGTGTCGAGCTAGGACTAATACATGTTTCAGATGTGGACAGGAGGGACACATAGCTCGGGATTGTCCTAGAGCGCCTTTTATGGGCCAGCCCCAGCAGACAGCTTCTGGTAGTGTGGCACAGCCAGCAGTTCCAGCCACAACTCAGGGCAGTGGCAGAGGTAGAGGGAGAGGGGCAGCCTCTTCTTCTGGTTCCCGAGGTGAAGGTCCATCAGCTCCAGCCAGGATCTTCACCATGACACAGCAGGAGGCTAACACATCCAACACCGTGGTGTCAGGTAATCTCGTCATTGGATGTTCTGATGTGTATGCATTAATGGACCCGGGTGCATCTCATTCATTTATTGCTCCGAGAGCCGTTGAGAGGTTGAGTCTGATAGTCTCTGGGTTAGAGTGTCCCCTATGGGTTAGTGGACCCAAGTGTGACCCGTCAGTGGCAGTGTCAGTCTGCCAGTACAGTCCAGTTTTTGTTGAGGGAAGATGCCTCTCCGCCGACCTTGTGGTTCTAGATTTGACAGACTTTGACGTCATTCTAGGGATGGATTGGCTATCTACCCATGGTGCTACCTTGGACTGCAGGGACAAGGTAGTCAGGTTCAGAGATCAGAACGGGTCAGAGGTCGTCTTCAGAGGAGACAAGAGGGGCACACCTAGAGGTCTTATATCAGCTCTTCATGCTCGTAGGTTGCTTAGGAAGGGATGTCAGGGGTACTTAGCTCACGTGAGAGAGCTAGACAGTCAGGTCAGGGAGCCGGCCTCGGTGCCAGTTGTCAGAGAGTTTCAGGATGTTTTTCCGGATGAACTTCCAGGTTTACCACCTGCTAGGGAGATAGAGTTCGAGATAGAGTTGATGCCTGAAACTAGACCGATCTCTATCCCTCCCTACAGGATGGCTCCAGCTGAGTTGAAAGAATTGAAAGAACAGTTGCAAGAGTTGGTAGAAAAGGGCTTCATCCGACCGAGCACTTCACCTTGGGGTGCACCAGTTTTATTCGTAAGAAAGAAGGATGGATCCCTTAGACTTTGTATCGACTACAGACAGTTGAACAAAGTCACTACCAAGAATAGGTACCCATTGCCAAGGATCGATGATCTATTCGACCAGCTAGCCGGAGCAGGTTGTTTCTCCAAAATAGATCTGAGATCGGGGTACCATCAGTTAAGGATAAGGGAGGAGGATGTGCCGAAGACAGCCTTCAGGACCAGATATGGGCATTTTGAGTTCCTTGTAATGCCGTTCGGGTTAACCAACGCCCCTGCAGCATTCATGGATCTCATGAACATAGTGTTTAGCCAACACCTGGATCACTTCGTTATTGTCTTCATAGATGATATCTTAGTGTATTTCAGGAATGCAGAGGAGCATGCCCATCATCTGCGGTTGGTCTTGCAGACTTTGAGGGAACATGGCTTGTATGCCAAGTTCTCTAAATGTGAGTTCTGGCTGAGGAGCATTTCGTTTTTGGGGCATGTAGTGTCAGAGAATGGGATTGAGGTGGACCCCAAGAAGACAGAAACTGTGGCTAACTGGCCTAGACCCACTTCAGTGACAGAGATTAGAAGTTTCTTGGGTTTGGCAGGTTACTACAGGAGGTTCGTTCAGGACTTCTCAAAATTAGCAGCTCCTCTGACCAGACTAACCAGGAAGAATCAGAAGTTTCTGTGGACCGACCAGTGCGAGGAGAGTTTTGAAGAGCTTAAGAAGAGGTTGACTTCAGCACCAGTTTTAGCTCTGCCATCTAGTGATGAGGACTTTACGGTCTTTTGTGATGCATCCCGTGTGGGACTGGGTTGTGTACTAATGTAGAAGGAGAGGGTGATCGCTTATGCTTCTAGGCAGCTAAAGAAGCATGAGTTGAATTACCCCACACATGACCTAGAGATGGCAGCAGTAATCTTTGCACTCAAGATGTGGAGGCACTACCTCTACGGGGTAAAATGTGAGATCTTCACAGATCATAAAAGCCTGCAGTACATCCTGAGTCAAAGAGATTTGAATTTGAGACAGAGGAGATGGGTGGAGCTGCTGAGTGACTATGATTGCAAGATTCAGTATCATCCGGGTAAGGCGAATGTCGTGGCAGACGCCCTAAGCCGAAAGTCACTAGGCAGTCTATCCCACATCACGGCAGAGAGGAGACCAGTGGTGAAGGAGTTCTACAAGCTTATTGAGGAAGGTCTACAGTTGGAGTTGTCTGGTACAGGTGCCTTGGTGGCCCAGATGAGAGTAGCACCCGTGTTTCTGGAGCAGGTGGCTCAGAAACAGCATGAGGACCCGGAGTTAGTAAAGATTGCCAGGACTGTTCAGTCAGACAACGATAGTGAATTCAGATTTGACAGCAAGGGGATCCTCCGCTATGGGAGCAGACTATGTGTACCAGATGACATTGGGCTAAAAGGAGATATTATGAGAGAGGCTTATAATGCAAGATACAACATTCACCCCGGAGCCACCAAGATGTATCAAGATTTGAAGAAGGTTTATTGGTGGCCAGCTATGAAGAAAGAAGTGGCACAGTTTGTGTCAGCCTGCGAAGTGTGTCAGAGGGTGAAGCTGGAATATCAGAAGCCGGCTGGAATGCTTAACCCGCTACCTATTCCAGAATGGAAATGGGAAAATATAGCTATGGACTTCGTAGTGGGGTTACCGGCGGCGTCCAACAGAGTGGACTCCATATGGGTGATTGTGGACAGACTCACCAAATCTGCTCACTTCATTCCTGTCAGGAGTGGCTACTCTGTAGACAAGTTGGCGCAGGTATATGTGGATGAGATCGTCAGGCTGCATGGGGTTCCTGTTTCGATAGTGTCTGATAGAGGGCCCCAGTTCACCTCCAGGTTTTGGCGGAGTCTGCAGAACGCCATGGGTACCAGGTTGGACTTCAGTACTGCCTTCCACCCCCAGACTGATGGACAGTCAGAAAGGACCATCCAGACTATCGAGGATATGCTCAGAATGTGTGTGCTGGACTTTGGCGGTTCTTGGAGGCAGCATCTACCTTTGGTGGAGTTTGCCTACAACAACAGCCATCACGCTAGCATCGGGATGGCTCCATATGAAGCTTTGTACGGAAGGAAGTGCAGATCACCTGTTTGCTGGGAGGAAGTTAGAGAAAAGGCCTTGGCAGGGCCTGAGCTAGTAGAGATCACCAGCAGGGTGGTACCCATAATCAGAGAGAGAATCAAGACTGCTGCCAGCAGACAGAAGAGCTATGCAGACGTCCGCAGGAGACAGTTAGAGTTTCAGGAGGGGGATCTGGTATTGCTCAAGGTGTCTCCTATGAAGGGAGTGGTTCGCTTCGGGAAGAAAGGTAAACTAGCCCCACGATACATCGGACCCTTTGAAATCTTGCGAAAGATTGGGAATGTGTCGTACAAGCTGGATTTACCTGCTTTAATGGAAAGAATCCATCCGGTTTTCCATGTTTCAATGTTGAGGAAATTTGTGTCAGATCCGAGCAAGGTTCTTAGTGAGCCTGATGTGGAGGTCCAAGAGGATCTCACCTATGTTGAACAGCCAGTACGGATCATAGACACCCAGATCAGAAAGTTAAGGAACAAGGAAATCCCGATGGTGAAAGTCCTTTGGAACCACCACAATATGGAAGAATGCACTTGGGAGACACGGGAGTCTATGCTCCAGCAGTACCCTCATCTCTTTTAAGGTTAGTCTCTATGTGTTTATGTGCTATGTATGTATGTTATGTTTTATGCCATGCTATGCGTGCTAGTTGAGGTACATTCGGGGACGAATGTTCTTAAGGGGGGGAGAATGTAATACCCGGCTAGACTCCGGTATCGGAATTCCTACCGTCCGGTGGAATCTCGGATGTCGGAAGCCTCTAGTAGGGTAGAAACATGTTTTCATAAAATGTTTTAAGGTATTTCATGGTTTTAAATATGAAAATTTAATGAGTTTTACATGAAAAGTCCTTGGAGGAAAACCCAGGTTCGGCCGCCGAAGCTCAAGTTCGGCTGCCGAACATGCATGTGTTTTGGAGGCACGTTAGGCCCCCGAAAGCATAGGTGAGGGAAGTTCAGGTTTGGCCGCCGAAACCCAAGTTCGGCCGCCGAACATGGCATGCTTGCGGAAGCACTTTCGGCCCCCGAACGTGGCCTGGCCAGCCACCTATAAAAGGGACCCTTAGCCGAAATGGACGAGCTTTCTTCCATTTTCGGCCACAACTAGCTTCCAACCTCCCTCTTCCAAATCTAGTGTTTTTCCTCCAAATCCCCACCATTTTTCTTGAGTTTTAAGCTTGCATTGAAGGTTTTGAACTTTTGAAACAAGTTTTGGAGCTTTGGGAACTCAGGAGCTCATTTTCTTGGATCTCCAAGTTTAGGTCGTCTCTTTCTCGATCTTCAAGAGGTAAGAGCCGATCTTAAGCTCAATGTATGTTTTAAATAAGTTTTAAAAATTTTTATGGGGTATAAATGCATGTTTAAGTTAGTTGAGCTATGTTAGGTTTTATGTGATTTTTGATCAATGTGGCATGTTTGAGTATGTTTGAAGTGTTGTAGTTGGGGTATTTGTTTGTTTGAGGCCCCTAGGAGCTTGTATGCATGTTTTAGAACAAGTTTATGCATGATTGGTGAGTTTGGAGGCAAAAATGCATGAGGGAGCCAAGTTTCTGCCCTTGGCAGAAACCAGGTTCGGCAGCCGAAGGAGCTTTCGGCCGCCGAACATGGCTGGGGAGGCAGGCCTTTCGGCTGCCGAAGTTGCCCCCGAAAAGAGACTTTCGTCTCTGTTTGGGACTTTCGGCCGCCGAAGGTGCCGCCGAACATGCATGAGTTTCGCCTCTGTCTGGGAGTTTCGGCTGCCGAAAGTGCCGCCGAACCTGCCTGACTTTCGGCTCTGGAGGGACTTTCGGCCGCCGAACCTGCCGCCGAAAGTGCCCTGTTCAGCCATTTCTTGCATGTTTTTATATAGTTGTTTTGTGGTGTTTTAGGGGGTTTTTGGGGAGTATATTAGAGTTATGTTTATGTATGTTTGGTCCCTCATTGGAGTCCACCTGTGTAGGTTCGGACTCGAGGAACCGAGGACCCCAGCAGTGACCCAGCTGCTACAGAGTTTGTCAGAGCTAGCCAGAGGTGAGTGGAATAAACCTTAAGTTTTAAAATAAATGAAATATGAATTTTGAGCATGATCCATGCATCATGAATGCCATGAGATATAGTAGGTTGTTTGCATTAGTATTCACGAATATGTTGCATTGCATTTATGATGTTGATGTGGATTGGTTATTGGATGATCCTTTAGTCCTCATATGATATGATGATGTTATGGCATGATATGGTATGGAAGTCCAGGTTGTACCCATTCTACGTCCCTGGCACGATGTAAGAGGAAGTCCAGGTTGTACCCATTCTACGTCCCTGGCACAGTTGGACTGTATGATATGTTATGTTAAGAGAAAGACCGGTTGTACCCATTCTACGTCCCGGCACAGTTGGACTATGTGGAGGACTATAGGTGACAATACCATCCAAGATGTGATTTGTTGTGATGTGTTGCATTCCATGAAAGCATGAAATTTTAATATATTGTTTCTACTATTCTGCTCACTGGGCTTGTAGCTCACCCCTCTCCCCTAACCCCAGATGTGCAGGTACAGGGTAGACCAGAAGGTTAGCCAGAGTTTTTGAAGTATGTTGATGTAATAGTTAGATTGTGGACATGACAATTGTATTATGATGTAAGGTAAGAGATTACAGTATGTTATGTAATGAGGTATATTGAGGTTATAGATGTGCTTGACCCTATGAGTATTGTTATCCCTTTTGATACATGATCTATAGAAATGTTTTATAATGTTCATGTTAGCCAACTCATCTCATGTTGTATCGCCCGTTGGGGCATTGATGAGATCCCACAGAGGGATCATGATTATGATCATGACTATGTACATGTATGTTCAGGTTGAGTTGGATGTTTGAAAGAAAAGTTTTAAATTTTTATGCATGTTGTTGATCATGTATGGGATTATTCAGGTTTACAGGTTCTATGTCAGGCTTGCTACGGGTCCCGGCGGCCTTAAGCCGATCTGGATCCTAGCGCCGGTAGCGGTCCGATTTTCGAGTCGTTACATTCGTATTAATAGAATTTATATTAATAGAATATAGATTATTAAATCTATCTATCTATCTATGAACCCCTTTTATAAACCTAATAACACCTTATACAGTAAAAGAAGATTGCATAGAATTTAAAACAAGAAATAAAAAGGTAAAAATAGATTTTACAGAAAAACCTAAAAGAAAAAATTTAAATCTGATAAAAGCACATTCCATTAGGACAATGGAAATAAATTCAATGATAAAATCTAAAGAAGAGGATTTAAAGGATTTGAAAAATAATGTACAAATAGTTAGGATTAAAAAGCAATTAGAAAGTGAAAATCTACCCCTTTCATTTTAAGATGTCTATTTGGAATTTCTGATATGGAATGCCTATGTTGTACTATAGTTTGCATTACTGGTTTAGGTTCATCTTCTTTATATGTTGCATATATTACTGATGGTATATTTGATACTCTTCCTATATCATCTGTTATTACTGAGGATGAAGATCCTGTATATCTACTGCTCATGCTTCTGTTAAATTTTAATGATACTTTACCATCTTCAAACTGCTCAATTTTACTTAAACTTGTATTTGGCTTTACCTTTTCTGGTATGTATATATATATATATATATATATATATATATATATATATATATATATATATATATATATATATATATATATTAGAAGGGTATTTAATATGGCCAATGATAGTGCCAGAAGTGGGCCCAGTCCCTAAAGTGGCATCCAACATGGAGACGTTACCGTGTGCAGGGGTAAACATTTGTGCCATATAGGATTTAAAGTAGCGCCTCTACTAACAGCTTAAGCTTTTGGTAGGATGGTATGTGCCCTAATGGTATCAGAGCCAGGTCACGGGTTCGAGCCGCGGGGAATGAAGGGTATTTAATATGGCTAATGATAATGAAGAGGGAGAAGAGAAAGATGCCGTCAACACGGGCTTATATAGGTAGCATATATAAAATATGCAGAAAATAAATAACATAAAATATAGGTAGCTTTTACTGTTCATAAATAGTAACTTGTACTGTTGATGAATAGTGATCTGTCTGCCATCATTTTTTCGTTTTTGTTTTTACTCTAATTCTGAAGATGATGATGAGGACGATGAGGTGTCTAGTTTCTTCTTTCCTTTTCCTTTTTTCTTTGCTTTTTCTTTCCTTTTTCTTTTACTTTGTTTGTCTTGCTTTTAATTTTTATTGCTGGTAATATCCCATAACAGTCATCTTCATTGCTGTCACAGTGAGAAGAAGCCAGATTTTTACTCGAGGATGACGTACTTGACGCTGTCGACTCCGATTCCGAACTTGACTGTCTTTTAGGCTTTCTTCTGCTAGATTTTTTCTTTGGAGCTTTTTTACTGGAAGAGTGTTTTGACGATTCTTTACTACTGGACTTTCTTTCTTTTAGTTCCTCAGACTTTACTGTTTCTCCTGAGCCCAATTGGCTGAACATCTGTTGACATATCATTTTATATTCTTCAGGAGTTTTAGCTGTTGCGAGCATAGCTTGGCACTGGGCCTTTTGAGCCCCAAATGAAGACTCTCTTTGCAGGGCCAATTTACTAGCATAAGATATTGCAGGAAACTGGGCTTTTTTAAGAATCCAATTTTTTACCACAATTTCAATGGTGGAATTTTTGAATGATCCCCACCATTTTACTTTGTGCTTTTTTACTATGGCCAGAATATTTAATTCCGTTGTATATTGAAAATCAAAATACCATTGGTATACCCATGGAATAAAAAATTGGGTACAAAAATACATCAAGGGGGTATATATTTTTCACTTGGGTAAGGTTTATAGTGAGTTTTAAAATACTGATATACTTGGAGTACTTCTGGTGATAGGACCTCATCAGTAATACCCCTATATTGCCACCATTTTAAAAACCAATTAGGAAATTTAGTGGTGGTTTTAATACTTTGTTGGTCAAAATATATCAACCACGAATGAATAGTGGTTGGGTTTTGAATACAAAAAATATTTATCCATACATCTATATAATCAAAATAGTTATACAAGGTAGAATACTTTTTTAAGGTTTTAAACTGTGTTGCAGTGTATAAACTCGAGATCGGCCAATCTTTTGGATGGACGACCCGTTTTATTTGAATGGAAAAATATGCTATTACTCTTTTATGATGTTTATCAAAATTGTGTTTTATCCGGGCTGAACCGATTTTTTCCAAAATACTTTGATAATACTCCTGAGGCTTTGAAACATCTTTTGGCCTGAAAAACCAATTCTCAGGATAATTTTTTCTAACTACTTCCCAAGGATTTATGTCATTAAAATCATGTTCTATTTATATTTCAAATTCTGAAATATTCTTTAAAAACCATTTATAAACACCAGAGTTATAACTTTGAGAAGATTGGATTTTTGGCAAACCCACAGCCTTGAACGGATTTGATAAGTCTTTACTATCTACTGTTTGAGACAGACTAGCCATACCATGAGCGGGCACGATCGCTTTAGTTTTAGAAGCCATACTTGAGTCCCTCGAAGAGGATGCCATATTTTGTAGAGCTTTGATAACTTCTGGCGATTTACTTAATTCTTCTATCTATCTCTTTAAATCTTCTGGATTTTTATCTTGGGCTTTTTGGGTTTTATTTAGGTCTTCTGAATGTTCAAAGAGGGCTTTAGAAGTAGAGCTTGGGCTTGGGCTAGATTTTACTTCCTTCTGCTTATTTTTCTTCCTTCCCATTATTCTGTAAAAATTCTCGAGTTAGAAAATTTGGTATATTATTACTACTTCTTTTAATGTACTAAATTTCAAAATCAAAGATACTTAAAATCGCTTGCCATCTAGCAAAAATCTGTTTAGAGGTAAGGTTTTTAACATCTTTTTTTAAAACATCTTTTGCCGATTTACAATCAATCCTGACTAAAAACTTTTAATTTAATAAATCAGACTAGAATTTATTTATACAAATCACAATACTCAAAATTTCTTTTTTAATAGTAGAATAATTTAATTGGGCTGAATTCCAATGTCCTGACGTAAATTGAATTATATTTTCTTTACCATTTATCTTCTGTTTTAAAATTTCTCCATATCCTACTTCTGAAGCATCTGTCCCTACTATTTTAAAAGCTTCTGGATTAGGAATGTATAAACATGAAATTTCTTTTACTAGTGATTTTATGTGTCTTATAATGCAGGTATGTTCTCCAGTCCATGGTCCAACATTTTTCTTAAGTCTATTATGTAATGGTTTTATCATTCTGTTTAGATTATGATAAAAATCTATGACATAATTTAAACATTCCAAAAATCTTTGTAACTGAGTTTTATTGGTTATTTCATCTGGGAATTTATCTCCAAATGCCATTGTTCTTTCAATGAGTTGGATTTTACCTTGTTCTATATAGTGTTCTATATAGTGTCCTAAAAATCTAATTTTAGTATAGAATAAATTCATTTTAGTTTTACTTAGGGCTAACCCATTCTTTTTTATTACTATACAGAATGTCTTTAGATGTTTAAAATGTTCTTCTATTGTCTGGCTAAAGACCAATACATCATCTATATAAACTATACAGAATTTTGAATAAAGATTAAATATATCATTCATAATTTTCTGAAATTCTGAAGGAGCATTCTTTAATCCAAAAGGCATCACATTTCATTCATAATGTCCAAAAGGGACTGTAAATGCCGTTTTATACCTGATGACCGCTGAATTCCTTCACCCCGGACCAGGGGCTTGACCACAGCCCAAGGCCCATGACGTAGAGGCCCACACACCTGATACATATAACAATCATGGCTCATCCAACCTTCAAGGCCGGGCTCGACCCATCTTCCTCATTCAAACCGGCCCGGCCCGCACGAAGCAGGCCCTCTCCACTCAGGCTTAGCATCCGGCCCAACTCTCAGCCCAGTCCAGGATCCAGAATGATATTCACCAGACAGCCTGGCAGATCCGCTCGAACGTACGCATGAGGAGAATCAGAGGCCGTTACGCATGGAGCAGGCGGCTGATACCCTAGTACCTCCGAATCCGGATGGCAGAGACGCGTGGCCCAATCCTGGAGAAACCTTTACACGTCACCAGCAAGCAAAATAATGTATAAAAGAGGAGACCCCTCCTCAGAAAGCTTAAGCCTTATTCAGTAATACAAAACCCTTGTAAAACCTTATTCCATTGGATCTCGGATCATCAATTGGCGCCGTCTGTGGGAAACGAAGGAGATCTTTTCATCACCGGAGTTTTCACTTTCAAAACCCACTGAGATCCACGATGGTAAACCACCAAGACAGTAACCTTAATATTCCAAATGACCTGAGCTCTGCCCAAGATGGGCAGCAGTTCTCCTTTTCTAGCCCTACAATGTTGAATAACCAAACACCTATTTCTCTTAATCCCTCGCCAAGCCTGGCAGGGAATACTCCCACCATGACCCTGTCTAACCAAGACATTCAAACCATGGCTCTCCAGCTACAAACCACTGCTCACTGGTTGGGCCAGATAATGCAACAAAGGGGACTTAGCACCCCAGTAAACGCACTCCCAGTAGTGGAGGAACCCAGAACCGATGAACCCCAACCTACCTCTACCCGCCTCCGAACTAACAACCACGATACCGGAGAAGAGGAAGAACCGGAGACCCGAATTCATGGGCGAAGGGCAAGAGAGTTGATAGAAAATGAAGAGGTGAACGACTATTCTGCCGAAACAACCAGAGAAACGGGAACTGAAACAGAGGAGGAAGAATGCAGTTTGGGCAAAAGATCCAACCCGGAAGACGAGAAAATGAACCAAAAGCTGAAAAGGTTGAAGGAGCAGCTCCTAGCCGAGCTAGGTAAGAAAGATCAGAGTCAAACCTCCTTGCCTACTTCTTCTCCCTTCTCAAAGTTAATGCAGCAGGAGACCGTTCCCAAAAAGTTTATGATGCCACCGATGGCGGCCTATAATGGAGCTGGTAACCCGAGAGAGCACGTCATGAACTATAAGACCTTCATGGAGTTACAAACCCTGTCAGATGCTCTGATGTGCAAGGTGTTCCCAACAACGCTCTCGGGACCAGCGAGGGCATGGTTCAACAGCCTGGAGGCCGGAAGCATTCAAAGTTTCGGAGATCTGGCCACTCGCTTCATTAGCCGGTTCGTAGCTGGGGTGCCTGCAGATAGGAAGACGAGTTATCTGGAAACAGTGAGACAAAAAGCTGGTGAATCCCTCAGAGAGTATGTCGCCCGTTTCAATACGGAGGCCCTGCAGATCCCCGAGCTTGACGAAGGAAGGGCGGTAGAGGCCATGCAGAAGGGAACAACCTCTGCCGAGTTCTTCGGTTCGTTGATGAAGAGGGCGGAAAAGTATATAAGGCAGGATGACGCCTTAGTAACAAGTAGATTTGCCAAAAGGGCGGAAGGAAAAGAAAAAGCCCCGGAGGAGGGGAGGTCGGAGAAGCACGAGAAGAAGCATGGAAAGAGGCCTGAACCGTACAAGCAGGCCTGGGAAAGAAGGGATCACAGGCCTCCTCCTCCTCGGATTCTCGAACCAAGAACGCTCCCTCCTTGGGTTCCGGAGAAACCGACTCCATTAAATGCGTCTAGAGCCGAGGTGCTCATGGCTGTCCAAAATAAAGAGTTTCTCCAGTGGCCCCAGCCTTTGAAGTCGGAAGCAGATCAGAGGAATCCTGATAAGTATTGTCAGTATCACCGAACGCATGGCCACGACACAAATAACTATTTTCAGTTAATCGCAGAGATTGAAAGATTGATAAAAAGGGGGCATCTCAAAAATTTTGTGAAGAAACCGGAGGGGCAGAGGCCTCAACCCGGTCCGGCAGCCCAGATGCCCAGGAGAACTGGAACGGGGCCAGTGAACGATGGGTCCAGTGGGACTATTAATATGATCGTTGGAGGAACTGGAGGACGGATGAACCGTCGAGGAAAGAAGAGAAACCGGGAAGGGGAGACCAGCAATGGCGAGGTTATGCAGATCGTTGAACACTCTCCCATGACCATCGCTTTCTCTTCGGAGGATGCACAGGGCATTCAGATGCCCCATGATGACGCGTTTGTCATTGAAGCAGTTATTCATAATTTTCGGGTGAAGAAGGTTCTGGTGGATGATGGGAGTAAGGTTAACTTATTGCCATATCGGGTTTTCCAGCAGATGGGAATCCCAGAGGAACAGCTGGTTCGGGACCAGTCACCCATCAAAGGGATCGGAGGAGCACCGGTACTTGTAGAAGGGAAGGTGAAGCTGGCCCTCACCTTGGGAGAAGCACCCAAAGCTCGCACCCATTATGAGGTGTTCTTGGTGGTCAAACTCCCACTGAGCTACAATGCGATTTTGGGGAGGCCGGCGTTGTTCAGTTTCGAAGCTGTCACTAGCATCAGGTATCTGGCACTCAAGTTCCCAACGGAAGGAGGAGTGGGAATGGTCCGGGGAAGCCAGGAGGAAGCAAGGGCAGTATACTTGGCCACAGTGACGGAACCGAACTCAACCGGAGAAGCGCTTGATTCGGAAGTTTTGGAGGTCAGGGATGAGACAAAGGAAGCCCGGACAGAGCCCGTTGGAGAGCTGGAGACTTTTTCCCTATCAGAAGAAGAAACGAGTAAGGTCTTCAGTCTCAATGCCGGCCTCACCAAAGAACAAAAAGGTGAAGCCATGGCCCTGATCCGAAGTCACTCACCGACCTTCGCATGGAAGCCCTCAGACATGCCGGGAATTGACCCCAAAGTAATGACACACCAATTGAATGTCCTCCCCGAGGCCAGACCAGTAAAGCAAAAGAAGAGAGTAGTGGGAAGAGAGAAGCAGCAGGCTACCCAGGAAGAGGTGCAGAAGCTAGAAGAGGCAGGCTTTATTAGGGAGGTTATGTACCCACAGTGGTTGGCAAATCCTGTGTTAGTCAAAAAAGCCAATGGCAAATACAGGATGTGTATAGATTTTACCGACCTGAATAAGGCCTGCCCTAAAGATTGTTACCCCCTTCCCGATATTAATAAGATGGTCGACTCAACGGCTGGTTTTGATTATATGTCTTCTTTGGATGCTATGTCTGGTTACCACCAAATCCCAATGGAAAAAACGGATGAGGAGAAGACCTCATTTATAACTGAAGACGGGACTTACTGCTACAGAGCTATGCCCTTCGGATTAAGAAACGCCGGGGCAACTTACCAACGATTAATGAATAAAATCTTTAAAAACCAGATCGGCAGGAATGTAGAAGTGTATGTGGATGACATGGTGGTTAAAAGTTCAACCTTTCAACAACATATAACGGATTTAAGGGAGATATTTGGGGTGTTAGATCAATACAGGATGAAGCTGAATCCAGCAAAGTGCGCTTTCTTCATCAGGGGAGGAAAATTCTTGGGGTACATGGTGAGTGGAAAAGGCATTGAACCCAATCCGGAGAAAGTGGAAGCCATATTGAATATGCCAGAGCCGACCTGTGTAAGGGACGTCCAGAGATTAACCGGGAGAGTAGTGGCGCTTCATCGATTTATGTCGAGGTCGGCAGAAAAGTGTTTGCCATTCTTCAAAAAATTGAGGAAGGTCCCGAATTTTGAATGGACAGAAGACTGCCAAAAAGCCTTCACAGAGCTTAAGGAATACCTCAGCTCACCTCACGTGCTCAGCAGCCCCGTAAAAGGGGAAGAACTCTTGATATACTTGGCAGCCTCAGAGCAAGCAGTTAGCGCAGTACTAGTAAGAGTGGAAGACGGGGAGCAGAAACCTGTTTTCTACGTCAGCAAGGTACTCAGAGATACTGAGGTCAGATACTCGAACATTGAAAAATTGGCGTATGCCTTGTTGTTAGCAGTCCGAAAATTCAAAGTTTATCTGGAAGGCCACCAAGGAGTTGTGATGACGGACCAACCGTTAAAGAAGATCCTATGTAGGCCGGAAACTTCAGGACGGATGTTAGCATGGTCCGTGGAAATCAGCCCTTACTGTCTGGAGTACCGACCTCGGACAGCTATAAAATCTCAAGCGCTGGCTGACTTCATAGCAGAATGCTCATTCAACAAGGAGAAGGAAGGATCATCCTCGGAGATACCAAGCAAAGAAGGAGAGGGAGAGCTTTCCCAAGAGTCCAGCTGGAAGCTATATGTAGACGGAGCATCAGGCTCTGAGGGCAGTGGCGCTGGGATAATACTTAAGGGGCCGGAGGGCTTCAAAGTATGTTATGCCTTACGGCTAGAATTCAAAGCTTCTAATAATGTGGCCGAATATGAAGCCTTGGTGAACGGAATGTTGGTAGCTTTGGAAATAGGGGTAACCGACCTCGAAGTAAATAGTGACTCTCAGCTGGTGATCAACCAGGTGACGGGAATATATCAGGCCAGAGATCCCATCATGCAGAGTTATCTTGATAAAGTAAAAGCTGTGGAAGCCGACCTCACGAGCCGAGGAGTATTTACGAGATTTCAGAGGATACCTCGAGATGAAAATGAGGAGGCAGACCTGCTTAGTCGGCTGACCAAAGAAGAGTTAGAGCAGCTCCCTGATGAAGTCTACATACAGCATGTCAGCACACCTGCTTTCAAGAAGATAAACACAGTACTACAGGTGGAGCAGAGCCCAACTTGGATGACTCCATACTTGAGATACTTGGAAAAGGGCGAACTCCCCGAAGATAAAGTCGAAGCCAAAAAGATAGCAGCTCGAGCTGCCAATTACCAAGTAATAAGGGGAACTTTATACAGAAAAGGGAAATCCAGCCCATGGCTCCGGTGTGTGAGTCCGGAAGAAGCCGCAAAGGTAATGGAGGAAATACATAGAGGCCTATGTGGGGCTCACGAGGGAGCAGGGACATTAGCTAACAAAATATTCAGGCAAGGATACTACTGGCCCACTGTTAAAAAAGAAGCAGAAGAGTTTGTCCGGAGGTGTGACGTATGTCAGAGATTTGCTAATGCCATCAGGACCCCTGCCACTCCTCAAGCAAGCATATCCAGTCCATGGCCTTTCTCACAATGGGGAATTGACATCCTAGGACCTTTCCCCAAGACTACGGGGCAAAGGAAATTCGTAGTGGTGGCTATGGAATATTTTTTGAAATGGCCAGAGGCAGAAGCAATAGCCACAATCACAGCTCGCAAAATGATAGATTTCGTATGGGGGCATATCATCTGCAGATTTGGCATACCAAGAGTACTTATCTCAGACAACGGCAGACAATTTGACTGCAGCACTTTCAGAGCCTTCACGGCGAACATGGGCATATGGCATAAGTTCTCCTCCGTGGCTCATCCTCAGACTAATGGCCAAACGGAAGTCACTAATAGAGCTATCCTTCAAGGATTAAAGAAACGGCTGAATGGCGCAAAGGAGAATTGGGCAGAAGAGCTCAATAGCACTCTATGGGCACTCCGAACCACTCCCAGAGCGCCCACTCAAGAAACCCCGTTTGCACTTGCTTATGGCACAGAGGCTGTAGTCCCAGTTGAATTGCAGATCCCCACTCATCGAGTTCAATTCGTTAGTGAGAACGCTAATGGGGACAAATTAAGGAGCAACCTAGATGCTCTTGAAAAAGTTAGGGAAGACGCCCAAGTCCGAACTGCTGCTTACCAACAACGAGCAGCAAGATATTACAATCAAAAGGTCAGAGAAAGAAGCTTGAAGGTGGGAGACCTGACTTTAAGAAACCTGGAAGCTACTGGAAAAAGAGCAGCTGCAGGCAAACTAGCACCGACCTGGGAAGGTCCATTCAAGGTGACAAAAGTGGTTAAGCCCGGGGTATACCGAATTGAAGATATGCAAGGAAACCCCGAGCCCCATGCTTGGAACATCCAGCACTTAAAAAGGTATTTTCCTTGAAATATTTGTAAAGAAAAAACACCGTATTTTGACAAATATGAATAAATGAAAATTGTTTATACAATGTAATTATCTTTGTGAAAAAACATTTTTCATGATAAAAAGAACAGGGCTCAGAAAGATCCCTCGCAAACAAGACCTCAGTTGGGCACAAAAACCAGCTGAGATGACGAAGCGACAGTAAGGCCAATGAGCCTGAATTTTGTACAAACAACCGGCGAGGCCCCGAGGTCGTCCCAGAAATTCAAAGACAAAACAGGATCCCGTAAGATCTCCTGGAAATAAAAAACCGGCGAGGCCCCGAGGTCGTCCCGGAAATTCAAAAACAAAACAGGATCCCGTAAGATCTCCTGGAAACAAAAACAACCGGCGAGGCCCTGAGGTCGTCCCGAAAATTCAAAGAAAAAACAGGATCCCGTAAGATCTCCTGGAAACAAAAAACCGGCGAGGCCCCGAGGTCGTCCCGGAAATTCAAAGACAAAACAGGATCCCGTAAGATCTCCTGGAAACAAAAAAAAACCGGCGAGGCCCCGAGGTCGTCCCGGAAATTCAAAGACAAAACAGGATCCCGTAAGATCTCCTGGAAACAAAAACAACCGGCGAGGCCCCGAGGTCGTCCCGGAAATTCAAAGAAAAAACAGGATCCCGTAAGATCTCCTGGAAACAAAAAACCGGCGAGGCCCCGAGGTCGTCCCGGAAATTCAAAGACAAAACAGGATCCCGTAAAATCTCCTGGAAACAAAAACAACCGGCGAGGCCCCGAGGTCGTCCCGGAAATTCAAAGAAAAAACAGGATCCCGTAAGATCTCCTGGAAACAAAAACAACCGGCGAGGCCCCGAGGTCGTCCCGGAAATTCAAAGCAAAAACAGGATCCCGTAAGATCTCCTGGAAACAAAAACAACTGGCGAGGCCCCGAGGTCGTCCCGGAAATTCAAAGAACAAACAGGATCCCGTAAGATCTCCTGGAAACAAAAAACCGGCGAGGCCCCGAGGTCGTCCCGGAACAACTTATAAAATCCAATTCCGACCTCGGACAGAGAAAAGCCCAGAGCCTAAAAAAAAAAAAAAAAAAAAAAAAAAAGAAAAAAAAAAGAAAAAAGGGGGACCGAGCTCCCAGCTCGACCAAACTTATATTCTTACGACACTCAAGGTCGAGCTCCCAGCACGGACTGATGATTCGCAAAGGCCCAAGACCGAGCTCTCAACTCGGGTAGACTTATATCCTTAAAGGATCCAGATACGAAGGCCAAAAAGAACGGCCGAGCTCCCTCCATAGCAGGACGCATAAATGAAGATATCCTTAGAAGGATAAAAAAGGCTATAATCAAAGCCTAAATCAGTTTATCTGAAGCAAATATACGAAGTCACAGCGCAGAAAGCAGGACTAAAAGCCAAAAACTGACATGATAATTGTCATTAAAAAGGTACGAGACTTGATCTCCCAAATCATCAGCTAAGAGCTGAGCTCGCAAATTCAGAGCTCCTAAATGAAATTATATAGTTTACATCACAAATACGAAGAGTAGGGATAAATGTCAAGAAATATGAAAAACAAGAAAGAAACTAATATTGCATTACTGACTATTACAATTTATTTCTCCGGCGAGGAAGGAGGATAAATAGTCCTTAAAGGACTTACATCAGTAAGTACACCCTCGCCTGCATTATCTCTATTTACAGCCATCCCCGAAGGAAGCTCGGTGTCCCTGGGGCCAGAGCTCTCAACATTAATAGCAGGGGCCACTTCTGACCTAGGGTGGAGGCCGTCTTTCTCAGAATCAAGATCATCTTCCTCCGACCCTACCTCAGATTCCTCTGACGAAGACTTAGATGGCCGGTCTATGTTCCTCCGAGAATCTCCTCGGGGCAAAGGGCAATCATCCTCCCCGTATAGCACTGACTCGCCATCTGAGTCCACTTCGCGCCTCCGAAGCTCGGCCAAAGGAACATCAGGAGCCTGTCTAGCTTCTCTCAAACCGCGATTGTAGCCAGTTACATACATGCGGTAGGCCTTATCAAGAATAGCCTTTTTCATCTCACCAGAAGCTTTATACTCATCAAGGTGTTCTTCACAAGCCTCAGCCACAAATTCCTTAAACTCAGAAGAGTCTTTGTAGTCCTGAAGATGAGCTTCACAGGCCTGATCAATCTTAACCTTCAGCTCATCAGACTCCTGATACTCCGCTATATACTGTTCACGCTTCAGCTGAACCTTCCCTTCGGCATACTTTACCACCTCAAGCAGGGCTAAACATTTACGTTCCAAAACCCTGACTTCATTTTTCAGCTGTTGTTGGCGAAGGTTGAACTCTTTAGCCGATGAAGACAGATCTTTGATACGTTCAGAACTTGTGCCCAATTCCTGCTCAAGGACCTCCACCCGGGCTAGGGCACTTTCCTTCTGAGCCTTCACCTCACTCAGGTGAGCTTGAAGCCCCTCAAAATCAGCCTTTAAGGCCTCATGTTGGCGCTGGACCTCGGCTTTTTGGCCAACAGCCTCATCCCTCTCCTGAAGGGCCGTTGTCATAGAGGACAGCTGTTTTACAACCTCTACACAACGAGCTTCCACTTCAGCTGCCCTCTCATCAGACTCCTGGAGAACCCTGCGAGTACGAGACAGCTCTGATTCCAGGGATTTGCTATGCTCCGTCGCCTCAACCGCTCTGTCCTCAGCTCTTTTAGAGGTTTCCAGTGCAGAATGTAACTCCACCTGGAGAGACTGGATCTGCTCCCGGGCGGCTGCCAGGTGGCCCCTCGCGTCGCTGGTGGCAGTCAGGTTTTCATCGCGACGCGCTTCTTCGATCCGGCGGTCCACGGACTCCCGGAGAGAGAGGTCACGGGCATCCACCTCCATAACCAGGCCTAACATCTAGTACGGAAGAACAATTGTCAAGAAAAGAAACGAAGTAAACTCAAAGAGAAGTGAAAAGAAAAAATAACTTACCATCAGAAGCATTTCTCCAATCGTAGATCCGAGCTCCTCACGAGAGCGAGATTGGAAGGACACCTGCTCCTTGGTAGAACTGGCCAATTGACCAGTCAGGGACAGAAGACGGGGATCCGAAGCCTCTGTTATCCCGCCGAACATCCGCTCCCGGAGAAGTGCGGCAACAGCAGAGGCCGGAGACTCAGAGGAAATGCTTGACAGGTCCAGAATGCTGTCAGTAGGGGACGACGAAGGAACAGAAGAAACACCCTTCCCCTTCCCAATGGTAGAAAGAGGTGGAGAAGGACCCGCAGCAGTCTTGGATTTCTTCCGAGCAGGAGATGGGACAGGCGTTCCAGAAGGGGTCGGACGCTTGCCTCCAGTCTTTGAGGGGACACCCTCAGATCCCTCGGGCTCAGTCCTCACAGGGGCAGGAGCACCTTCACCAGAAACCTCCGGGCTTTGATCCTCTAGGAGGATGATCTCCATCCCTGTCCCAGAGGCCGCCTTACCTTCAACAGGGGACTTAAGTTTCCCCCCTAACACCTCCTCAGTAGAATGGACGGCACCCTGCCCCACTTGTTTAGTAGCTTGGGTCTGCTCCACAACAGCTAGGGAAGTTTCCCTCACGACCTCTGAGGTTGAGCTCGACCCGCCATGGCCAGATGTCCGAGCTGATTTAATGCTGCGAGAGCTCGGCTTGGAAGTCCGCGAAGAGGCTTTGACAAGAGGTCGGCTGATCTTCTTGGAAGAAGCGGCCTGAGCCAGCTCTGCAGCAATCTCAGTTACAGAGCGCCCATCCCCAAAGGCGTCAAAAATTGCATGCATGTTCTCCCGAGACAGGTCAAAATTCTTAGGGAATTTGATGCTATCCATTCTAACCTCGGAAGCTGCGAGAAACAAGAAGTTATAAAGAGTCAGCATACTTCCTGATATCATGAGCAAAGAAAAAAAAAAAAAAAACAAACAGAATAACCGAACAAAGCACTATACCCGTGTCCTGGATATCCCTAAGGTTTGACGCAGACATACACTTCTCGACATCATACTTCCTCTCAACGGAAGTCAGTCGAAGCAGCCCAACCTGCTCGATAAGACTCAATTCGGGCAGATCGTTGCAGCCCGGAAAGATCTCCCCCCACCTCAGGTCCACATCCCACGATCGGCAGGACCCTAATTTCAACTCCGCCACAAGGAAATTCTCTACCCATCCCTTTATAGAATCCTTGTAGCCCGTAAGAATAGACAGCCCATTACGGGGGGAAAAGTAATAGAAGTTTTGCTTCGCCCTAACCAGGCGGAAAAAAGTGACAAACAGACAGGCCGTAGGAGCGAAACCCCAACCCAGACAGATAGACTCGAAACAGGACATGAATAAAATGGAATTTGGGGACAACATTCGAGGAGTTACCCCAACGTATTCAAAAACCTCAACAAAGAAAGGGGTAAAAGGAAGCGGTAGACCAAATTCCCTCTGCTTCAGGAAAAACACTATACTACGAACCTCTTGGGGATCTACTAAACCAGGAGGGCGAGGGTAAGGAAGAACTATCCTCTCATTTGGAAGAGGTGCTCGAATAAGATACAACGGAGTATCTAAAAGCCTCCGGGAAATGTGATTAGTTATGTTGGAAGGGGTAATATGCGACTCAAGGTCAAAAACATCAGGAAGCTTTAAACTTGCCATAGAAGAACAAGGAAGCGTACCTGAGAACACGATGGGATGAAAGAAGAGACGTAGAAGGAATTGCAGGAAGACAGAGAGCAACCAAGCGCTAGTTCTTCAAAGGACAAAAGGAATTCGAAAAGAAAGAAAGAAAGGCTATTATGAGGCAAAGCGTCGATACTGAACAGTTTTGTCTTGGAGCGGTGCGATCATTAATTGTTCTCGAAGTTTACCCTCTCGACGGTTAGGTAACAACCGACGAGACGGTAAAGGGGCAAAAGGATGATCGCTGGGCTTCTTTACATCTATCAAGGGCCAAGTATACGATGACAGTCCATCATTTAAGAGCCCATTTGCCACCCACATAATACAGGCCCAACTCATCAGTTAGAGCAACTTAGCCTACTACTTTACCATCCCTATAGTAAATGCCGAGGAAACAGAGGGGCAAGTCATGAAAAGACTCAAAAGTACAAGCAAATGGGAGCATGATAAAGGTCAGACTTGCGCATCACTCAAAAAGTTATAAGATTTGACCCACCGCTACTAAACAAAGGGTGGGAGATCGGAAAGAAGCGTCAAAAGCACCTCGGAGTCATACAAAGCTGAGAGCTTAGAGTTCAACTCATCAGAAGCCGAGCTCAGAGGTCGGATTAATCCAGCTCGGACAGCATGACTTGAGAGCTCGGCCAGCTAAAGGAAACTCAGAGCTCATTTCACTAAGCAAAGACAGAACTCTCAGGTCGGTCAGTTCAGCTCGGACAACATGACCTGAGAGCCCGGACGGATGAAGGAGACTCAAAGCTCAATTCATCGAAATAAAGACCGAGCTCACAGGTCGGTCAGACAGTCCAGTTCGAAAACTTGAAAGCCCAGTTGACTAAGTGGATCCGGAGTTCAACTCATCAGAGCTCGCAGATAGGTTAGATTAGCTCGGGAAAAAGCAGGACAGAGCTCAGTTGGTTAAAATTATAAGGCGAGCAATCTGAAGTATTTCACACATGATAAAAAGAGAACAGCTTAAGCATGAGAGCAAAACAAGAACTTCATTAAAAGAAAAGCACATTACAGCACGTTACAAAGGCCTACACCACGGGATGAAAGACTATCCTTAAAGAATTTACATATCCAGATACTTCCTCATCTACGACTATCACCTACCCTATTATTCTAGTCTCCAGCTCGGAGGACTTCTCGTAGCTCGGAATGAGAGTTTCTCAGAAAAGGCCAAGATCTGTCTCGCTATTACAGGGGAACTGAACAAGTTGATTCCCATAAGCATTTCTCACTGTTCCCCTGGGCGAACGTCCGGTTACCCAAATGTGATGCACGGTACATTCGAACAAGCTCAGATATGGTATGCCGACCGTGCACCACACATGAAAAACATAAGTCTTCGAGGCTATGGCCCCGAAGAGATCGTGAAGTACACATTCGAAAAAATCGCTGGAGACCTGACTGAGTGCAGCAGATCCCAGCCTCACGTAATACTGGTACTTCACATCAAAAGGAACAACGAGCTGAGCGCCGGCGCCACTCCCATTTATATCAAAAGAGGACAACAGGGGCATCGAGGAAATTCCCTTTTTCTCTGCGGAAAAAGGCGAAGTTAGAGCGAACCCCTCAACAGCCCAGACCTTCTCTGGAGCCCGGACAACAAGCAGAGGAGGAGGCCGGCCAGACGGCCTGGGTAAAGCAGTTTCAGCAGCTTCCCGAATGGTCCCACCTTTCAACTGCCATACCAGAAGGATCTTCAAAGCACCATCCAGACGCCTTAGAGGTAACATCAAATTTTCTAGAATTTTGAGCTGACCCATTTTTATTTCAGGAACTGCAAAAAGTTTCAAAACAGAGAAGTCAGAAACAGTCCTCCCTTAAGATGATAAGAGCAAAATCAAAACAAACCTCTGAGGCACAAGGCAATCTGTTTGAAGAAGGCGTCGAATAGACCTGCCACAGATAAAACAAGAATTTCTCATTTCAACAGAAGGCTCAAGAATGAAGAAAAGCTGGCGCTGATATATACTTGGAGCCTGTGGACTTAGTACGGGGCAGAGCTACACTAGACTCTAAGCCAGCGATATCAGATTCTTAAAAGGTATTCACGGAAAAGGAAAGAAAGGAGATGTCCAGATAATGATGACAAGAAAGTAAAGGCGGCAGAGGACAAGAAGAATAGAGAAAAGACAGAAAGAGGAAAGAGCAGATAGAATTCAGAAACTGCGCAACGACTGAAAGATGAAAGGATGTTATTAAGGCACCTGAACCCGAACAGACGTAATCATAATAGTTCTTGGTATTCACCCCCTCGGCAGTTGGAGCAATAACTGCCGAGAAGGTGAAGGGGCAATTGATGACCGCTGAATTCCTTCACCCCGGACCAGGGGCTTGACCACAGCCCAAGGCCCATGACGTAGAGGCCCACACACCTGATACATATAACAATCATGGCTCATCCAACCTTCAAGGCCGGGCTCGACCCATCTTCCTCACTCAAACCGGCCCGGCCCGCACGAAGCAGGCCCTCTCCACTCAGGCTTAGCATCCGGCCCAACTCTCAGCCCAGTCCAGGATCCAGAATGATATTCACCAGACAGCCTGGCAGATCCGCTCGAACGTACGCATGAGGAGAATCAGAGGCCGTTACGCATGGAGCAGGCGGCTGATACCCTAGTACCTCCGAATCCGGATGGCAGAGACGCGTGGCCCAATCCTAGAGAAACCTTTACACGTCACCAGCAAGCAAGATAATGTATAAAAGAGGAGACCCCTCCTCAGAAAGCTTAAGCCTTATTCAGTAATACAAAATCCTTGTAAAACCTTATTCCATTGGATCTCGGATCATCAATACCTATCATTAGGGTGAATCTGAATCTGCCAATATCCTGATTTCATATTAAATTTACTAAAAATATTTGCATTAAATAACCTATTTAAAAGATCTTTTTTTATTAGGAATTGGATACCTAATCCATTTTAATGTTGTATTTAATGGTTTATAATTTATAACTAACCTTGGTGTATCTCTTTCTATTTCTGCACTTTTATTAACATAAAATGTTGTACATGACCAGGGACTTCTTGATTTACTTATTAATTTTTTATCTTCTAACTCTTTTATTTCTTTTTTATAATGTTCCATTAATTTTGGTGCCATCTGGATGGGTCTAGCCTTAGTTGAAATAGTTTTTTCATCAAAACCTTCTTCATAAGGCAGGTCTACTATATGTTGTCTCCTATTCCAGAAAGCATTAGGGTGATCTGCACATAATTCCTTTTCCATATGCTCTCTTAAATTCTTTATCTTCTCTTTTATATTTTCTTTTTCTAACTGAGTTTTAATCCTATTAAAATGTATATTATTCTTTAAATCCTTTAAATTTTCTGATTTAGATTTTATTATGGAATTTATTTCCATTGTTCTAATGGAATGTGCCTTGATCAGATTTAAATTTTTTCTCTTAGGCTTTTCTACAAAGTCCATTTTAATCATTTTACCATTTGTTTTAATTTCTATACAATCCTCTTTTACCAAATAAGGTGTTATTAGATTTATAAACGGGGTTCATAGTATTACTGTGTGATTTATCTGTTGTGATAATAAGAGTACAGTTTTTATTTCTAAATCATGATTTATAATTAATGCTTTTATCTTTCCTAAGATATTTAGACTAGTTTTATTTGCTGTTTTTAATTTTTCTTTAGATAGTATTTATATTAAAGTCTTCTGATAATTTAATTGTTAATTTTATCAAATATTTTCTAGAAGTTATTTCCTGTAGTAATAATATAAAATTATTATCTATCCCTTCACTTTCTAACTGATTTATTTTATCATCTTCTTCCTCATCCTCATTCTCCTCATTAGTTGAAGATGATTCAGAAATTAATTGTTCTTCTAAAAATTTTATTTTCTTTGAATCCTTCTGAAGCTGATTCCTTAATTCTTTTACTTCACTTTTTATTATCCTGATTTCCTTTTGCAAATCTTCTATAGATGCTGTCTCCTTTGGATTTTTGTTTTTACTTAATATTTTAGTTAAATCATAAGTCTGTTTTTCTATTTTAGGAATGGTGTTTTTAACTTCTTCCGATTCATCAAAATTTTTAATTAATTTTTTAAGAAATTTTTCTTTAGTTGTACTATCTTCTATACTGTTTACTAATTCCAATCATGAACTCTCTTCTTTAGTTAAAACATTTATTGAATTTTCTGATGAGTTAGTTCCTAACTCATCAATCTGGTTCTTATTTTCTGAAAGATCTAAGTTTATGAGTCTATATATAATTCCTAAACTTTATTTATTATTTCTTCATCTAAACCTAACTCATTTAATTTTTTATTAAACTTATAAAACTTAGACGTATGACCTTTTTTATTATAATTATAGCATGTTAAATCTTTAAACGACTTTTTGTTCTGAGTTTTATTTACTGGTGCTTTTCTTCTATATTTTTTATAGGATTTTTCTTTTTATAATATTCTTCTTTATTAGGCCTTGCTATATATCTCTTCTTATAATACTGATCCTTCTTATAATATTTTCTAGGTTTAGATTTAGAACACTGACCATTACAAATTTTATCCTGACTTATCCCATAATCAAACTGTTTACAAAAATATCCTAACTCCTTCCTAGTTTTATGCATCTCATATTTTAAAGTTCTTTGCAATTTTAAATCATGACATATCTGCATGGGTATTTAATATGGCCAAGAATAGTGCTAAAAGTGAGCCCGATCTCCAATGTGACATACATCATGGAAACGTTACCATGTGTAGAGATAAACATCTGGATCATATAGGATTAAAATAGCGCATCTACTAACAGCTTAATTCATAAAATATAATATTAAAATCAAATCGAAATAAAAAAACACAAAACCGTAGCAAAACTGTACTGAAATTTAATTCTAATTTTACCTCCAAAAAATTCAACGAACGACTTTCAATTCCTTAAAAAACCATCCAAAACCGCACACCCCTATTAAATAATAAAAGGTAATAATAATTTTCAATAATCAGCAGAACTAAGTCACTTTCGAATCGGAGTCATTAATCCATTTTTTTTCAAACTGAGTTGATCACATAATATAAAAATAAAAATTAAAACAAACCAAATTTTCCAATTAACTAACTAAAGCCTCACCCGCTCAACCAATTTCTTAATTAATTTTTTCAATTCAAATCGAATATTACTTACCCAATTCAATAGACTCATTGCACAGACTCATTACCCAGACTCATTACCCAGACCCCACCTTGGCGGTAGTAATCAAAGAACAGTCCTACACCCTCCTCTAGTCTGTTGCCATGGACCAATTATGATCCGGTTTCTAGTCCCAGAACTAAAAACCCTAAACCAGACACTAGAATTCAACTGATTCTAATTAGTCAAGGGTGTTTTAAAGAAAATGTTAATTCCAACTGGATCAAACCGAAATTGTCCAGTTCAATTCCAGTCCAAGAAACAGTTTCAATTTTGATTCAATCCATGAAACTCTGGCTCGGATCAACCAGGCCAGCTCCCAGGCCAAAATCAGACCATGGCTGCGCTTGCCCCTTGCATCACCAACACACCTAACCCTTGTTCTGCAAATAAAGAACATGAGGGCAACAAATACAAAGACAAAACCAAGATACAGATTCAGATGAATTCATGCCTTTCCAGGAGATGGAAACCAAGCAATACCCACCAAGAGAGAGAGAAAGGAGAATCTTCATTGGATACCGAGTTAAACTAATGTATAGTTGCACCCACCATAAGGAAGAAGCTCTGAAATTATGCACTTCAGAAGTCATTTCTATACAGTCAGTATATACAGCTCTTATCTTTCTAGTGGATCTCTGCAGAATAACAACAATTTAGGACCAGAACAATACACCAATCAAACTCAGAACTATTTACAATTTCTTTCTCGAACATAAAAAGAGGTGATGATACATAAGAACAATAGCTTCCTCTGTATATCCTGATGCTTTGTCGTGTTAATTTGAGCAAACAAACATTGTCGTAGAAGTTCTGGCGAACCATGAAAAAGAGAACTTCCCAGTTAAAAACCATTTGCCTTCCCTATGCATGGCTGGACAAGTTAGAGCCTAAACATCATACACAGGCAACCGCTCCTCGACGGAGATGCGACAAATTGGACACTTTTTACACTTATCACAGCAGACACTGCAACATGTTTAGTAAGATAATAAACATGAAAGAAGAATTAGGCCTTTGAGAGGGGCAAAAAAAAAAAAGAGCATGACAGAAGAAAGTGGGAGGAAAATGATAAGCCACATGTCTAAGTAAAAGGAAAAATTACTACTTAGTCCCTATAATATGAGGAGTCTCGATTTTGAAAAATGCATTAAAACGTAGGAACATTTTAAAAAGTCTACTGATTAGTCCCTCCGTTAATTTTTTTATCAAGTATTTTACTATTTAATACCTATAATTTTGAAAAACTTATTAATTAGTCTATTAGACTTTTAAAAAATTTACTAATTAATTCCTCCATATTAAGGTATTTTAAACTTTTTATAATACTTAACGGCTAAAACTAACGGAATGACTAACTAATAAACTTTTTAAAAAAGCATCAAGGACATTTTAATACATTTTTTCAAAACTGATAGCCAACTAGTGAGTTTCTCTATACCATAGGGACTAAACAATAATTCTCCCTTAAGTAAAACAACCAAGTTTATGCCTGTACCTGCAAAGGATACGATGTCTACAGGGAAGTAGAACCACGCTGATATCTCTCTCAAAGCAAACCCTACATAATACCTTTTCCTAAACAGTATATTGAAACAATATTTAGAATTAGATATCAATATGGTTGACCATTTTAGAGGAAAAAACAGAATATCTGAAGCAAATTGCAATAGGCCATATCTTAAAGTTTTAAGACACTATTATCCTCATTCACAGATCCAATCATGATTTTAAATACCAAAAGAAGGGGGAGAGAGAGAGAGAGCATAGCATGAAAGTTCATCACAACTTATTCTAATAGATCACTAACACCGTCCTAAACACAAATACATGTAAAACCTGGCCAAAACTTAATTAATGCTCAATAAAGATGGAGATCTTGGTTGAAATATAAATAATTGATTTTCTGGCAGTAAAGGGACTCTTCAGGAAGAAATTAAAAAACTGATAGATTATATCACACTTAAAAAATGAAATTACATAAAAATTCAGAATTGAATTGGAATGACTGTTCAGAAAATTAATAAACTTATAGATTAACCATTAATCTAGATGCAAATAGTTAGCAATTTAAACTTATACCCTTAAAAAAAAAAAGGAAGAAGTTTGAGGTCAATCACAGAAAAAGCAACACAACAACTTGGAAACATTAAAAACACAGATAACAGAAAAGTTACTGATTCGGACCACATGTCCCCTTAATATGAATGAAACCAATAACCATTTACTGGAAGGAGGAAATGAAACTACTAGTCATAGAGAGAAATATTACATTTTGAAGTCTTTCAAACTCCTGCTGGCTATATTTGGTAATTTCTGTCTGTTCACCAAGCGCAGCTTGAAGCCTCCAGACCTGATAAGAAACAAGATAGAAAAAAAAAAAAGTAAAAATAAAAATACAACTTAAAAGCATTATGTACAACTTTGCAACTGGCCAACAAGCAGCTCTTTACTGGAATTAAAGAATTAATGCCTCTAATAATGGGAGAAAAAGAGATACAGAATAATATAATAAAATATAGTACATGCCACAAGAAAATGAAAAACATTATAAAAACAAGTCACTAGTCACCTCCTCAGCGAGATCCTTTTTAGGCATTTTCTTCACTATCTCAGGAGGATAACCACAGAAAGTGTTGTAGCTGCATGTCAGAGAATGAAATGAAATGTCAAAAATATCAGCAAATACTGCTGATCTAATTTCATGAAATTTTCAGATACTCCAAGCAGACCACAAATTGCTGCTTCAGCAGCAGGTAGAGAGAGCTTAATATTTCTTTTAGAAAATTATAAATATAAAATTGCAAATATTTTATAAAATGTTCGAATGTCAACAAACCACTGAGACTTTTTTAAGTGAATTCCATTTGCAAGGTCTTGCTTCTATTCATCTATTGTTATATCCTCACTTCTACCATCACTTGGGGATATTTCGTTATAAATGACATGCATATACAAAGTGAAACAAGTATACATGTGATTATTGCAGTTGTCAAATCTACTACGCACTCACCCAGAAGCGCCCTCGTGGTAAAGTCGGGCTTGTTCCTCTCTACTTCCCTCGTCAATTGACCACCAGCCAAGTAGCCTGTTTTAACATATTGAAAAATAGGACTAAATTAGATAGAGCTTACCCTATAACAAATACTCACACAGACTCAGTAGGAATGTAATGTTGCCCATAAGCATTGGCTTCTGGTGAAAGCAAAATTCAGTACCTAGAACCATGGTGCAAGAACCCCAAGCAGTCATGAGCCCTTGAAGAAAATCTAAAATATACTCCTGTGCCAGCTTCGTTTCTAAGTAAAAGAACCAACTTCTCCACCAACTTGGAAGCAGCAAATAGCATACCAGCACCTTGAATAAGGAAAAGAGGAGAGAAAAGAACTGGAAGAGGGATATTTCTAGCAGCAGTAGGTGTTCCCTGATTTTCAGAAGTCACTATATATCAATTAATAAGGTAATACTGGACAATATCCATGAAGACCAATCAATCATACGCATACCTCTAAATGCATACAGAGTAGCACTTGAAAACCAATTAATGGAATTTTCAGGATGTGGCCACCAATGTCTTGCAGGCCACACATTCTATCCTGAATTTGGTTCTCCTCGGTAGAAACCACTATGCCACTGTTCCAGTCAAGATACCGAACAGTCGCAGATGATGAACTAACTTCTGTTGTCTGGGAATTTCGATGAATCGCTGGATTTGACCATTTTGTACAAACAAGAAATGCAAAGCATTCTGCAATACTGCAGAATGAATGTCACATTTATAAAAAATTTGATGCATAATAACCTTGAACAAAACTTCCAGACAGCTCTATTCTATTACATGCTCCACTAAAATAGAGAGAAAATGCAACTCAATGGGAGGATAAGTGAAACTATACCCAAAATTTATGAACAAGTCCCACCAGCCTAAAGCACCTACATCACCTGTAATATATTCAGAATCAGAAAAAAGATAATTATTTGATAGGAATTATCATGATTAAAGTTTAGCAATAAGTCTTTCATACACAATTACATTACAGGAGTGGCCATTACATCATGGTGCTGAGAAAAGATTAGGACAGAAACCAATTACCATGACTGAAAGGCATTTACCATTTATATACATTAATGAATTTCTACTGGATAAGGAAAGATATCAAATAACCATCCTAAATAATAATATCTGGACGAAAATCAAACCATCCTAAATAGAAAAAATTTATTCTTTTTTCGAGAGGGAACAGAATAAGGAACATCAGAGGAAGAAGCATCTTATGAAAGACTCCTAAGTCTTGTGCACATCTGTACATGATGCACTCAAGAGTTCTGCAAAAAGTTTGATTTCTTAATCAAATTTTCAAAGATTCACAATACTTCTTGAAAATACATCTAGTATTCACTTTTTCAAAAATAGACCTAAGGTAACTAAGAATATGTATCACTGAACTGAACCACAAAATTTGTCTCACTGCTTAATTTGGGATTATAATCAAGAAAGAATCCAACAGGCATTATCCCAAGACAGATAATCTTTTCCTGATAAAATATCTGCACTCCAATCGAATTTAGATATTACTTGCATGTATGTAGAGGAGGTTCCAAGCTAGAAGGTAAACATATCCGAAGAACTAATGCTCACATTTTGAGAAAATCAATTATGCTGTGTTTGGCACGCAAAGAGGAAAGGAGGAGAGAAAATGGGTTGTGGAGCTCACAAATTTATTTCTTAAGATGTGGGCCCTCCAGCTCCAGCCCCATTCTCTCCCCCTCCCTTTTCCCACCTCCCCCAAACACAGCATTAGCAAACTAAAAATCTCTCTCCAGGTTGCAATGAAGCTAAAGTTTCTAAAATTTTCAAGTGGCACACAACTCCAGGATTATAAAAAAAAAAAAGAGCACAAAAATGGGCAGGACACACGTAATTTTTCCAAACTGGATATGGAAAACAACATGGAACGAAGTAACCCTTCACCAACTTACAAAACCATTAACAAATGGAGAAGCCATTGCAATTTGCAAAAATCATTATTCCAACAATTAATCCCAGAAACACTACCCAAATTCAGTCAAATACTGACACCAAAAGATTGACTAAGTGAAAGGACTCCATGAAGAATGAAGTAATCGTGAAATAGAAGTACACATGGAATTGCACATTTTTAGCCAGCTCAAAGTTCAGTAGCAAATGGGAAGTATCATGGAAAAACATCATATATTTTCAATCACTGAAACATATAGATAATAGAAATTTATATTGCACCTACATAAACCTTATAGGCAAAAAGGTAGGATAAATTAAAAATCGAGTAATAAAAATCTTGTAGGGGCTATAACTAAAATTAAAAATAGTAAATATAAAAATGTGACTGTATGGAAGCCAATACATTGTGATTGCATTAAATCCCAAAATAATGTGTAATGCTCGTTGCAGTAACAGTAGCTCTTATTTTGTCTCATAAGGCATCAATGGTTGAAAAGAGAGTTGAATTTCTTGAGATAAAAATCCATATAAAAGCAGAGGCCAAAGGTTACAACTTACAATTCTATTGCAAGAAAATTTTTGCCTTTGTAGCTTTGGTTTACCAAGCAAAGGAAACTAACTAGTTTAAGAAAAGTTCACCCCATTTCATCTATGAGGATTTACAGCCTGCTTATTCATTAGATGCTTTTCCTTTCTTTGCCAAATGCAAGATCTGCCATTTCCCTAGGGGAATGCAAAAACTCTAATCACAATTCACAAGCAATCAGGGTGAAGATGCAATTGAACACTTTGTCACACACATTTTAATTCTTTTTTTAATAAGAAAAAGTCATACTTAACTCCAATTCACGAAGAACACTTTGTCACATATTTCTTTTTCTAATAAGAAAAAGCCACACTTAACTCCAATTCATGAATTTGTCTTTATCTAATCAGTCTTACAAGTTTTTCTTCACCACAAACTTCTTAACTGATATATCATAGAACCAAGTTGAGGCAATCTGATTTTCAATTACTTTATTTTCCATTTGGTAGAATAAAAATGCTCCTAATAGAAATATTTGACATAAGCAAAAAGATGAAATAGAGTAAGGGAAAGTTCGAGAAATTACCACAAAGCTTCAAAAGGGTGAAAACTGTAGCAGCTACAAAAAAGACCATAGATATTGCAACCCAGAAGTGCTGCAAAAAGTAGATGCAGATATCACTATCATTCAAAATTCAATGATTTTTTACATGTTTGCATCCTAACTAGCCTTTTCAAATTGAAAACCTACATATTTCAGTATGCCAAATTTCCCACATAATACCTTCATAATACGTTTGCACTAATTTTTGAAGCATTGCATCAGTTAGATGGGATCTCACATGAAATAGCACTTCCAGAATTATCCCACACCAAAAACAGAGACATTTTTTCCGCATTAAGAAGATAGAACAAAAATTGCATTAACACAACAAACGCCATAACTCCATTAATAAAGAAGAGCAAATCACTAGTGCCCCAATCCTAGATGGCACAAGAATTTTCCATAAAGTACTTGTCTTGATTGTTCACCTCAGAGGAAAAAAGGGAGGCTTTAATTAACAAACAATAATAAAACACTTATATACACCTGACTCTTGTGTATAAACTATCATATTCAAAATGACACGAAAGTTCAAGTTTTACAAAAATTTAAGTCAGAATTAAAAAATAGGGGGCCCATTTGCATTCCAAATCACCAACCCCTCCCACTTCCTCACTTTATTATTATTATTATTATTATTCTCTACCCGTCTTTATTTTCTTTTTTGTTGAGTTATGCTGTGACAATACCCTCTTGAGAACAGCCAATTTTGGCCCGTTACAAAGTGATTCAACATCATTTGTGATAAGGAAAATTCATCCTATTACATACCAGGTTATTTTTAAACATTGCTCCCCCATTAGGCCCCAGCCTTCTCATATGGGGATGCAGAAAATAAATATTTCAGCCTGTTGAAAGACCAGGATAAGCAATCACACGTGGTAGTGGCCTAGTGAGCTTTAATGCCATTAGAACATTCAACAAAAAAATGCTAGCTGGGGTTATTTTAAGGTCATTGCACCTAACAAATATACTTTGGATCTCCCAACAAGACTATTTATGGAATGTGGGGCAACAATGGACAATACAAGATTATTGAAAAACAAAAAACAGACACACACATGGGCATGCATAGATTAAATAATGATCACAGAAAGAGAAAACAACACAGGCAAGGTTTCAAATAATGGCAGTTACATTACTGTTTACAGGTTTTTAAAGCCTATTACACATGACCCATAATTTATAGGCGTTCCATGTGTTGTATAGGCACTGGTCATTACCAGAGACAGAGAGAGGGGTTTAGGGGTGGCCTGCCAGCACCCACCCCCCCCCCCCCAAAAAAAAAAAAATACCAATCAAAAAAGCTACCTGTATCAATTAATTAGTAATGCTTAACTATTGTTTTATTATCCCTCCAAAATTAGTGAATAATATTTAAAAATATAGTGAATTATTATACTATAAGTGTTAGTCTCCTAACCATTTCTAAAACATTTTTTAATAGATATAATAAATTGTAGTTTTTGTTAATCTCTCAAAATTTCCATAGTCACTAAATATTTATTAAAAAATCTTAAATAGGAATAGTAAATTTTTATTTTTTGTCCATTAGCCCCTCAAATTTTCTATTGGACTCTAATAATTTATAATTGATATATTATGATTAAATTGAGGCATTAAAATTGTTTGATAGTCATAGAAAAAATAATAAAACTTTAGTTAAAAATTAATTATTCAAACTTTTATATTTGCAAATTAACTGGCAGTTCTTAATTAAAAATCAAATACAAGTTAGTCTATTAATCTTATCATGCAATCTAAATTCAGATGAAAGTTTCCTATTTTTATTTCTTCTATCACTCTCATTCTCATTCTATAGGTAACTATATTTTTTATTTCTTTATTTTCTCTCTCATTTAGTTTTCTCTCCTTTATTTCATTAAATATATATTTTATGAGACTTTAATTTTTCATGCCAATTTGATTTTAATAGTTATTATTTTTTCAATCTACGCTATTATTTCATATAATCTCATTGCTTTGGAGTTTATATTTATTAATTCTTTGAATTTCATAAAAGAATTAATATAATACTTTGATACCTAAACTTTTAAATAATATAATTTATGTTATGATTACAAAATTATCAAAACTATAATTTCATAGTTTGATATTTTGTATTGTTTTTATTTAATATATATATATATATACTTATTATACGTAAATATACGTGTGCACATGTGGCCCCTCCAAAGAAAAATCCCAATCTCCACCCTCGACTGTTACCACAGTTGCATAATGGCCATTATTGAACTTTTAAGATAATGAACGTTACTCCTAATAATGCATTTGCTAAAGGCACATGCATATACTGTTTCCTTCCTTTTTTTTCAATTTCTGCATATTCCAGCCATCCAAAGCAGTTGTTTCAATCACATTCTCTCAGAAATACTCCTTTTTTCTGCAAATCTCTCCTTTAAACTAAGAATCATTATAAATATGTCTATTGCATAGCTGGTTCTATAAAAAGTGAGCTTTTTCTGAATTTTGCTATTTCTTTTCATTATTTGCTGTTTTTTTCCTTTTTTGGCATATTTGTCAGAACAAAATTGTTATTGATGTTAGATTTATGTTAAAAGTTATACTTCAACCATTAGTTTTCCCAATCTATATAATTTTTGTTTTTCCAATTTTGAACTATTTGTCATAACTAATTTTATTAAACCACATTATTAATGATAAAATAACATCAAATAAAAACTTAATATCTTCGTTTTACTTGTATCTACCAATATCTACACATTTCATGAACTATGCAAATTTATCGAAAAAAAAAATCTACATGGCACCTGGCCTTCCATTATGTTAGGCCCTTACAGACCTAAAATCTTGTTCCCATTATACCATGGACACAGCAGAAGGAATTTTACACTGTTCAATGAGTGCCTACATCCATGGAAAGCTACTTCATGATTTTCTGATATAACAAAGAAGATTTTAAGTGCCTATTTATAGATTTGATAAGCTTCCCTTCCTACTCTCTCGAGAAAAGTATCACAATTTTTTTTTCTTTTGGATTTTTTCTAAGAGGGAGAGGAAGAGAAGAAATCATCCCAAAAACAATTGTTAACGGACTTCAACAGCTCTTCAAGTTAATAAAACTTACAGGTAACGTCTCCCATATTGATTCATCACTCATACCTTCTGCTTCCCCAGGCATTAGAGCTCTACACATTCTGGTGTAAATGAAAATCAGTTATAACAGAAAGTAATAAATTTTCATTCTAGAAAAAGGCACAGGTAGAATGGATAGAATAAAAGTACAGAATAAGGTCAATTGAAATTCTCTAGAGTCTAGAGCTAAATGGCTAAGCAAAGCCATGAAAAATATTAGCATTGGCATTCCATGTATTATATATGGACACTCAGACGTAGTGCAAAATGGATGCACGATTCCTATCCTAAAGACTAGAATTTTGTTATTAAGAGGCTGTTTGGTTTCACCACTTGTAACTTAAAATTATTTTTTAAAATAGTTAATTGTTTAGTAAAATTACTTAAAAATTATTTTTAAATAGTTCAAGTGTTTGGTTGAAAGGCATTTAGAAGTATCTTGATTTGTTAAAATGGCCAAAAAGGATATGTAATTAAGTGCTGTGGTTGACTGGTTGTCCTTATTAGGACAACATTTATATTTTTTTAAAATTATTAGGATAACATAGTCATTTACTTAGTCAAAAAGTAGTTTTAAAATAAGTAGATAAGTCATAAGTAAGGGTATCTTATGATTTTTTTTTACTTATTTTAAGTAGTTTTTAACTTAGAAGCCAAACCAAACATTAATCTACTCATAGATTTCTTTTTATAAGTAGGTTTGACCAATTAATAAGCCAACTAAACATCCTCTAAATCAAGTGCAAATTTTGAGTCACTGAATTTTGGCTTCAATAAGTGGTCATAGTTTGATGAAGAAAGAAAACATGGGCTGAATATTGCCAAATATGAACTATGCAATCTTTCATACACCAAGTGATAAAAATCCGTAGATGGTCTAAAAGTTTGAATCACAAGGGGAAAGAAGATGGAAGTATAAAGTACAAAACCATTGTGTAAACGTATCAGGCAAAATTAGATACACGTTATGAATAACGGATAGACCAAATCCATAACATACATGTATCTAACTGTGCCCAATATGCTCACACACTGCCTTTGTACTTTATATTTAAATCTTCTTTCCCCTAATGATTCAAACTTTTAGACCATCTACAAATTAATATCACTTGGTGCATGAAAGATTGCACAGCTCATGCCCGGCAATATTCAGCCCATGTTTGGCAATATTCAAATGTATCAATAAAGTTCTTTGTAATGGATTCAAGAAAAATCAGAGGAAAATACTAAGGTTGATATTAAAGAACAGTATCTTTCTTAACTTTGTTTATGACTCAAAGATAATATGTTAAGCAAGAAAGTATGACACCTGTAACCTGTTGATAAAAAATATAATAAGCACTAGAAAGCAACATGAAGCAGTATATAATGTTCAAAAGAACAAATTATTATGATGAATTGACGAATGCTAAATGAAATACCTGACATTGTCAATTAGAATAATTATTTCAAATGCCAACAATGGAATGAAGACAATCTTCAAGTTTACAGCTGCAACACCATGAACTGCAGATGAAGACAAGGATTAATTGAGATTGAAGAGCCACACACTTGAACAAATTAACTGGGAGAATTTAAATAAACATCAGTGACTGATCCTTAACAACATGGAAGTAATAATGGGATGTTTGCCATATACCATAAACACTCTCAAGATAAATACAAAGCAGCAGTTCAAATGCAATGAGCAATGGCGTCGCTACAACTGCATGACAAGGTGCCCACTGTCCGAGAAAGAAAATCTCAATCGTAAATATTCAGAAAATGGTATAAAAAGATAATCTAACAGGGATAATTATTGTACCAAAAGAGTAAGGGGGAAAGGTTACAAAAATATACAAATTATTCAGAAGTCTATTCACATACATGACGATTATATGGAACTGATGGAGCAGGTAGTGAAAATCTTCCTCGAGCAACAACTCCATGGAACAACCAGAGCGGAAAGAAAATCAACCTGCAAACATAAACTAGTTTAGCACATGACTGCATGACTCGAAATAACAAGATATTATAATCAAAACCTCATAAATTTCAAACATAGGAAGGAATCTCCATCCAACTTATATCTTCCAAATACTCAAAAATGGAAAGACAAAGAAGAAAATAAATGATAGCAAAATGAAATGTTTTAGCAATTGAGGGGAAAAAATCACTTTTCATTACCTATCAAAATTCACCTAATTCCATTTCAACATTTTGGCTTATTTCATCTCTGGCTAAACTATCCACCATTTGTGCAAAAAATTAGATGTAGTTCCCAAGCTATCTTGACTAAAACCTTAAAGGATAAATAGTCCAACCATCCATGTTTGCCTTTGCCTCCATTTCAGTGTAAATGAAATTTGCCTTTGCCTCCATTTCAGTGTAAATGAAATTACTAGCTTCAACTTATGCATAATTCCCAACTTAACTAAGCAATGCCCCACCAGAACAGATAAACTTTTTCAAAATAACAGACGAAGCTGTCTCATTTTAAGAAAAGAGAATAAAGGACCAGGGCCCCAGATAACAATCTGGAGTAATGAGTAATGACATAAAGAAATGCTGCAAGAAACAATTCTGCATTACTCTCATAAACACTCACTTCTGCACTATTATGAAGAACCCTATCAAACATGCAACTTTATTTTCTTTTTTATTTAATCTATAGTTGGAGAATCATGGGAGCATAACCAATCTAGTGCATGAGGTAGCCCACAGCTAGATACAGCAATTCTAGTCTGCTCGGCTCATACCTTTTCAGTCCCACTACTTGGAATACATCCACAACCACAACATCTCCATGTCACAATAAGAAACTCTATGCACCACAGTTATGAATGATATGATTGCACAAAATTTAGCTTTTAAAAACAGAATACAATCATTGCAGGCCACAGGCCACTAAAAAGGTACTATATTTCCTCATTATAATCATGAATTCATGTATTATACATAGGAAATTTGAAGGGCAAAACAATGCAAGTTGATAAATAAAGCTATACCATATCACAAATTCAAGCATACATGCTGTCGTAATACCAACAGAAGCAGTTGTTAAAGCACTTCAGCTTATAAAATCCTATTGACCCAATGTGGTCAGCAAAAAAAAGCATCAACTCTTTTTACGGTGATAAGCGAATATCTCAAGTCAGTCTTTTTTTCAACAAATAGATATTTTAGGCAGAGTGCTAAAAATCATTGTTAAAGCTACGAATTCATTTTCCTCCTTTTACAGAGAAAAACTGAAGGAGCAATAGAAGTTACTATTATGTTCTGTCCATGTAACCCTAATACCACGACATTACAGTGGCAATTTAAACATTGATCATACCCCCAAAGGAAGAGTAACCCATGACATGCCTCCTGATGTAATATAGGAAGATGAAAATTCTAACACAGTTGAGCAATTATTTTATTTTTAAAAACTAAGAAGTTTAGAGTAGTATTTCAATTACTAATATTATTATTTAGGAAATAGAATTTTACTTATTTGGGAAGTGTACTGTAACTTAGTATTCCTAATTCGAGTTGGATTTGGAATACTAAATTAAATAATTAGAAATCCTCATTCAACTCTATTTAGGAATACTAAATCAAAGTAAAATTCTAAAATTGTTAAACTGCTACTCCCTAGGGGATTTTTTTCTGGTTACTTTGTTAAAAGCAAAGTACATCTTACTTTGTCAATCATTACCTCTAGATGATAGAAGCATCTTGTGGATAAAAAAACAAAGTGGGAACAGAGTATTAGATCAGCATAACTATTGAATATACCTAATAATTGTAATCAAAATAGTACTCTAAATTTCTTACTTTACAATAAAAATAACTCCTAAATTGTTTAGGATTTCCGTATTTCTCTCCTCTTAATGCAAACTACTTGGTTGTGGCTGAAGGCTGTGGAAGTGGGTCGAAGGTGGCGCCATGGAAGTTTGATTGCATAGAGAAATTCAACAGCTTCATGCTGTTCAATAATTGGACACTGAAAGACACGCTAAGGTTAACCATGTCAATCTCTAGACATCAGGTAGTGAGTTTCTAACACCTCCTATAGACTCCATTATATGATCTATTATGAAGTTAATAATTTAATCCTTTACCATATCTTCTTCCAAGAAAATATATTTGCCAAACTTCCCTACCTCAAATTTAAAATTACATTTTGCTCAAAGGAAAAAAAGAAGATCTCATTGTCTGTCCAAAAGGCACCAATAAAAATGAGGTGTACTCATCAGCTCTTCCACCTTGACGTTATCTTCCTCCCAATAACACTATAAGCAAAGGCTTAATGTTTCACTCAATAAATCCATCAGCCATAAAATTCATTCACTATAGCTTACACCTTAGAGGAGTAGAATAAGAACAGCATTTGCTGGAAGCAGGAGCTTATCAACAACAACATACTGTATGTTGTAAGTATGGCATCATAAAAGAAACCCAGTTCAGACAAATACTGACCTGAAGGGTTCCTCTCAAACAAGAAAATATACCAAAATTTACCTACGATACACCTTGCTAACTTCTCCACATAGAACAGTGACAACAACATTCAGATGACTTCCTACTGCCAAAGGAACCAACTACCTGCCAACAATTCCATCCATCTAACTCACAAATTCTAAAGTGTGGTCGTTGTACCATCTACCAAAACAGGTTTTTCTGTATACATTTAGCAAAAATAGAGCTGTAAGTTCATTTAAACAGGGATTTCATCATACTTATAGTAATGGACAAAACCCTTCCATTGTAAGCAATTGATTCTGTAAATCAAGTAAAGAGTTGTTCTTCTCTCTCTATACCTGCCCCCACAATATTTGCAATATATGGCCTCGTATTCTACTAAAGGTAATTCTTGCTTCCCTCCTTTTCTGCAAAATAATTATTGAGCTTGAGGAGTCCTATTCCATTTTTTTGCCCTCATCCTCATTTACAATTTACAGAAACTTTACTGGTCCACAAGAATTTTCTGCCTTGGGTATTTAAAAAAAGGGACCCTGATCAAGCCAGTGAACAATTTAATATTTACATTACATATTAGTACAATAAACATTCTTCTGCACCTATCCGCCATCTTTGTTTAAATTGAGAAAAGAAAGCTTTTGCTTAGCCCTTACTATAACGCTAGCTTAACAATGAGGTGACCCAATTCATTTATGACTTCCAAATCTAGTTATTTTAACCTGATTTGCATAAAAATAATAAATAAAAGAAAATTATAAAAAAAATCAATGGAAGCGATATATAAAACGATATATTTTCGAAGAGAAACAACTCAAGCCCGTTCCTTGCCTGCAAAACCCAACAGTTCCAAACAACAAAACATACCACCACTTACACAAATCCAATACCCGTAAAAATCCTTCAATCCAGAGCCAACCTCATTTAATTATTATTCAATACAAAATCCCACAATTACACATGCATAAATGGGAAAAAAAATAAGAAATTAAATTTTACTGACCACCAAGAGTAGGAGACAACGTGGTCAAGCTTGAAGACGAGCAAGAGTGTGAAAAAGAAGAGAAGACTATGAGCAGCCAGGGCTTGCACGGACTTAAAAACCCTTCTCCAGCTCATCATCCTCTTGTCCTGCCGTTTCACTGTTAAATTAAGAGCCAAAAAAGAAAAAAAGAAATTCAATACAGAAGAAGAAATTGAGCAACGGAATCGCCAATCAAATCGGATATGAAGAAGAAAAACCAGTAAATAAAGCCCTAGCTCGCAAGCTGGAAGACGATGAAGCTGCCTCTGACTGAACAAAAAATTTAAAAAATAAGGGAAATGAGGAGGTTAAGTCTCAGCTACAGTTGCGCCATTGGAGAAGCCTCCCTCTCTCTCTCTCTCTCTCTCTCTCTCTCTCCTCTCTCTTTAATGAATAAAAAACAAGGCGCATTTACTCGGTTTTCCTCCAAGACCTTCCTTTCACGCCAAAGTAACGCTGATTAAAAGTAAATTAAATTAAAGATTCTCAAAAATATTATTATTAAAAGAAAAGCTGAATTCTCGTTGGTTTTTCCTTTCGATATTTCTTTTATTTGACCATCCAATAAGTTGTTGTAGAAAAGCCCGGTGGACAAGAGAGTATGTTACATTAATTAATCTTTTATTTGGAATTATGTATTTTAGGTAATTGAAAATTTTTTAAGGTCTAAAAACGATGTTGTTTTTGGTAGATGGTATACATGTTTAAGTTGGTTGATAAAGTTTTTATTTTTAAAATTTTTAAATACTTTAAAAAAACTTTACTTTTTCTTAAATAATATAAAATTAATAAATTTTAAAAACTATAAAACTATATTTTATAAAATCATACTTTAAAAAATCTTAATTTATTTTATTTTCTCTCAAACAAAATAAAAAATAATAATTTTAAATTGTTTTCATTACGTTCTTTTGTCATAAAATCATGTTCTTCGAAATAAATAACTTTTCTATAAACAAATGATATTTATAATATTTATAATAATTAAAATTAAACAGTTGTTTAAAATATTTATTTATAACTATAATATAAATAACTTTTCTATCACAAAATGATATTTATAATATTTTTCATAAATAAAATTAAAAAGTATTTATAATGTTTTTTCATAATTAAAATTAAAAAGTAATTTAAAATATTTATTATAATTATATTATTATTAAATAAATTAATAACGCATACTAAAAAATTTGTTTTTAAAAAATTAATTTTCATGTTTTTTCATATTTTCATAAAAAAAATAAAGCTAAAATTTCCTTGAAAAGGTAGAACATTAAAAAAAAACTGTTTCTCATGTATAAACATAATTATTATTTTCTTGTTTTAATCTCGATTTATCTTGGTATAATTTTAAAAATATACAATTAATAAAACATAATTTAAAATTTTTATATATACTTTATATTACAAAATTTGAAATAGATAAATTATTATAATATTTTTAATTTAAAATTAAATTTTTAAAAGATTACAATTTTTAAAGAAGACTTATGAATAACGCAAGTTTCTCTCTATGATCTCTCTGTGACTCGATACTCTTACTTTTTTCTTTTCCTTAAACCTAATTCCTATTTTTTCTTTTCCTATTGAAGATGATCTGCGTCAATTGACTATCGATGAAAAATAAAATATTATTGTCCCTATTAAGAGCTCCAGAGATATTATGATCATCACTTATTATTTCCGTATGGTGGAGATGTTTCTCACATACAATCTAATCAATTTTTAGAATATGCAGATCTTTTTGGCATATTTATGGTATCCTTTAGAGGGGTAACAGTGAAGCGGCTCATCCCGTCCAAGGTCAGGATAGCCGAAAGCAATGGTCGTCCTGTGTTGGAACCGCCTCGGACAGTTAATGCATTGAAGGATTTGGTTACTAGTTACAAGCCTGACATTTTATTTTTTATGGAAACAAAAGTTTTAGCTCTCCATCACTGTTTGCTTTTTGCGACGAAATTTTTGCTTTTTAATGGCTGCATTCTTATGGATTGTTTGCAAGTAGTTCAATCTCTTCATTCTCCATATTTAGATATTTCTAAACTGAGTTTGATTTTGAATGATTGTAAATCTTTGTTATTTATGTTATATGAGTTCGTCGTTATGCCACTCCAGAGAAACTATTAGGTATGATCGTCTCTATGATATTTCTCTTTGTTTGATGAAATTTTATTAATACAATCGGTAGTTTTACTTAAAAAAAAAAAAAGACTTATGAATAGTTTGGTACCTCATAATTTTTTGTGTTATTATAAGTTGATTTATACATGAATAAGTTTTGTTAAGTTAAATATTTATGCAATTATTTGTATATAATTTTGACATAAATGTTTAAATTGGTTTTAATTAGAATTCAAATAGAGCACTCACAGGTTTAACCTGATGATAAGTGCATCTGAGTAAATCTGAGAGGTCTGAGTTCTACCCCTCAATCCCCAATCCCCATCTCAACAAAAAAATTAGAATTTAAATCCAAATATTTAAACTCTAAAGATGAGTCCACTAGTTTATCCGAACGAGAAAGTTGGCTATAAATTGAAAGAATTAAAAAAAGGAAAGATTAGTGTTTCATACGTATCATACTCATTTTTATTATAAGTTGATTTATACATGAATAAGTTTTGTTAAGTTAAATATTTATGCAATTATTTGTACATAATTTTGACATAAATGTTTAAATTGGTTTTAATTTAATCCTAACCTTTGATTTAACATGTTCATCATAGTTATTTCTCCCTACACAACTAATAATTTGACATTTTGTAGCTTTCCATTTGTATAGTATTATGGTTTCCTAAATTTACTACTCTGTGACACAAATCTCATTTAATATGTCAATTTAAATAATATATTGGCTAAACATGTTTGCTTTGAGACAATTTCAAATATATTAGCATTGGCTTTATGCTGGATCATAAAATTAGATAATGACTAGAAAAATTAACAATCTTACTCCTTTAAATACTGAGTTAATGGATTTCATAAATTTACCTTCTTTTGCACCACATCACCATTCATTCCTTTTTAAAGCATTTGTGGTTATACACAAAATAAAAGTTCAGTTGTAAAAAATATGGTATTTAGCACTTTGAAAATTCATTGCCCATATCCACTTATTTTCTTTGGTTCCTCTCCTTCTTGCCAAAGCTTCTAGCTTCTCTCTTTTCTCTTTTTTTTTTCTCTTTCTTTTTTTTTTTTAAATAAATTGTATGGACAAAACAAAGGCATGTGGCTTGAACAGAAGGAGCTGCTATCCTTTTAAGGAAATTTACATTTTAATCCCAACATTTTAAATAAAAATCATTTTAGTTATTCAACTTTTAAAACTTTTATTTCATACACTACAAAAAATAGATGCTTTTCCCGTACTTTTTTTTAATTTTAAACTACCCCTATACTTTGTTATGGCGAGTCAACGAACCGCCACATGAGTGTCGCTGTAGACGCTAGCTCTACAACATTGTAACGCCTTTGTCAACCACTAGAATACATATTTTTGCTAGGGGCCATTGTTAGAGGCAGACTTGACCGTTGTACATAAGATTTTAGAGGTGTTTAAAAATGGCTCTAAACGTGTTTTATTTATAGAATAATTGACAAATCAATCAATTGTAAAGATAGTTTAAATTGTCATATATAAATTTTTACCATAATTTGCGACATCTTTAACTGCCTCTAACACATTGAAATTATTTATTTATTGTTAGTTTTAATTAATGATTGAAGCGGTTAGAATAGTTTGTATATACTTTAGCGCCACAATAATAATCACCCCAGATATTTATATTTAGTAATTTCAGGGACGGTTTAAACCGTCCTTGTGCAGATTCCTATTGTTATTTATGGCAATTCAAACCGCCTCTAGTATATTGAATTATCATTTTTATTATTCATTTGGATTTAGTTGAGGCGGTTAAAATCACCCATAACTATTTTTGGTGCCAAAATAACTGTAATTTATTTAAAGCAATATATACATTTCAAACCACCTTACTACTATTATCCGATACAAAACAACATCCAGATCAAATCTCCATACATCATACTATTTAAATATGTAAATTAAAAGAGAGTTCTAAAATAAAACACTAACAAATACCAAATTGAAACTGATCAACATCAAATCCTAAGTTTTTCCATTGCTATTCTCTCTTAGCTTATGAGTTGAGTGAGATGAATTATTATTAAGAGAAAAGTTGGATCCCCCACTTTTGCCATTATTTACTTGTTAATAACACAAAAGCAAAAGGTCAAGAATTTTTAAAATATTTAAAATATGATAACTTCATTTTTAATATATATTATACATAATATCAATAAACAATATTTAACAAAAAAATTAATTAACATATAACTTTACAAGGCAAAATAGACTAGTATCTCTATTTTCAAAGTGTATGAAAAGAGAGAAAAAAAAATATAATGAAGGTCACGCATTGATATTTTCTATATAAAGCTGCAAGAATTAAATAATTGAAACACTCATTAATTGTTAATTTTCTATATACTTTTTCGCTTAGATAGTATAAATTTTAATGTATTTTATTAGAATCTATTTCAATACAAGTGAATTAACATTCAATATATTAATTTATATATCAACTTTAATTCTAACATAATTATTTAAATTAATTGGAAATATAACACAAAACTCAACTACTTAAATACAAAAAGCATATACTTAAAACTTACAGTTTTTCCAGGATACATTTGAGACAAAAATCCATGTAAGATATGGATAATTTCATCTAATGATAATTTCATCTAATGATTCACATTTATTTTTCACGTACTGCAACTTTTCTTTAAGCATTGCTATCTCCTGATTGACTTGAGTTAGGGGAAACCTCCCATCTAGATCCTACATTATAAGAGGTCATACCAAAATAGCTTCTAGGTGTTAGTACTAAACGTAAAGTTCGCACACGACCATTATGCTCTGGACCCATTAATTCTTAAAAAGTTCTCTCATTTAATTCATTTGAGTTAATGATAGAATTCTCGCTTTGTTCAGCTATAAGTGCATGTGCCTTCTCCTATAAGGTTAAACATATAATGATTAAAAAGGAGAAAATGTCATTTAAAAAAAAAAAGAGAAGTAGTTAAGTAGATAAACTGAACAATACCATCAACTGCCTTATATTCTCATCCACATATGTACCATTTTTTTTCTTATGAATTGCCTAAAAAAATGTAAGTCTATCTGGAACTTTCCCAAGTTCTTTTTCTTATAAGTAAAAGTTGTTTCCATTTATAAAATATGAAAAATAAACCATGTTAATAAGCATGATATTGATAGTTAATAAGCATGATATCGATAACTATATACCATTTCCTTTCTCTTTCTTGTAAAACTTTTCCTTATGTGTGAGCATTCTTTTATTTCTGTGCATTAACAGTGTTCCTAAGACTCAATTGCTATATATATATAATTATAATTTATATCATGCAATACTAAAGCGTTAAAAGTATTATTATAAAAGATATTTACATGAATAAGTTACCTGACTCTCTGTAGTGAACCATCTATTAACAAAAGTAGGCCATTGTTCTTCCACAATATCTTTGGGTACATTTTCTATTATATGTTCTTTAGGTTTACATGAATCATAATATTATGCCTTCAAGTTTTATTTAAAATCTCTCCATTTCTTATTCAAAGATTTTTAAAACCCAACTCTTAGTTTCAGGTGGATATAAAAATCTTATCTATGCAATCAAAATTTAATAAACGCAAATTAGTAATAAACGCAAAATTATCAAGAAAAATCCTTCATAAAATGAAAAGAATCAAAATTCAAAAAAAATGAAAAATCAAGGAGATTAAAAGAGTCAAAACTCAATCAACTTCATATAATAATAATAATGATAACAACAACAATAATAATAATAATTGATGTTAGATGTCTCCTCGGGAAATAAGTTTTGAAATGGCATTTACTTATGGTATTGTTGGTATTGCACATCTGATTAGTGAATTGCCATAAAGGGTATATGAGTCTTTAGGGATTGGATCAAAGCCAATGATGTGTGCTGGATTGGATTGTATTTGTTGTTTTGAAGTGAAATTTACTCATGGTACTACTGATGTTGTATAATATGCTTCTTTTAGTAATAAAAATGATTTATTGATAAAATAACAATAATAATATCTTAATTGTAAAAATAGACTACCAATCATTTCTGTACACTCATTATTATCAAGTTGTTGGGTTGCTTGTGGAGATTCTGAAAATGACTCTATTTCGCGATCTTGACTTAATGTTCTCTGATTGACTTGTTATTGAAGTTGATTATCATCTGTGGTGATCCTTAAAATTATATAAATGCCAATAGAATTATCATCAATAACCATATAATTTAAGAAAAAAAATTAACTTAGAATAAATGCTCATCAACAAACTATAATTCAACACATGAATTAAAATAATAACATATATGAAAATCAAGAAAATTAAAGTAATTATAAATAATAAATTACATAATAGCATAAGATTTATGAACTAAATATAAATAATGTCATCTCCACCCACCAGTTCAACAAAAAAAAATAATGTCATCTTTTTCAACATAAACTCGCATCCAATTAGAATTCTCATCATTAGCTTGAATATATGTAGCTATTGTTAAGCATTACATCAAAAGTATCCTCTAATACCTTTTCATTGCCTATATCAAATAAATCTCTAGATTTAACCTATAAAACTACATGCCAATTAATATTTTTTAGGTCTTGCACATAATACACTGATTCAACTTTAAAGGAGAATACGTAAGGGTCATCATCAAGTTTCTCACCAGTATAGATTAAGCGAGAAAAATTTATCAAGGTAAACCTAAATTCATATTGTTTAATGCCTACACTATAATAAATATTAAACCAATCACATCTAAATAGTATGACCTTAAAACTATCATAATAATTTAATTCTAGCACATCTGTAAGCTTGCCATAGTAGTTCGTCCCTTTAATTTCTAAAGAGTTAACTATGCCACTATTTTGTGTCAATCTTTGCTCCTCCCTGTCTACTGTATGATATCTGACTCTATTGATAATGAATCCAGAAAATCTTTTCACAATCTTATTGGGCCCTCTATCAAGGCTCACAATAGCTTTTGAAATATTTGGGCCACTAATTGTCAATACCTATTAATAATTAATTAAAGTAATTATATAAAAAAATTAAAAGAAATAAAATGATCGTTAGTGTTCCTTAACATGTAAACTTACCCTATTTTGGAACCAATGATGAAACTTTTCATTGAGTAACTTATTTATTTCATTGTTATCAAGACGAGCACGGCGACAATATTTTCTCCTCTCAATTTCAATAAACTCATTAGAATTTGTAAACTTAAAAAATTAGAAACATCATTAATAAAATATTAATATATTATCCTAAATTTAAAATCAATACTCACTTTCAAAATGGCTCAATCACATCAGAATTTCGTAGCATATAACGATGAACTTGCATTAAAGATTTATCATCTAAGACAACTTCTTTGGCTTTCCCTATAGGTTTACCCAAACTTGATAATAAATATTTGATATTTTTGGAAGGTGGGTTAGGATTTTGTAAGGGTCGATTGAATCTTGTTTCAACTCCTTCTAAATACCTCGAACAAAAAGTAACATTTTTCTGTTATGTAGCCTTCAGCAATTGATCCTTTAGGGTGAGCTTTATTATGAATAAATGATTTATATCGAACAAAAGACCTAAATAAAAGAGGACATTACTCACATAATTATTGTCAAAGAAAGGAATTAAGATAATAAATGACAAAGTAATTGTGGAATACCTTTCTATGGGATACATCCATTTGTATTGTACTAGACCACCAAGTCTTACCTCCTTTATTGGATGGATCATTAAATGAACCATAATGGTAAAAAATAATGGAATAAATATTTTCTCCATGTGGAATAATGTCATGATAATGCAATTCTAAATGTTCTTAAGCTCATCAACATCTAAGACCTTTGAGCATATTGTTTTAAAAAATGAAGCCAAGTCAATCACAATTAAAGTCACTTATTTTGATGAATTACATCCCCTTAATGCTAATGGAAGGAGGTACTCAATCAAAATATAAGAATCATAACTTTTAAGGCCATTGATTTATGCATTTAGAAATATTAGATGCATAGCCATCAAGCATTTTCACATTCTTAAGAACTTTACAAAAGATATATTTGTAATACTCGGCTAGACTCCGGTATCAGAATTCCTACCGTCCGGTGGAATCTCGGATGTCGAAAGCCTCTAGTAGGGTAGAAACATGTTTTCATAAAATGTTTTAAGGTATTTCATGGTTTTAAGTAAAATGGAAATGAGTTTTTGCATAAAAACAACCTTGGAGGAAAACTCAGGTTCGGCCGCCGAACCTCAAGTTCGGCCGCCGAACATGGCATGCATACGGAGGCACGTTCGGCCCCCGAACGTGGCCTGGCCAGCCACTATAAAAGGGTCCCTTAGCCGAAAACGGGCGAGCTTTTTCCCCATTTTCGGCCAAGGTGAGTTCTCCGCCACCCCTCACCGATCTTGAGTCTTTTCCTTCAGATCTTTCAAGTTTTTCACTAGTTTTCATCTTGTTTTGAAGATTTCCGAGTTTTGAGCAAGTTTTGGAGCTTTGAGGTTCAAGAACTCGAATCTCTTCCAACTCCAAGTTAGATCGCCTCCACCCTCGATCTTGAAGAGGTAAGGGTCGATCTCTAGCTTACTTTATGTTTTAAGCAAGTTTTATGCAAGTTCATGGGGTAAAAATGCATGTGTAGCTTATGATGAGCTTATGGGTTTTTGATGTGATTTTGAACAATGTGGCTTGCAAATGTATGTTGGATGTGTTATAGATGGGGTTTTTGTTGGTTTGATGCCCCTAGGAACTTGTATGCTTGTGTATGAGTGTTGTAGAATAGGTTTATGCATGTTTGGTTGAGATTGTAGGCATAAATGCATAAGGGAGCTGAGTTTCTGCCATTCTGGGAGAAACCAGGTTCGGCAGCCGAAGGAACTTTCGGCCGCCGAACGTGCTTGTGGAGGCAGCCTTCGGCTGCCGAAGCTTGCCCCCGAAAGGAGACTTTCGTCTCTGTCTGGGACTTTCGGCCGCCGAAAGTGCCGCCGAACATGCATGAGTTTCGCCTCTGTCTGGGAGTTTCGGCCGCCGAAGGTGCCGTAGAACCTGCCTGACTTTCGGCTCTGGAGGGACTTTCGGCCGCCGAACCTGCCGCCGAAAGTACCCTGTCCAGCCCTTTCTTGCATGTTTTTCTATGATTATTCTATGATGTTTTAGGGGGTTTTTGGGGAGTAGTTTAGAGTTATGTTCATGTATGTTTGGTCCCTCATTTGAGTCCACCTGTGTAGGTTCGGACCCGAGGAACCGAGGACCCCAGCAGTGAGTCTGTTGCCCCAGTGTCTGGTCAGAGCTATCCAGAGGTGAGTGGAATAACTTATTATGTTTTAAAGCAAAGAATGAACTTTTCAGCATGTTTCACGCATCATGAATGCCATGTGATGAATTAGGTTGCTTGCATTAGAATTCACGAATATGTTGCACTGCATATTTTTATGTTGATGTGGATGAATGTTGGATGATCCATAGCCCTCGATCTATGATATGACGATATGATATGTACGGTACGGAATGTAAGACCAGTGGGACCCATTCTACGTTCGCTGGCACTATGTAAGGGAAAGACCAGGACCCATTCTACGTTCTGGCACAGTTGGACACCGTTATGTTATGATATGTAAGGGAAAGACCAGGACCCATTCTACGTTCTGGCACAGTTGGACTATGTAGAGGGCTATTGGTGACAAGTTCATCCTTGATGTGATTAGCTGTGATGTGATGCATTCCATGATCCATATGATTTAAATGTTTTTATTATTCTGCTCACTGGGCTCTAGTAGCTCATCCCTCTCCCATTTTCCCCAGGATTGCAGGTACAGGGTAGACCAGGAGATCCATAAGAGTATTGAAGTCCTGTGTATGTAATAGATAGTGTGGACATGATAAATATATTAATGTTATGTAAAAGTACAGTTTCAGTCATGTAATGATATTGAGGATTAGATATTGTGCTTGACATTGTGTATGAGGTATCCCTTTTGTTACATGATCATAAATGTTTTATAATGTTCATGAAAGCCAACTCATCTTATGATGTATCGCCCATTGGGGCATTGATGAGATCCCACAGAGGGATCACGATTATGATTATGACTATGTACAGTGTATGTTCAGGTTGAGTTGGATGTTTGAAGGAAAAGTTTTAAATTTTTATGTATGTTGTTGATCATGTATGGGATTAAATAGGTTTTCAGGATGTATGTCAGGCTTGCTACGGGTCCCGGCGGCCTTAAGCCGACCTGGATCCTAGCGCCGGTAGCGGTTCGATTTTCGGGTCGTTACAGAATGGTATCAGAGCCCTAGGTTCATAGGATCGGACCTAGAGTGTCGGGCTCATAGATGTTCTAGAAGGTCAAGCACAATAGGAAGATCATGTCCACTAGGATAGGATGTGGAGTCCTGTCTTGTATGATGATGTGTAATGCCATGATTATATACATGTGCATTGATGCTATGAGATGAATGATGTATATGTGATGAGGGTTCATGTGTGTCCACATGAACCATATGATGCTAATGTTTGTATGATGTGTACTGTTTTTCAGAAAACAGGATGAGAGGAACCCGTCGATCGGCAAGATTGACTGGAGTACCACCTGAGGATGAGGGCACGAGCGCCCGTCCTCCTACATTGCCTAGGGCAATGTCTTGTAGAGCCAACAGAGAAAGAGTGTCAAGGGACCCTAGAAGGTCTTTTGATGCTAGCAGAAGGGGGACAGATAGAGGAGGAAGTTCTTCAGATGTGAGGGAGGTTATGGAAGAGGAGCAGAGGAGGGATGGGAACCTGGATGTGAGCATGGAGGATGAAGGGACAGGGGAGTCTCAGGGAGGCGTTCAGGCCTCGGGGTATGGTTTTCCACCCCATTATCCACCCTTCCCACAGGGTTCAGGGTATCCGATGGGAGGTACATCGGATTACTCCAGCTTTAACCCCTACCCTACCTACATGCCTTATCCACCTTTCTATCCACCTTACACACAGTACCCAGCTTATCCACCCTCACCCTTCTATCCAAACCCGGCAAACCCCACCTCGGGGAATGCTGCACCCCCACCTCCACCACCTACAGAACCAGCAGCCCCAGTTACTCAACCTCCTAGACCTAGCTCAGCCGATGGGAGCAAAGTAAAGATGACAGATTACCTCAAGCTGGATGCTCCCAAATACAAGTCAGGGGATGACCCCTTTGAGTATCTGAGAGTAGTGAAGACAATAACTGATGAGCTAGGGGCAAGTGACAGCAGGGCCATTCAGATGGCAGGGTTCACTTTAAAGTGCAAGAAGGCACGGGAATGGTTCAAGTGTTATGTGGACCCGAGACTAGACGGTATGACATGGGAGGAATTCGCGAATGAGTTCGCTGGATGGGCTTTTTCAGATAGTTCCAGAGAATTGAAGATGATTGAGTTTGAGCAACTGAGGCAGTCAGAGCACATGGGTGTAGAGGAGTTCACGGATAGATTCTTGGAGCTATTGCCTTTTTCAGGGCAAGCTCTAGATAGAGATACGAAGAAAGCCAAGAGATATGTTATGAAGCTGCATTCTAGGTACTCCTCGTTGATTCAGTCAGCTGAGAGAGAAAGTTTCCACACTGTGGTGGATATGGCTCGAAGGATGGAGGCGAGTGCTATAGTTGAGGGGTCAGTGAAGCAGTTAGTGACCCAGTCTTCAGGGGTTAAGACCCCAGGAAGAGGAGGGCCAGGTTTCTCTTCTCAGAGCTCAAGTAAGAAGAGGTGGGATAACACCACCAAGAAGCCGAAGAAGAATAAGTTTTGGAATAAGTTGAAATCCGGTCTGGGATTTGGCGGTGGCTCGAGCTCAGGCTCAGATGGTACAGAATGCCAGAGATGTGGAAGACCGCACAGGGGAGTGTGTCGAGCTGGGACTAATACATGTTTCAGATGTGGACAGGAGGGACACATAGCTCGGGAGTGTCCTAGAGCACCTTTTATGGGCCAGCCCCAGCAGACAGCTTCTGGTAGTGTGACACAGCCAGCAGCTCTAGCCACAACTCAGGGCAGTGGCAGAGGTAGAGGGAGAGGGGCAGCCTCTTCTTCTGGTTCCCGAGGTGAAGATCCATCAGCTCCAGCCAGGATCTTCACCGTGACTTAGCAGGAGGCTAACACATCCAACACCGTGGTGTCAGGTAATCTCGTCATTGGGTGTTCTGATGTGTATGCATTAATGGACCCGGGTGCATCTCATTCGTTTATTGCTCCGAGAGCCGTTGAGAGGTTGGGTCTGATAGTCTCTGGGTTAGAGTGTCCCCTATGGGTCAGTGGACCCAAGTGTGACCTGTCAGTGGCAGTGTCAGTCTGCCAGTACAGTCCAGTTTTTGTTGAGGGAAGATGCCTCTCCGCCGACCTTGTGGTTCTAGATTTGACAGACTTTGACGTCATTCTAGGGATGGATTGGCTATCTACCCATGGTGCTACCTTGGACTGCAGGGACAAGGTAGTCAGGTTCAGAGATCAGAACGGGTCAGAGGTCGTCTTTAGAGGAGACAAGAGGGGCACACCTAGAGGTCTAATATCAGCTCTTCAGGCTCGTAGGTTGCTTAGGAAGGGATGTCAGGGGTACTTAGCTCATGTGAGAGAGCTTAGTAGTCAGGTCAGGGAGCCAGCCTCAGTGCCAGTTGTCAGAGAGTTTCAGGATGTCTTTCCTGATGAGCTTCCAGGTTTACCACCTGCTAGGGAGATAGAGCTCGAGATAGAGTTGGTGCCTGGAACTAGACCGATCTCTATCCCTCCCTACAAGATGGCCCCAGCCGAGTTGAAGGAGTTGAAAGAACAGTTGCAAGAGCTGGTAGAGAAGGGCTTCATCCGACAGAGTACCTCACCTTGGGGTGCTCCGGTCTTGTTTGTGAGGAAGAAGGATGGATCCCTTAGACTTTGTATCGACTACAGGCAGTTGAACAAAGTCACTACCAAGAATATGTACCCTCTGCCAAGGATCGATGATCTATTCGACCAGCTAGCCGGAGCGGGTTGTTTCTCCAAAATAGATCTAAGATCGGGGTACCATCAGCTAAGGATAAGGGATGAAGACGTGCCAAAGAGAGCTTTCAGGACCAGATATGGGCATTTTGAGTTCCTTGTAATGCCGTTCGGGTTAACCAACGCCCCTGCAGCATTCATGGATCTCATGAACAGAGTGTTTAGTCAATACCTGGACCACTTTGTTATTATCTTCATAGATGATATCTTGGTGTATTCTAGGAATGCAGAGGAGCATGCCCATCATCTGCGGTTGGTTTTGCAGACCTTGAGGGAACATGGTTTGTATGCCAAGTTCTCCAAGTGTGAGTTCTGGCTGAGGAGCATTTCGTTCTTGGGGCATGTAGTGTCAGAGAATGGGATTGAGGTAGAGCCCAAGAAGACAGAAACTGTGGCTAACTGGCCTAGACCCACTTCAGTGACAGAGATTAGAAGTTTCTTGGGTTTGGCAGGTTACTACAGAAGGTCAGGACTTCTCGAAGATAGCAGCTCCTCTGACCAGACTAACCAGGAAGAATCAGAAGTTTGTGTGGACCGACCAGTGCGAAGAGAGTTTTGAAGAGCTCAAGAAGAGGTTGACTTCAGCACCAGTGTTAGCTCTGCCATCTAGTGATGAAGACTTTACAGTCTTTTGTGATGCGTCCCGTGTGGGACTGGGTTGTGTACTAATGCAGAATGAGAGGGTGATTGCTTATGCTTCTAGGCAGCTGAAGAAGCATGAGTTGAATTACCCCACACATGACCTAGAGATGGCAGCAGTAATCTTTGCACTCAAGATGTGGAGGCACTACCTCTATGGGGTTAAATGTGAGATCTTCACGGATCATAAAAGCCTGCAGTACATCTTGAGTCAAAGAGATTTGAACTTGAGACAGAAAAGATGGGTGGAGCTGCTGAGTGACTATGATTGCAAGATTCAGTACCATCCGGATAAGGCGAACGTTGTGGCAGACGCCTTAAGCCGAAAATCACTCGGCAGTTTATCCCACATATCTGCAGAGAGGAGGCCAGTGGTAAAGGAGTTTTACAAGCTCATTGAGGAAGGTCTACAGATGGAGTTGTCTGGTACAGGTGCCTTGGTGGCCCAGATGAGAGTGGCACCCGTGTTTCTGGAGCAGGTGGCTCAGAAACAGCATGAGGACCCGGAGTTAGTGATGATTGCCAGGACTGTTCAGTCAGGCAATGATAGTGAGTTCAGATTCGACAGCAAGGGGATCCTCCGCTATGGGAGCAGACTATGTGTACCAGATGACATAGGGCTAAAAGGAGACATTATGAGAGAGGCTCATAATGCAAGATACAGCATTCACCCCGGAGCCACCAAGATGTATCAAGATCTAAAGAAGGTTTATTGGTGGCCAGCTATGAAGAAAGAGGTGGCACAGTTTGTGTCAGCCTGCGAAGTGTGACAGAGGGTGAAGCTGGAACATCAGAAGCCGGCTGGAATGCTTAACGCGCTACCTATTCCAGAGTGGAAATGAGAGAATATAGCTATGGACTTCATAGTGGGGTTACCGGCGGCGTCCAACAGAGTGGACTCCATATGGGTGATTGTGGACAGACTCACCAAATATGCTCACTTCATTCCTGTCAGGAGTGGTTATTCTGTGGACAAGTTATCGCAGGTGTATGTCGACGAGATCGTCAGGCTGCATGGGGTTCCTGTTTAGATAGTGTCGGATAGAGGGCCCCAGTTCACCTCCAGATTTTGGCGGAGTCTGCAGAATGCCATGGGTACCAGGTTGGATTTCAGCACTGCTTTCCATCCACAGACGGACGGACATTCAGAAAGGACCATCCAGACCATAGAGGATATGCTCAGAATGTGTGTGCTGGACTTTGGCGGTTCTTGGAGGCAGCATCTACCTTTGGTGGAGTTTGCCTACAATAACAGCCATCATGCTAGCATCGGGATGGCTCCATATGAAGCTTTATATGGAAGGAAGTGCAGATCACCTGTTTGCTGGGAAGAGGTTGGAGAAAAGGCCTTGGCAGGGCCTGAGCTAGTAGAGATTACCAGCAGGGTAGTACCCATAATCAGAGAAAGAATCAAGACTGCTGCAAGCAGACAGAAGAGTTATGCAGACGTCCGCAGAAGACAGTTAGAGTTTCAGGAGGGGGATCTGGTATTGCTCAAGGTGTCTCCTATGAAAGGAGTGGTTCGCTTTGGGAAGAAAGGTAAACTAGCCCCACGATACATCGGACCCTTTGAAATCTTGCAAAAGATTGGGAATGTGTCGTACAAGCTGGATTTACCTGCTTCAATGGAAAGAATCCATTCGGTTTTCCACGTTTCAATGTTAAGGAAGTTTGTGTCAGATCCGAGCAAGGTTCTTAGTGAGCCTGATGTGGAGGTCCAAGAGGATCTCACCTATGTTGAACAGCTAGTACGGATCATAGACACCCAGATCAGAAAGCTAAGAAACAAGGAAATCCCGATGGTGAAAGTCCTGTGGAACCACCACAATTTGGAAAAATGCACTTGGGAGACACGGGAGTCTATGCTCCAGCAGTACCCTCATCTCTTTTAAGGTTAGATCTCTATGTGTTTATGTGCTATGTATGTATGTTATGTTTTATGCCATGCTATGTGCTAGTTGAGGAACATTCGGGGACGAATGTTCTTAAAGGGGGGAGAATGTAATACCCGGCTAGACTCCGGTATCGGAATTCCTAACGTCCGGTGGAATCTCGGATGTCGGAAGCCTCTAGTAGGGTAGAAACATGTTTTCATAAAATGTTTTAAGGTATTTCATGGTTTTAAGTAAAATGGAAATGAGTTTTTGCATAAAAACAACCTTGGAGGAAAACTCAGGTTTGGCCGCCGAACCTCAATTTCGGCCGCCGAACATGCATGCCTTCGGGAGCGCCTTTAGGCCCCCGAAAGCATAAGTGAGGGAAGTCCAGGTTCGGCCGCCGAACATGGCATGCATGCGGAGGCACGTTCGGCCCCCGAACGTGGCCTGGCCAGCCACTATAAAAGGGTCCCTTAGCCGAAAACGGGCGAGCTTTTTCCCCATTTTCCGGCCAAGGTGAGTTCTCCGCCACCCCTCACCGATCTTGAGTCTTTTCCTTCAGATCTTTCAAGTTTTTCACTAGTTTTCATCTTGTTTTGAAGATTTCCGAGTTTTGAGCAAGTTTTGGAGCTTTGAGGTTCAAGAACTCGAATCTCTTCCAACTCCAAGTTAGATCGCCTCCACCCTCGATCTTGAAGAGGTAAGGGTCGATCTCTAGCTTACTTTATGTTTTAAGCAAGTTTTATGCAAGTTCATGGGGTAGAAAATGCATGTGTAGCTTATGATGAGCTTATGGGTTTTTGATGTGATTTTGAACAATGTGGCTTGCAAATGTATGTTGGATGTGTTATAGATGGGGTTTTTGTTGGTTTGATGCCCCTAGGAACTTGTATGCTTGTGTATGAGTGTTGTAGAATAGGTTTATGCATGTTTGGTTGAGATTGTAGGCATAAATGCATAAGGGAGCTGAGTTTCTGCCATTCTGGGAGAAACCAGGTTCGGCAGCCGAAGGAACTTTCGGCCGCCGAACGTGCTTGTGGAGGTAGCCTTCGGCTGCCGAAGCTTGCCCCCGAAAGGAGACTTTCGTCTCTGTCTGGGACTTTCGGCCGCCGAAAGTGCCGCCGAACATGCATGAGTTTCGCCTCTGTCTGGGAGTTTCGGCCGCCGAAGGTGCCGCCGAACCTGCCTGACTTTCGGCTCTGGAGGGACTTTCGGCCGCCGAACCTGTCGCCGAAAGTGCCCTGTCCAGCCCTTTCTTGCATGTTTTTCTATGATTATTCTATGATGTTTTAGGGGGTTTTTGGGGAGTAGTTTAGAGTTATGTTCATGTATGTTTGGTCCCTCATTTGAGTCCACCTGTGTAGGTTCGGACCCGAGGAACCGAGGACCCCAGCAGTGAGTTTGTTGCCCCAGTGTCTGGTCAGAGCTATCCAGAGGTGAGTGGAATAACTTATTATGTTTTAAAGCAAAGAATGAACTTTTCAGCATGTTTCACGCATCGTGAATGCCATGTGATGAATTAGGTTGCTTGCATTAGAATTCACGAATATGTTGCACTGCATATTTTTATGTTGATGTGGATGAATGTTGGATGATCCATAGCCCTCGATCTATGATATGACGATATGATATGTACGGTACGAAATGTAAGACCAGTGGGACCCATTCTACGTTCGCTGGCACTATGTAAGGGAAAGACCAGGACCCATTCTACGTTCTGGCACAGTTGGACACTGTTATGTTATGATATGTAAGGGAAAGACCAGGACCCATTCTACGTTCTGGCACAGTTGGACTATGTAGAGGGCTATTGGTGACAAGTTCATCCTTGATGTGATTAGCTGTGATGTGATGCATTCCATGATCCATATGATTTAAATGTTTTTATTATTCTGCTCACTGGGCTCTAGTAGCTCATCCCTCTCCCATTTTCCCCAGGATTGCAGGTACAGGGTAGACCAGGAGATCCATAAGAGTATTGAAGTCCTGTGTATGTAATAGATAGTGTGGACATGATAAATGTATTAATGTTATGTAAAAGTACAGTTTCAGTCATGTAATGATATTGAGGATTAGATATTGTGCTTGACATTGTGTATGAGGTATCCCTTTTGTTACATGATCATAAATGTTTTATAATGTTCATGAAAGCCAACTCATCTTATGATGTATCGCCCATTGGGGCATTGATGAGATCCCACAGAGGGATCACGATTATGATTATGACTATGTACAGTGTATGTTCAGGTTGAGTTGGATGTTTGAAGGAAAAGTTTTAAATTTTTATGTATGTTGTTGATCATGTATGGGATTAAACAGGTTTTCAGGATGTATGTCAGGCTTGCTACGGGTCCCGGCGGCCTTAAGCCGACCTGGATCCTAGCGCCGGTAGCGGTTCGATTTTCGGGTCGTTACAGAATGGTATCAGAGCCCTAGGTTCATAGGATCGGACCTAGAGTGTCGGACTCATAGATGTTCTAGAAGGTCAAGCACAATAGGAAGATCATGTCCACTAGGATAGGATGTGGAGTCCTGTCTTGTATGATGATGTGTAATGCCATGATTATATACATGTGCATTGATGCTATGAGATGAATGATGTATATGTGATGAGGGTTCATGTGTGTCCACATGAACCATATGATGCTAATGTTTGTATGATGTGTATTGTTTTTCAGAAAACAGGATGAGAGGAACCCGTCGATCGGCAAGATTGACTGGAGTACCACCTGAGGATGAGGGCACGAGCGCCCGTCCTCCTACATTGCCTAGGGCAATGTCTTGTAGAGCCAACAGAGAAAGAGTGTCAAGGGACCCTAGAAGGTCTTTTGATGCTAGCAGAAGGGGGACAGATAGAGGAGGAAGTTCTTCAGATGTGAGGGAGGTTATGGAAGAGGAGCAGAGGAGGGATGGGAACCTGGATGTGAGCATGGAGGATGAAGGGACAGGGGAGTCTCAGGGAGGCGTTCAGGCCTCGGGGTATGGTTTTCCACCCCATTATCCACCCTTCCCACAGGGTTCAGGGTATCCGATGGGAGGTACATCGGATTACTCCAGCTTTAACCCCTACCCTACCTACATGCCTTATCCACCTTTCTATCCACCTTACACACAGTACCCAGGTTATCCACCCTCACCCTTCTATCCAAACCCGGCAAACCCCACCTCGGGGAATGCTGCACCCCCACCTCCACCACCTACAGAACCAGCAGCCCCAGTTACTCAACCTCCTAGACCTAGCTCAGCCGATGTGAGCAAAGTAAAGATGACAGATTACCTCAAGCTGGATGCTCCCAAATACAAGTCAGGGGATGACCCCTTTGAGTATCTGAGAGTAGTGAAGACAATAACTGATGAGCTAGGGGCAAGTGACAGCAGGGCCATTCAGATGGCAGGGTTCACTTTAAAGTGCAAGAAGGCACGGGAATGGTTCAAGTGTTATGTGGACCCGAGACTAGACGGTATGACATGGGAGGAATTCGCGAATGAGTTCGCTGGATGGGCTTTTTCAGATAGTTCCAGAGAACTGAAGATGATTGAGTTTGAGCAACTGAGGCAGTCAGAGCACATGGGTGTAGAGGAGTTCACGGATAGATTCTTGGAGCTATTGCCTTTTTCAGGGCAAGCTCTAGATACAGATACGAAGAAAGCCAAGAGATATGTTATGAAGCTGCATTCTAGGTACTCCTCGTTGATTCAGTCAGCTGAGAGAGAAAGTTTCCACACTGTGGTGGATATGGCTCGAAGGATGGAGGCGAGTGCTATAGTTGAGGGGTCAGTGAAGCAGTCAGTAACCCAGTCTTCAGGGGTTAAGACCCCAGGAAGAGGAGGGCCAGGTTTCTCTTCTCAGAGCTCAAGTAAGAAGAGGTGGGATAACACCACCAAGAAGCCGAAGAAGAATAAGTTTTGGAATAAGTTGAAATCCGGTCTGGAATTTGGCGGTGGCTCGAGCTCAGGCTCAGATGGTACAGAATGCCAGAGATGTGGAAGACCGCACAGGGGAGTGTGTCGAGCTGGGACTAATACATGTTTCAGATGTGGACAGGAGGGACACATAGCTCGGGAGTGTCCTAGAGCACCTTTTATGGGCCAGCCCCAGCAGACAGCTTCTGGTAGTGTGACACAGCCAGCAGCTCCAGCCAAACCTCAGGGCAGTGGCAGAGGTAGAGGGAGAGGGGCAGCCTCTTCTTCTGGTTCCCGAGGTGAAGATCCATCAGCTCCAGCCAGGATCTTCACCGTGACTCAGCAGGAGGCTAACACATCCAACACCATGGTGTCAGGTAATCTCGTCATTGGGTGTTCTGATGTGTATGCATTAATGGACCCGGGTGCATCTCATTCGTTTATTGCTCCGAGAGCCGTTGAGAGGTTGGGTCTGATAGTCTCTGGGTTAGAGTGTCCCCTATGGGTCAGTGGACCCAAGTGTGACCTGTCAGTGGCAGTGTCAGTCTGCCAGTACAATCCAGTTTTTGTTGAGGGAAGATGCCTCTCCGCCGACCTTGTGGTTCTAGATTTGACAGACTTTGACGTCATTCTAGGGATGGATTGGCTATCTACCCATGGTGCTACCTTGGACTGCAGGGACAAGGTAGTCAGGTTCAGAGATCAGAACGGGTCAGAGGTCGTCTTCAGAGGAGACAAGAGGGGCACACCTAGAGGTCTGATATCAGCTCTTCAGGCTCGTAGGTTGCTTAGGAAGGGATGTCAGGGGTACTTAGCTCATGTGAGAGAGCTTAGTAGTCAGGTCAGGGAGCCAGCCTCAGTGCCAGTTGTCAGAGAGTTTCAGGATGTCTTTCCTGATGAGCTTCCAGGTTTACCACCTGCTAGGGAGATAGAGCTCGAGATAGAGTTGGTGCCTGGAACTAGACCGATCTCTATCCCTCCCTACAAGATGGCCCCAGCCGAGTTGAAGGAGTTGAAAGAACAGTTGCAAGAGCTGGTAGAGAAGGGCTTCATCTGACAGAGTACCTCACCTTGGGGTGCTCCGGTCTTGTTTGTGAGGAAGAAGGATGGATCCCTTAGACTTTGTATCGACTATAGGCAGTTGAACAAAGTCACTACCAAGAATATGTACCCTCTGCCAAGGATCGATGATCTATTCGACCAGCTAGCCGGAGCGGGTTGTTTCTCCAAAATAGATCTAAGATCGGGGTACCATCAGCTAAGGATAAGGGATGAAGACGTGCCAAAGAGAGCTTTCAGGACCAGATATGGGCATTTTGAGTTCCTTGTAATGCCGTTCGGGTTAACCAACGCCCCTGCAGCATTCATGGATCTCATGAACAGAGTGTTTAGTCAATACCTGGACCACTTTGTTATTATCTTCATAGATGATATCTTGGTGTATTCCAGGAATGCAGAGGAGCATGCCCATCATCTGCGGTTGGTTTTGCAGACCTTGAGGGAACATGGTTTGTATGCCAAGTTCTCCAAGTGTGAGTTCTGGCTGAGGAGCATTTCGTTCTTGGGGCATGTAGTGTCAGAGAATGGGATTGAGGTAGAGCCCAAGAAGACAGAAACTGTGGCTAACTGGCCTAGACCCACTTCAGTGACAGAGATTAGAAGTTTCTTGGGTTTGGCAGGTTACTACAGAAGGTTCGTTCAGGATTTCTCGAAGATAGCAGCTCCTCTGACCAGACTAACCAGGAAGAATCAGAAGTTTGTGTGGACCGACCAGTGCGAAGAGAGTTTTGAAGAGCTCAAGAAGAGGTTGACTTCAGCACCAGTGTTAGCTCTGCCATCTAGTGATGAAGACTTTACAGTCTTTTGTGATGCGTCCCGTGTGGGACTGGGTTGTGTACTAATGCAGAATGAGAGGGTGATTGCTTATGCTTCTAGGCAGCTGAAGAAGCATGAGTTGAATTACCCCACACATGACCTAGAGATGGCAGCAGTAATCTTTGCACTCAAGATGTGGAGGCACTACCTCTATGGGGTTAAATGTGAGATCTTCACGGATCATAAAAGCCTGCAGTACATCTTGAGTCAAAGAGATTTGAACTTGAGACAGAGAAGATGGGTGGAGCTGCTGAGTGACTATGATTGCAAGATTCAGTACCATCCGGATAAGGCGAACGTTGTGGCAGACGCCTTAAGTCGGAAATCACTCGGCAGTTTATCCCACATATCAGCAGAGAGGGGGCCAGTGGTAAAGGAGTTTTACAAGCTCATTGAGGAAGGTCTACAGATGGAGTTGTCTGGTACAGGTGCCTTGGTGGCCCAGATGAGAGTGGCACCCGTGTTTCTGGAGCAGGTGGCTCAGAAACAGCATGAGGACCCGGAGTTAGTGAAGATTGCCAGGACTGTTCAGTCAGGCAATGATAGTGAGTTCAGATTCGACAGCAAGGGGATCCTCCGCTATGGGAGCAGACTATGTGTACCAGATGACATAGGGCTAAAAGGAGACATTATGAGAGAGGCTCATAATGCAAGATACAGCATTCACCCCGGAGCCACCAAGATGTATCAAGATCTAAAGAAGGTTTATTGGTGGCCAGCTATGAAGAAAGAGGTGGCACAGTTTGTGTCAGCCTGCGAAGTGTGATAGAGGGTGAAGCTGGAACATCAGAAGCCGGCTGGAATGCTTAACCCGCTACCTATTCCAGAGTGGAAATGGGAGAATATAGCTATGGACTTCATAGTGGGGTTACCGGCGGCGTCCAACAGAGTGGACTCCATATGGGTGATTGTGGACAGACTCACCAAATATGCTCACTTCATTCCTGTCAGGAGTGGCTATTCTGTGGACAAGTTAGCGCAGGTGTATGTCGACGAGATCGTCAGGCTGCATGGGGTTCCTGTTTAGATAGTGTCGGATAGAGGGCCCCAGTTCACCTCCAGATTTTGGCGGAGTCTGCAGAATGCCATGGGTACCAGGTTGGATTTCAGCACTGCTTTCCATCCACAGACGGACGGACAGTCAGAAAGGACCATCCAAACCATAGAGGATATGCTCAGAATGTGTGTGCTGGACTTTGGCGGTTCTTGGAGGCAGCATCTACCTTTGGTGGAGTTTGCCTACAATAACAGCCATCATGCTAGCATCGGGATGGCTCCATATGAAGCTTTATATGGAAGGAAGTGCAGATCACCTGTTTGCTGGGAAGAGGTTGGAGAAAAGGCCTTGGCAGGGCCTGAGCTAGTAGAGATTACCAGCAGGGTAGTACCCATAATCAGAGAAAGAATCAAGACTGCTGCAAGCAGACAGAAGAGTTATGCAGACGTCCGCAGAAGACAGTTAGAGTTTCAGGAGGGGGATCTGGTATTGCTCAAGGTGTCTCCTATGAAAGGAGTGGTTCGCTTTGGGAAGAAAGGTAAACTAGCCCCACGATACATCGGACCCTTTGAAATCTTGCAAAAGATTGGGAATGTATCGTACAAGCTGGATTTACCTGCTTCAATGGAAAGAATCCATTCGGTTTTCCACGTTTCAATGTTAAGGAAGTTTGTGTCAGATCCGAGCAAGGTTCTTAGTGAGCCTGATGTGGAGGTCCAAGAGGATCTCACCTATGTTGAACAGCTAGTACGGATCATAGACACCCAGATCAGAAAGCTAAGAAACAAGGAAATCCCGATGGTGAAAGTCCTGTGGAACCACCACAATTTGGAGGAATGCACTTGGGAGACACGGGAGTCTATGCTCCAGCAGTACCCTCATCTCTTTGAAGGTTAGATCTCTATGTGTTTATGTGCTATGTATGTATGTTATGTTTTATGCCATGCTATGTGCTAGTTGAGGAACATTCGGGGACGAATGTTCTTAAGGGGGGGAGAATGTAATACCCGGCTAGACTCCGGTATCGGAATTCCTACCGTCCGGTGGAATCTCGGATGTCGGAAGCGTCTAGTAGGGTAGAAACATGTTTTCATAAAATGTTTTAAGGTATTTCATGGTTTTAAGTAAAATGGAAATGAGTTTTTGCATAAAAACAACCTTGGAGGAAAACTCAGGTTTGGCCGCCGAACCTCAAGTTCGGCCGCCGAACATGCATGTCTTCGGGAGCGCCTTTAGGCCCCCGAAAGCATAAGTGAGGGAAGTCCAGGTTCGGCCGCCGAACCTCAAGTTCGGCCTCCGAACATGGCATGCATGCGGAGGCACGTTCGGCCCCCGAACGTGGCCTGGCCAGCCACTATAAAAGGGTCCCTTAGCCGAAAACGGGCGAGCTTTTTCCCCATTTTCGGCCAAGGTGAGTTCTCCGCCACCCCTCACCGATCTTGAGTCTTTTCCTTCAGATCTTTCAAGTTTTTCACTAGTTTTCATCTTGTTTTGAAGATTTCCGAGTTTTGAGCAAGTTTTGGAGCTTTGAGGTTCAAGAACTCGAATCTCTTCCAACTCCAAGTTAGATCGCCTCCACCCTCGATCTTGAAGAGGTAAGGGTCGATCTCTAGCTTACTTTATGTTTTAAGCAAGTTTTATGCAAGTTCATGGGGTAGAAAATGCATGTGTAGCTTATGATGAGCTTATGGGTTTTTGATGTGATTTTGAACAATGTGGCTTGCAAATGTATGTTGGATGTGTTATAGATGGGGTTTTTGTTGGTTTGATGCCCCTAGGAACTTGTATGCTTGTGTATGAGTGTTGTAGAATAGGTTTATGCATGTTTGGTTGAGATTGTAGGCATAAATGCATAAGGGAGCTGAGTTTCTGCCATTCTGGGAGAAACCAGGTTCGGCAGCCGAAGGAACTTTCGGCCGCCGAACGTGCTTGTGGAGGTAGCCTTCGGCTGCCGAAGCTTGCCCCCGAAAGGAGACTTTCGTCTCTGTCTGGGACTTTCGGCCGCCGAAAGTGCCGCCGAACATGCATGAGTTTCGCCTCTGTCTGGGAGTTTCGGCCGCCGAAGGTGCCGCCGAACCTGCCTGACTTTCGGCTCTGGAGGGACTTTCGGCCGCCGAACCTGTCGCCGAAAGTGCCCTGTCCAGCCCTTTCTTGCATGTTTTTCTATGATTATTCTATGATGTTTTAGGGGGTTTTTGGGGAGTAGTTTAGAGTTATGTTCATGTATGTTTGGTCCCTCATTTGAGTCCACCTGTGTAGGTTCGGACCCGAGGAACCGAGGACCCCAGCAGTGAGTTTGTTGCCCCAGTGTCTGGTCAGAGCTATCCAGAGGTGAGTGGAATAACTTATTATGTTTTAAAGCAAAGAATGAACTTTTCAGCATGTTTCACGCATCGTGAATGCCATGTGATGAATTAGGTTGCTTGCATTAGAATTCACGAATATGTTGCACTGCATATTTTTATGTTGATGTGGATGAATGTTGGATGATCCATAGCCCTCGATCTATGATATGACGATATGATATGTACGGTACGAAATGTAAGACCAGTGGGACCCATTCTACGTTCGCTGGCACTATGTAAGGGAAAGACCAGGACCCATTCTACGTTCTGGCACAGTTGGACACTGTTATGTTATGATATGTAAGGGAAAGACCAGGACCCATTCTACGTTCTGGCACAGTTGGACTATGTAGAGGGCTATTGGTGACAAGTTCATCCTTGATGTGATTAGCTGTGATGTGATGCATTCCATGATCCATATGATTTAAATGTTTTTATTATTCTGCTCACTGGGCTCTAGTAGCTCATCCCTCTCCCATTTTCCCCAGGATTGCAGGTACAGGGTAGACCAGGAGATCCATAAGAGTATTGAAGTCCTGTGTATGTAATAGATAGTGTGGACATGATAAATGTATTAATGTTATGTAAAAGTACAGTTTCAGTCATGTAATGATATTGAGGATTAGATATTGTGCTTGACATTGTGTATGAGGTATCCCTTTTGTTACATGATCATAAATGTTTTATAATGTTCATGAAAGCCAACTCATCTTATGATGTATCGCCCATTGGGGCATTGATGAGATCCCACAGAGGGATCACGATTATGATTATGACTATGTACAGTGTATGTTCAGGTTGAGTTGGATGTTTGAAGGAAAAGTTTTAAATTTTTATGTATGTTGTTGATCATGTATGGGATTAAACAGGTTTTCAGGATGTATGTCAGGCTTGCTACGGGTCCCGGCGGCCTTAAGCCGACCTGGATCCTAGCGCCGGTAGCGGTCCGATTTTCGGGTTGTTACAATATTTCTCCTTTTTAATCATGGTAAAAGATGCCGGAGACAATTGCTTTCTACCATTATCAGTCATTTCAGCATGCAGTTGAATTCTAATTTTCCAAATCTCCAAGTCAAGACGTGACTTTAAATTGTCCTTAGATTTACTATCAAGATTCAATAATGTGCCAATAAGGTTGTCACATGCATTTTTTTCTATATGCATTACATCAAGATTATGAGGTAATAAATTGTATTGCTAGTAAGGTAAATTAAAGAATATGCTATTCTTCTTCCACTATTTCATTGGATCTTTGAGTCTATCTTGATTTACTGAAACTTTTTCATTCAATTCTTCATCTTCCTCTTCATTATGAATATGCATATTAGAAGACTTCTTCCTCTTCTTCTACTTAGCTTTGGATTGTTTTACTAATGTAAAATTCTTACCATTTAACTGTTTCAATACATCATTACCTGAAGCCCGTATAGGTGTTGGCCGCAACTCTTCAGTACCATCAAAGAACTCGCTTTGACTGCGAAAAACATGGTCCTCAGGCAACCATCTATGATGACCCATATAACAATATTTTTGACTTTTGTATAACCATTTTGAACAAGTGAACTCAGCACAACAAGGACATGTAAACTCACCTTTAGTGCTCCAACCAGATAAATTTGTATAAGTAGGAAAGTCATTGATTGTCTACATTAAAGCAGCCGTAATATAAAAGTTTTCTGAATACAAGCATCATAGGTTTTCACATCTTCTCATAATTTTTTAATTCCTTAACTAAAGGTTGCAAATAAATATCAATATCATTTTCAGGACTCTTCTCACCTGGAATGATCATTGATAAGATAAAGAGAAGATTGTTTCATACAAATCCAAGGTGGCATGTGATATGGGATAAGTACAATAGGCTATATGTGCTGTAATACCCGGCTAGAGTCTGGCATCGGAATTCTACAATCCGGTGGAATCCAGGATGTCGGAATCCTCTAGAAGGGTACGAATTATGTGTTTCTCAAGTGTTTTAGTATGTTTTAATGTCTTACATGTAAAAGAAAATGAGTTTTTGAAAAAAAAGAACCAAGGAAGAAAAGCTAGGTTCGGCCGCCGAAAGTGATGTTCGGCCGCCGAACATGCATGACTTTGGAATCACATTTGGCCGCCGAAGGTGGTCTGGCCAGCCGCCGAAGGTGGTCTGGCCAGCCACCTATAAAAGGCCATAGGTTGGTGAATGGATAAGATTTTTCTTTCCATTTCCACGGACAGAGGTGAGACCATGATCTTCCTTGGGTGATCTTCATGTTTTCTTCAAATCTTTCAAAGTTTTGATAAGTTTTCATGTTGTTTGAAGCTTTTGAGCTAAAAATCAAAGTTTTGAAGCTTGGAGACTTTGAGAGTGAGTTTCTCCATATCTCCACGTTAGGATCACCTATCCTCTCGATCTTCAAAGGTAAGTGTAGATCCCTATCTTCTGTCATGGATTTTATGGAGTTTTATGGGTAAAGATGCATGATTAGGTTAAGGAGGGTTTTTAGTTGATTGTTGGTGAAAGCATGTTTATGTGTTGAGTTGTGATGTTTGGTGGGGTTTTTAAGTTAGTTTTGGACCCCTTTGTGCATGTACTTGAGTATATGCTTGCTGTTGAGTTGTGGGTTGCATGTATGAGGAAGTTGGGAGGTTGGTTGCATGAGGCAGAGCAGGGTTCTGCCTTACTGGAGAACCCAGTTTCGGCCGCCGAACATGCTAAGGAGGTGGTTTCGGCTGCCTAAGCTCGCCCCTGAAAGTTTGGACTTTTGGCTCTGGAGGGGGTTTCAGCCGCCGAATGTGCCGCCGAAGGTTGGGGACTTTCGTCTCTGGAAAGGACTTTCGGCAGCCGAAGGTGCCGCCGAAAATGCCTGAGTTTCGGCTCTGGAGGGACTTTTGACCGCCGAACCTGCCGCCGAAAGTGCCCTGTCCAGCCTTCTTTTGCATGTTTTCCTTGATTATTTTAGGATGTTTTAGGGGAGTTTTTGGGGAGTTTTATAAAGATATTCTTGAGTTAGTTTGGTCCCTCATTTGAGTCCATCTATGTAGGAACGGACCAGAGGAACCGAAGAGATCAGCAGTGTTAGCTGCTTCAGAGTTTTCAGAGTCAGTTCAGAGTTAGCCAGAGGTGAGTGGAACTAAACTTAAGCTTCCTAATTGAGAAATCAAATGCTTTTAGCATGTTTCATGCATCATGATTATGCAATAGATTGATTGCATTAGAATTCACTATTATGTGCATTGCATTATTTCTTGTATTTGCGGACGGACATAGAGTTTGTTTCATTAGCCCTCCCAGTAAAGTCCTGAGGAGCCCCATTGAGGGCCGGGCACAGTAAAGTCCTGAGGATCCCCGAGAGGGCAGGGCACATAGTACTTTTGTACTATTGATTGTATAATAAAGTCCTGAAGAGCTCCTTCGCGGGCCGGGCACTGAGGGATTTTTGATTCAGTCCGTCCGGTATGTGATTACTTGTGCTGTGATGCATTCCATGTGAGCATGTTTATAACATGTTTTTATTGTTCTACTCACTGGGCTAGTATAGCTCACCCCTCTCCCTTAACCCCAGTCTTGCAGGATCAGAGTACAGGGGGAGTTCAGCAGAGTACATGAAGAGTAAAGAGTTGTGTAATAGCATAGTGTGGACATGTAATATTGTAAAGAGATGTTTTAGTATTGTATAGAGTACAGTAGTGTGCTTGACCCATGTAACGACCCGAAAATCGGACCGCTACCGGCGCTAGGATCCAGATCGGCTTAAGGCCGCCGGGACCCGTAGCAAGCCTGACATGAAACCTGTAAACCTGTTTAATCCCATACATGATCAATAATCATACATAAAAATTTAAAACTTTTCTTTCATACATTCTTTCATACACCAAACTCAACCTGTGCATGCACTGAACATAGTCATAATCATAAACTTGACCCCTCTGTGGGATCTCATCAATGCCCCAATGGGCGATATACATGTGTTGAGTTGGCTAACATCTATATCATAAAACATCTAAGATCATGTATTTAAAAGGGATAACAACATCCATAGGGTCAAGCACAACCTCTAATCCTCAATATCAATATACATAACATGACTATTCAACTTTACATCATTATACAATTTATCATGTCCACTTTCTATCTATTACAAATACACGACTTTACTCTTCTTGACTTCTCTGTCTAGCCCGTACCTACAATCCTGGGGGATTAGGGAAAAGGGGTGAGCTACTAGAGCCCAGTGAGCAGAATAATAGAAAACAACATTTAAAATCTCATGCCATCATGTAATGCAACACATCACAACAAATCACATCTCGGATGGTATTGTCACCAATAGTCCTCTACATTCCAAAGTGTCGGGACGTAGAATGGGTACAACCGGTCTTTCTCTTAACATAACATATCATAACATACCAATGTGCCAGGGACGTAGAATGGGTACAACCTGGACTTTCTCTTACATAGTGCTAGGGACGTAGAATGGGTACAACCTGAACTTCCATACCGTATCATGCCATAACATCATCATATCATATGAGGACTAAAGGATCATCCAATAGCCAATCCACATCAACATCATAAGTGCAATGCAACATATTCGTGAATTTTAATGCAAACAACCTATTTCATCACATGGCATTCATGATGCATGAACATGCTCAACTGTATAATTCATTTACTTTAAAACATAAAGGTTTATTCTACTCACCTCTGGCTGAAGCTCTACTGACTCAGAAGCAGCTGAACTCACTGCTGGGGTCCTCGGTTCCTCGGGTCCGAACCTACACAGGTGGACTCAAATGAGGGACCAAACAACTAGAACATAACTCTAAAAACATCCCCCAAAAACCCCCTAAAACACCTCAAAACAATCATACAAAAACATACAAAGGAAGGCAGAACAGGGCAGGTTCGGCGGCACCTTCGGCGGCCGAAAGTCCCAGACAGAGACGAAAGTCTCTTTTCGGGGGCAACTTAGCAGCCGAAAGGCCTGCCTCCCCAGCCATGTTCGGCGGCCGAAAGTTCCTTCGGCTGCCGAACCTGGTTTCTGCCAAAGGGCAGAAACTTGGCTCCTCTTACCTCCAATGCCTCCCAAACCTTATAAACATGCATAATCCTATTCTACAATACACATACTCAAGCATACAAGCTCCTAGGGGCTTCAAACTATCACAAACCCCATCTACAACACATCAAACAACACAAACTCAACATACATTATCCATAAACCAACATAAACCCACAAACTCATAAAACCCTACACATGCATTCTACCCCATAGATCTTACACAAAACTTACTTAAAACATGCAATGAGCTTAAGATCGGCTCTTACCTCTTGAAGATCGAGAGAGAGACGACCTAAACTCGGAGATGGGAGAGATTTGAGTTCTTGAACCTCAAAGCTCCAAAACTTGCTCAAAACTTGAAAATCTTCGAAATAAGATGAAAACTAGTGAAAATCGTGAGAGATTTGGAGGAAAGAACTCAAGGATGGTGAGGAATGGCGGAAGGGCTCACCTTGGCCGAAAATGGGGAGAAAGCTCGTCCATTTAGGCTAAGGGGCTCTTTTATAGTGGCTGGCCAGGTCACATTCGGGAGCCGAACGTGCCTCCGCATGCATGCCCTGTTCGGCGGCCGAACTTGAGGTTCGGCGGCCGAACCTGGGCTTTTCTCACTTATGCCTTCGGGGGCCTAAGGCTCACCCGAAATGCATGCATGTTCGGCGGCCGAACCTGAGCTTTCCTCCAAGGTTGTTTTTATTCAAAAACTCATTTTCTCTTTACTTAAAATCATCAAAAACATTAAAACATTTCATGAAAACATGGTTTTACCCTTCTAGAGGTCTCCGACATCCGAGATTCCACTGGACGGTAGGAATTCCGATACCGGAGTCTAGCCGGGTATTACAACCCATATGTTTTGTACATCCCTTTTTGTATACATGGTCTGTTTGTGTAAATGTGCTTTTATGAGTATGAAAACCAGGCTTAACATATTAAGAGTTTTAACCCGTCTAGAGCAATGATGAAAGCTCTAGTAAGGAGTTCTGTAGTACAGAGATAGTGCATGCACAGGTTGAGCCTTGGTACAGAGCAAAGGTTTATGTTTTTACAGAAAATGCATGATCATGTATGGGATTTTACAGGTACATAGAGAGTATAGCAGGCTTGCTACGGGTCTCGGCGACCTTATGTCGATCTGGATCCTAGCGCCGGTAGCGGTTCGATTTCCGGATCGTTACAGATTGGTATCAGAGCTCTAGGTTCATATGGTTGGATCTAGAGAGAGTGTCGGGCTCATAGAGGTTATAGTAGGTCAAGCACAATAGGAAATCATGTCCACTAGGATAGGATGTAGCGTCCTGTCTATCTGATGCTGTGAAAATGTCATGATTTATGCATGTGCATTGTTGATATGTGATGTATGCTTGAGGGTTCATGTGTTTCCACACGGACCATATGATACTAATGTGTTGTGTTATGTGTTTTCCAGAGAAAGTTAAGATGCGAGGAACTCGTCGATCTGCACGATTGACTGGAGTCCCACTAGTGAGTGAGGGTTCAGATGCTCATCCTCTTGCGTTGCCAAGGGCGATGTCTCAGAGATCAAGCAGGGAGGGTACGTCAAGGGACCCTAGAAGGTCTTTTGAGGAGAGCAGAAGAGGAACAAATAGAGGAGGGAGGTCAGATGAAGTGAGGGAGGCTATGGATGTTGATCAGCGAAGAGAGGAAAACATGGGTATGGACAGGTTTGAAGAGGGTATGGGAGAGTCTCAAGGAGGCGCTCAGGCCTCGGGGTTTGGTTATCCACCCCACTATCCACCCTTTCCACAGGGCCCGGGGTATCCGATGGGGGGTATGTCGGATTACTCTAGCTTTACCCCATATCCTACCTACATGCCTTATATGCCATATCCTCCTTTTTAGCCACCATATCCCATGTATCCACCCTCACCTTTCCATCCAAGTACAGCACACCCTGATCCAAGAGCTACAGCACCTCCTCCTCCACCACCAAAACCAGTATCCCCTGTTGTCCAAGCACCTCAACCTAGCTCATCTGGGGGAAGTAAAGTGAAAATGACAGAGTATCTGAAGTTGGATGCTCCCAAATTCAACACGGGAGATGATCCATTTGAGTACCTCAAATCGGTTAAGATGATAACCGATGAGTTAGGAGCTGATGATAGTAGAGCCATTGACCTCAGTTAGTGTGGCTCAGCCAGCAGATGACCTCAGTTAGTGTGGCTCAGCCAGCAGCTCCAGCCATGACTCAGAGCAGTGGCAGAGGCAGAGGCAGAGGATCAACCTCTTCTTCAGCAGCAGGTTCCCGAGGTGAAGGTTCGGTAGCCCCAGCACGGATCTTCACTGTGACACAGGAGGAGGCAAACACGTCGAATACAGTGGTGTCAGGTAACCTCATCATTGGTTGTTCTGATGTGTACGCTTTGATGGACCCCGGTGCTTCTCATTCCTTTATTGCTTCGAGAGCCGTGGAGACATTGGGTCTGATAGTCTCTGAGTTAGAGTGTCCTCTCTGGGTCAGTGGACCCAAATGTGACCCATCATTGACAGAGTCAGTCTGTCGTTTTAGTCTAGTGTTCATTGAGGGTAGATGCCTTCCAGCTGACCTTGTGGTTCTAGATTTGACGGATTTCGATGTCATTCTAGGGATGGATTGGCTATCTACACATGGAGCTACCTTGAACTGCAGAGACAAGGTAGTCAGTCTCAAGGATCAGGATGGGTCAGAGTGTGTCTTCAGAGGAGACAGGAGGTGTAACGACCCGAAAATCGGACCGCTACCGACGCTAGGATCCAGATCGGCATAAGGCCGCCGGGAACCGTAGCAAGCCTGACATATAACCTGTAAACCTGTTCAATCCCATACATGATCAACAATCATACATAAAAATAAAACTTTCCTTTTCATCATACACCAAACTCAACCTGTGCATGCACTAAAACATAAACATAAACTTGACCCCTCTGTGGGATCTCATAAATGCCCCAATGGGCGATATACATGTGTTGAGTTGGCTAACATCTGAATCATCAAATATCTAAGATCATGCATCAACAAGGGATTACAATACTCATAGGGTCAAGCACATCTATAACCTCAATATACCTCATTACATAACATACTGAATCTCTTACATTACATTAGTACAAATGTCATGTCCACAATCTAACTATTACATAGACATACTTCAAAACTCTGGCTAACCTCCTGGTCTACCCTGTACCTGCACATCTGGGGTTAGGGGAGAGGGGTGAGCTACAAAGCCCAGTGAGCAGAATAGTGAAATCATATATTAAAATTTCATGCTTTTATGAAATGCAACACATCACAACAAATCACATCTCGGATGGTATTGTCACCATTAGTCCTCTACATAGTCCAACTGTGCCGGGACGTAGAATGGGTACAACCGGTCTTTCCCTTAACATAACATATCATACAGTCCAACTGTGCCAGGGACGTAGAATGGGTACAACCTGGACTTTCTCTTACATCGTGCCAGGGACGTAGAATGGGTACAACCTGGACTTCCATACCATATCATGCCGTAACATCATCATGTCATATGAGGACTAAAGGATCATCCAATAACCAATCCACATCAACATCATAAATGCAATGCAACATATTCGTGAATACTAATGCAAACAACCTACTATATCTCATGGCATTCATGATGCATGGATCATGCTCAAAATTCATATTTCATTTAATTTAAAACTTAAGGTTTATTCCACTCACCTCTGGCTAGCTCTGACAAACTCTGTAGCAGCTGGCTCACTGCTGGGGTCCTCGGTTCCTCGGGTCCGAACCTACACAGGTGGACTCCAATGAGGGACCAAACATACATAAACATAACTCTAATATACTCCCCAAAACCCCCTAAAACATCATGAAACAACTACATAAAAACATGCAAGAAATGGCTGGACAGGGCACTTTCGGCGACAGGTTCGGCGGCCGAAAGTCCCTCCAGAGCCGAAAGTCAGGCAGGTTCGGCGGCACCTTCGGCGGCCGAAACTCCCAGACAGAGGCGAAACTCATGCATGTTCGGCGGCACCTTCGGGAGCCGAAAGTCCCAGACAGAGACGAAAGTCTCTTTTCGGGGGCAACTTCGGCAGCCGAAAGGCCTGCCTCCCCAGCCATGTTGGGCGGCCGAAAGCTCCTTCGGCTGCCGAACCTGGTTTCTGCCAAAGGGCAGAAACTTGGCTCCTTTGTGCACATTTGCCTCCTAACTCTTCCAACATGCATATAACTCAACCAAAACATGCATACAAGCTCCTAGGGGTCTCAAACTACCTTAAACCCCAACTACAACACACATACACAAGCATTTGCAAGCCACATTTGCATAAACTCAAAAATCATCCATAACTCACTAAAAACCTACACATGCATTTCTACCCCATAGATCTAGCATAAAACTTATTTAAAACATATAATGAGCTTAAGATCGGCTCTTACCTCTTGAAGATCGAGAGAGAGACGACCTAAACTCGGAGATCCAAGCAAATGAGCTCCTGAGTTCCCAAAGCTCCAAAACATGTCTTAAATGCTCAAAACTTGCAATGAGAGGTGAAAACTCAATAAAAAAGGAGGAGATTTGGAGAAAGAACACAAGATCTGGGAAGAGGGAGGTCGGAAGCTAGCTATGGCCGAAAATGGGAGAAAGCTCGCCCATTTCGACTAAGTGACCCTTTTATAGGTGGCTGGCCAGGCCACGTTCGGGGGCCGAAAGTGCTTCCGCATGCATGCCATGTTCGGCTGCCGAACTTGGGTTTCGGCGGCCGAACCTGAACTTCCCTCACTCATTCTTTCGGGGGCCTAACGTGCCTCCAAAACGCATGCATGTTCGGCAGCCGAACTTGACTTTCGGCGGCCGAACCTGGGTTTTCCTCCAAAGATTTTTCATGCAAAAACTCATTTAATTTTCATACTTAAAACCATGAAATACCTTAAAACATTTTATGAAAACATGTTTCTACCCTACTAGAGGCTTCCGACATTCGAGATTCCACCGGACGGTAGAAATTCCGATACCGGAGTCTAGCCGGGTATTACATTCTCCCCCCCTTAAGAACATTCGTCCCCGAATGTACCTCAACTAGTACACATAGCATGGCATAAAACATAACATACATACATAGCACATAAACACATAGAGATCTAACCTTAAAAGAGATAAGGGTACTGCTGGAGCATAGACTCCCGTGTCTCCCAAGTGCACTCTTCCAAGTTGTGGTGGTTCCACAGGACTTTCACCATCGGGATTTCCTTGTTTCTTAACTTTCTGATCTGGGTGTCTAGGATCCGTATTGGCTGTTCAACATAGGTGAGATCCTCTTGGACCTCCACATCAGGCTCACTAAGAACCTTGCTCGGATCTGACACAAACTTCCTCAACATTGAAACATGGAAAACCGGATGGATTCTTTCCATTGAAGCAGGTAAATCCAGCTTGTACGACACATTCCCAATCTTTTGCAAGATTTCGAAGGGTCCGATGTATCGTGGGGCTAGTTTACCTTTCTTCCCAAAGCGAACCACTCCTTTCATTGGAGACACCTTGAGCAATACCAGGTCCCCCTCCTGAAACTCTAACTGTCTTCTGCGGATGTCTGCATAGCTCTTCTGTCTGCTGGCAGCAGTCTTGATTCTCTCTCTGATTATAGGTACCACCCTGCTGGTGATCTCTACTAACTCAGGCCCTGCCAAGGCCTTTTCTCCAACTTCCTCCCAGCAAACAGGTGATCTGCACTTCCTTCCGTACAAAGCTTCATATGGAGCCATCCCGATGCTAGCATGATGGCTGTTGTTGTAGGCAAACTCCACCAAAGGTAGATGCTGCCTCCAAGAACCGCCAAAGTCCAGCACGCACATTCTGAGCATATCTTCGATAGTCTGGATGGTCCTTTCTGACTGTCCATCAGTCTGGGGGTGGAAGGCAGTACTGAAATCCAACCTAGTACCCATGGCGTTCTGCAGACTCCGCCAAAATCTGGAGGTGAACTGGGGCCCTCTATCTGACACTATCAAAACGGAACCCCATGCAGCCTGACGATCTCGTCCACATATACCTGCGCCAACTTGTCCACAGAGTAGCCACTCCTGACAGGAATGAAGTGAGCAGATTTGGTGAGTCTGTCCACAATCACCCATATGGAGTCCACTCTGTTGGACGCCGCCGGTAACCCCACTACGAAGTCCATAGCTATATTTTCCCATTTCCATTCTGGAATAGGTAGCGGGTTAAGCATTCCAGCCGGCTTCTAATGTTCTAGCTTCACCCTCTGACACACTTCGCAGGCTGACACGAACTGTGCCACTTCTTTCTTCATAGCTGGCCACCAATAAACCTTCCTTAGATCTTGATACATCTTGGTGGCTCCGGGGTGAATGCTGTATCTTGCATTATGAGCCTCCCTCATAATGTCTCCTTTTAGCCCTATGTCATCTGGTACACATAGTCTGCTCCCATAGCGGAGGATCCCCTTGCTGTCGAATCTGAACTCACTATCATTGCCTGACTGAACAGTCCTGGCAATCTTCACTAACTCTGGGTCCTCATGCTGTTTCTGAGCCACCTGCTCCAGAAACACGGGTGCCACTCTCATCTGGGCCACCAAGGCACCTGTACCAGATAACTCCATCTGTAGACCTTCCTCAATAAGCTTGTAGAACTCCTTCACCACTGGCCTCCTCTCTGCCGATATGTGGGATAAACTACCGAGTGATTTCTGGCTTAAGGCGTCTACCACAACATTCGCCTTACCCGGATGGTACTGAATCTTGCAATCATAGTCACTTAGCAGCTCCACCCATCTCCTCTGTCTCAAGTTCAAATCTCTTTGACTCAGGATGTACTGCAGGCTTTTATGATCTGTAAAGATCTCACATTTTACCCCATAGAGGTAGTGCCTCCACATCTTGAGTGCAAAGATTACTGCTGCCATCTCTAGGTCATGTGTGGGGTAATTCAACTCATGCTTCTTTAGCTGCCTAGAAGCATAAGCGATCACCCTCTCCTTCTGCATTAGTACACAACCCAGTCCCACACGGGATGCATCACAAAAGACCGTAAAGTCCTCATCACTAGATGGCAGAGCTAAAACTGGTGCTGAAGTCAACCTCTTCTTAAGCTCTTTAAAACTCTCTTCGCACTGGTCGGTCCACAGAAATTTCTGATTCTTCCTGGTTAGTCTGGTTAGAGGAGCTGCTATTTTCGAGAAGTCCTGAACGAACCTCCTGTAGTAACCTGCCAAACCCAAGAAACTCCTGATCTCCGTCACTGAAGTGGGTCTAGGCCAGTTAGCCACAGTTTCTGTCTTCTTGGGGTCTACCTCTATCCCATTCTCTGACACTACATGCCCCAAGAACGAAATGCTCCTCAGCCAGAACTCACATTTAGAGAACTTGGCATACAAGCCATGTTCCCTCAAAGTCTGCAAGACCAACCGCAGATGATGGGCATGCTCCTCTGCATTCCTGGAATACACCAAGATATCATCTATGAAGACAATAACGAAGTGATCCAGGTACTGGCTAAACACTCTGTTCATGAGATCCATGAATGCTGCAGGGGCGTTTGTTAACCCGAACGGCATTACAAGGAACTCAAAATGCCCATATCTGGTCCTGAAAGCTATCTTCGGTACATCTTCATCCCTTATCCTTAGCTGATGGTACCCCGATCTTAGATCTATTTTGGAGAAACAACCCGCTCCGGCTAGCTGGTCGAATAGATCATCGATCCTTGGCAGAGGGTACCTATTCTTGGTAGTGACTTTGTTCAACTGCCTGTAGTCGATACAAAGTCTAAGGGATCCATCCTTCTTCCTCACAAACAAGACCGGAGCACCCCAAGGTGAGGTACTCTGTCGGATGAAGCCCTTTTCTACCAGCTCCTGTAATTGCTCTTTCAACTCCTTTAACTCGGCTGGGGCCATCCTGTAGGGAGGGATAGAGATCGGTCTAGTTCCAGGCACCAACTCTATCTCGAACTCTATCTCCCTAACAGGTGGTAAACCTGGAAGCTCATCCGGAAAAACATCCTGAAACTCTCTGACAACTGGCACCGAGGCCGGCTCCCTGACCTGACTGTCTAGCTCTCTCACATGAGCTAAGTACCCCTGACATCCCTTCCTAAGCAACCTACGAGCCTGAAGAGCTGATATCAGACCTCTAGGTGTGCCCCTCTTGTCTCCTCTGAAGACGACCTCTGACCCGTCCTGATCTTTGAACCTGACTACCTTGTCCATGCAGTCCAAGGTAGCACCATGGGTAGATAGCCAATCCATCCCTAGAATGACGTCAAAGTCTGTCAAATCTAGAACCACAAGGTCGGCAGAGAGGCATCTTTCCTCAACAAAAACTGGACTGTACTGGCAGACTGACACTGCCACTGACGGGTCACACTTGGGTCCACTGACCCATAGGGGACACTCTAACCCAGAGACTATCAGACCCAACCTCTCAACGGCTCTCGGAGCAATAAATGAATGAGATGCACCCGGGTCCATTAATGCATACACATCAGAACACCCAATGACGATATTACCTGACACCACGGTGTTGGATGTGTTAGCCTCCTGCTGTGTCATGGTGAAGATCCTGGCTGGAGCTGATGGACCTTCACCTCGGGAACCAGAAGAAGAGGCTGCCCCTCTCCCTCTACCTCTGCCACTGCCCTGAGTTGTGGCTGGAACTGCTGGCTGTGCCACACTACCAGAAGCTGTCTGCTGGGGCTGGCCCATAAAAGGCACTCTAGGACACTCCCGAGCTATGTGTCCCTCCTGTCCACATCTGAAACATGTATTAGTCCCAGCTCGACACACTCCCCTGTGCGGTCTTCCACATCTCTGGCATTCTGTACCATCTGAGCCTGAGCTCGAGCCACCGCCAAATCCCAGACCGGATTTCAACTTATTCCAAAACTTATTCTTTTTCGGCTTCCTGGTGGTACTATCCCACCTCTTCTTACCTGAGCTCTGAGAAGAGAAACCTGGTCCTCCTCTGCCTGGGGTCTTAACCCCTGAAGACTAGGTCACTGACTGCTTCACTGACCCCTCAACTATAGCACTTGCTTCCATTCTTCGAGCCATATCCACCACAGTGTGGAAACTTTCTCTCTCAGCTGACTGAATCAACGAGGAGTACCTGGAATGCAGCTTCATAACATACCTCTTGGCTTTCTTCGTATCTGTATCTAGAGCTTGCCCTGAAAAAGGCAATAGCTCCAAGAATTTATCCGTGAACTCCTCTACACCCATGTGCTCTGACTGCCTCAGTTGCTCAAACTCAATCATTTTCAGTTCTCTGGAACTGTCTGGAAAAGCCCATCCAGCGAACTCATTCGCAAATTCCTCCCATGTCATACCGTCTAGTCTCGGGTCCACATAACACTTGAACCATTCCCGTGCCTTCTTGCACTTTAAAGTGAACCCTACCATCTGAATGGCCCTGCTGTCACTTGCCCCTAGCTCATCAGTTATTGTCTTCACCACTCTCAGATACTCAAAGGGGTCATCCCCCGACTTGTATTTGGGAGCATCTAGCTTGAGGTAATCTGTCATCTTTACCTTGCTCCCATCAGCTGAGCTAGGTCTAGGAGGTTGAGTAACTGGGGCTGCTGGTTCTGTAGGTGGTGGAGGTGGAGGTGCAGCATTCCCCGAGGTGGGGTTTGCCGGGTTTGGATAGAAGGGTGAGGGTGGATAAGCTGGGTACTGTAATACCCGGCTAGAATCCGGCATCGGGATTCCTACCTTCCGGTGGAATCTAGGGTGTTGGATCTCTCTCCTAGGGTATAATGTGTTTTCTAAAAATATTTTCAAATGATTTTAAGGGTTTTAATTGAAAGAAAATTGAGTTTTGAAGAGAAAAAGGCCAAGGAGGAAGAACCCAGGTTCGGCCGCCGAAGGTGATGTTCGGCCGCCGAACATGAGATGGTTTCGGATGGACTTTTGGCTTCCGAAAGTTGAGTTGGACAGAAACCAGGTTCGGCTGCCGAACCTCAAGTTCGGCCGCCGAACATGGGGGACTTTAGGGTGCTGGTTTGGCCGCCGAAGGTGGCTCAGCCGGTCGCCTATAAAAGGCCTCAGACCGAAAATGGGCGAGTTTTCTCCCCATTCTCGAGCTAAGGTGAGTTCATGTCCTCCCTTGGTCGATTTCAAGTTTTCCTTTGACTTTCCAAAGTGTTATGAGTTTTATCCTTGGTTTTGAAGAGTTTTAAGCTTGGATCAAGGATTTGGAGCTTGGAGACCCCGGAGCTAGTTTCCTCCACATCTCCAAGGTTCAGGTCACACCAACCCTCGATCTCCAAGAGGTTAGTGTAGATCTCTGCTTTTCTTTATGTTTTAATGAGTTTTAAGTAAGTTTTAAGGAGATTTGATGTATGTGTTTGGGTAGATATGCATGATAGGGTTTATGTGAGTTTTGTGCCCAATGTATGATTACATGATGTTTTGTTGGGGTTTTAAGTTAGTTTATGCCCCTTTATGCATGTGGGAGTGAGTATGCATGTTTGGGAGAGAGTATGTAAGGATTTGGGAGTATTGAGTTTGGTTTTTGGCTTGGCAAAATCGGACCTGTCGTCCAGAGGGGACCAGGTTCGGCCGCCGAACCTGCATGGGAGGCAGTCTTTCGGCTGCCGAACGTGCCCCCGAAGGCTGAGTTTCGTTTCTGTCCTGGGGTTTCGGCCGCCGAACCTGCCGTCGAACCTACCCGAGTTTCTTCTCTGGAAGGGACTTTCGGCCGCCGAAGGTGCCGCCGAAAGTGCCCTGTTCAGCCGTTTCTTGGTTGTTTCCTATGCATGTTTTAGTGATGTTTAGAGGGGTTTTTGGGGGTATGTTTATGAGTTGTTTAGAGTATGTTTGGCACCTCATTCGAGTCCACCTGTGTAGGATCGGACCCAAGGGACCGAGGAGGCCAGTAGTGCTAGCAGTTGCAGAGTCAGTCAGCGTCTGCCAGGAGGTGAGTAGAACTAAACCTAATCTTTTATTTTAAGAATTCGAATGCCTAAAGCATGTTCATGCATCATGATTATATGTAATAGGCTGATTGCACTAGTTTCACGAATATGGCGCATTGCATTATTTGATGTTGATTCAGGAGGTTTGGACCAAGGCGACTTCAATAGCCCATTTCTGTCATTGAGTCTTGGGTAAGTCCTTTGAGAGCCGGACAAGTACATATAGGAAAGTCCCTGTGAGCTCTCTGTGGACTAGGTACCCTGTCATGTATGTGAAAGTCCTGTGTGAGCTCCCTTGGGGGAGCCGGGCACCGACAGAGGGAATTTTGAGGTCATGTCCGATCCTTGAGAGGAAAGGATGCTAGCAAAAAGAACTCTCAGAAACAGGTCCGTGGGGAGTAGATATTTGCATGAACCCCGAGACGGACAAGATACAGTTATGTGATTTCTTTGTGTTATGACGCATTGCATGAGAGCATGTAATTAATGAACTGTTTTCTATGTTTCTACTCACTGGGCTTTTTAGCTCACCCCTCTCCCCTAATCCCCAGGTTTGCAGGTTTGAGTCAGAGCTCAGAAGTCAACAGGGTAAAGATTAAGTGATGTGTGTTTGTAATGTAATAGTCTATCTCTATGTTATAGTTAGTAGTTTTAGAATTGGACATGTAATATAAGTCGATTTTAAGATAATGAGATGAAATGTAAAGTTAATTTGGAGTTATATTTATGGTTTAGTGCTGTGCTTGGCCCTAAGACTTGGTTAGTCCCTGTTTAATACATGATGTATGTTATACTAGATGTTGAGTTATGCTTGAACTAATCTTGTGGCATGTGTTGTTTACCATGCTATGGAAATGAATGAGGACCCTAGAGGAGGTCATATATTTGTGGTTTGATGCATGCACAGGTTAGGCTCTAGTTCCTTGGATGTAATCCCAGCTTGATGTATGTTATGTTGACCCAGCTAGAGCTTTGTTGAGAGCTCTAGTATGGGGCTCTTTTAGGTTTCCAGTTATGTTGCATACAGGTCAAGTTCGGTATTTACATCAGATGTTCCAGTTTTTATGTTAAAGTTTTGATCATGTATGGGATTTGACCAGGTGATAGGAGGTATGTTTGGCTTGCTACGGGTCCCGGCGGCCTTAAGCCGATCTGGATCCTAGCGCTGGTGGCGGTTCGGGCCGTTATGGTAGGGTATCGGTTTTCGGGTCGTTACAAATTTGGTATTAGAGCTTTGGGCCTTATTAGTACGGTGTGTTGAGCAAAGATACTCAAGGATTAGAGATATCCCACATCGGAAAGAGGTTGGCTTAGAGGTCATAGAAGGGCAAGCACAATAGGTAAAATCATGTCCACTAGGATAGGATGTTGAGTCCTGTCTTGTAGGATAATGTGATATGCCATGATGTTATGCTATGCATGCATGTATGTTGCAGGTTCATGTGTTTTCATATGAACCGTATGATGCTAATGATTGTTTGTATGCTTGTGTGTTGTTCTTCAGAGGAGCCAGAATGCGAGGTGCTCGTCGATCTGTGGAATTGACTGGAGTTCCATCTGAGAGGGAAGGTATGGATACCTTTCCCCCTGCTCTGCCGAGAGCGCAGTCGTGGGGAGTCAGCAGATGGGGAACATCAAGGGACCCTGGAAGGTCTTTTGATGAAAGCAGAGAAGCAATGGCTCCAAGAAGGATGTCAGCTAGTATGAGGGAAGTAGAGTTGGATGTGCAGAGAAGAGATGTCAGTTTGGGAGCCAGAGTACCAGAAGAAGGTATGGGAGTTTTTCAGGAGGATGCTCAGACTCAGGATTCCAGAATTTCAAGTTCAGGAGGGATTGATCCCTCCACTCTGAGTACAGCCTCCACGAAAAGTAAGAAGTGGGGCAGAACCCTGAGGGGGAAGAAGAAGAAGTTGTGGAGTCGGTTGAAGGCTAGTCTGAGTTTTGGTGGCTCGAGCTTTGGCTCAGGCAGTTCAAGATGCTTGAGGTGCGGAAGGCCGCACAAGGGAGTTTGTCGGTATGGGACTAATCTATGTTTTAGATGCGGTCAGGAGGGGCATATAGCACGTGAGTGTCCCACTGTGCCCAGGTTGGCTCAGTCCCAGCGGGCAGCTTCAGGTAGAGCAGCTCAGCCAGTAGCTCCAGCCGTGTTTCAGGTTAGTGGTCGAGGCAGAGGAAGAGGGTCAGCCCCTCATTCCTCAGGTTTCCGTGAAGAAGGTCCGTCAGCTCCAGCTCGGATCTTCACCCAAGCTCAGCAGGAGGCAGACACATCAAACATGGTGGTGTCAGGTACGCTCACTTTTGAATGTTCTGATGTGTATGTTTTTTTGTGAACCCTAGTGTTTCTCTCTTTCTTTAGTTGCTCTAGGAGCCGTCGAGAGGTTGAGTTGATAGCTTCTGGGCTAGAGTGTTCTCTTTGGTCAGTAGACTCTCGTGTGATCCATCTGTGGCAGAGTCAGTCTGCCGGTCCAGTTCTGTGACAGTTGAGGGTAGATGCCTTCCACCCGACTTTGAGGTCCTAGACTTGACCGTCTGGACGTCAGTTTAAGGTTGGACTGGGTTTTTCTACTCGTGGTGCTATCTTGGTCTGCAGAGACAAGGTAGTCAGGTTCAGAGGACAGGATGGGTCAGAGGTTTTCTTCTGAGGGAACACAGTAGGGATGCCTAGAGGTTTGATGTCAGCCTATCAGCTTCGTAGAGTGCATAGGAGGGATTGTCAGAGGGTTCTAGCTCTTGTTTGAGAGTTTAGCAGTCAGGTCAGGGAACCAGCCTCAGTGCCAGTTGTTAGAGAGAGTTCTTAGATGTTTTCCCCGGCTAGTTGTCAGGTTCACCATCTGTTAGGGAAATGGAGTTGAGTATAGGAGTGGTGTCTGGACGCAGAACCATTTCTGTCCTTCCCTATAGGATGGCACCTGTAGTTGAGAGTTGTCAGAATAGAGGTGAGGCTTGGTAGATAAGGGTTTTATCCGACCTAGTACCTCACCCTGGAGTGTTCCAGTGTTGTGGTGGGAAACAGAGGATGGATCCTTGAGACTTTGTAACAACTGTAAGCAGTTGACCAAGGTCACTACCAAGAGCAGGTATTCCCATGCAGGAGGGATGATCTATGGGGACAGCTAGTAGGAGCTGTTTGTTTTCCAAGATAGATCTGAAATCCGGGTACTACCTGTGAGAGTTAGAGTTAGTTTTGGGTTAGCAGTGAGAAGAAGCCTGTTAGTAAAGATGAGAAGAGAAGAGAAGAGTAAGGATCAGAGTAGCGCAGCGGAAGCCAGTGGAGTTCAGGAGTAGGTTGGGTACTGCTAAGGTGTTTCTTTTGGAGACCCGGGAGTTTTACTCCAGTAGTGCCTGTGTCTCTCTTTCAGGAGAGAGATTTTTTAGGTTTTGCTTGATGGTTTGCTTGCTTGTTCATGTATGATTGATGCCATGTTTTTTTTATGTCTGTATGTTTGTGGAACATTCGGGGATGAATGTTCTTGAAGGGGGGAAGAATATAATACCCGGCTAGAATCCGGCATCGCGATTCCTACCTTCCGACGGAATCTAGGGTGTTGGATCTCTCTCCTAGGGTAGAATGTGTTTTCTAAAAATATTTTCAAATGATTTTAAGGGTTTTAATTGAAAGAAAATTGAGTTTTGAAGAGAAAAAGGCCAAGGAGGAAGAACCCAGGTTCGGCCGCTGAAGGTGATGTTCGGCCGCCGAACATGAGATGGTTTCGGATGGACTTTTGGCTTCCGAAAGTTGTGTTGGGCAGAAACCAGGTTCGGCTGCCGAACCTCAAGTTCGGCCGCCGAACATGGGGGACTTTAGGGTGCTGGTTTGGCCGCCGAAGGTGGCTCAGCCGGTCGCCTATAAAAGGCCTCAGACCGAAAATGGGCGAGTTTTCTCCCCATTCTCGGGCTAAGGTGAGTTCATGTCCTCCCTTGGTCGATTTCAAGTTTTCCTTTGACTTTCCAAAGTGTTATGAGTTTTATCCTTGGTTTTGAAGAGTTTTAAGCTTGGATCAAGGATTTGGAGCTTGGAGACCCCGGAGCTAGTTTCCTCCACATCTCCAAGGTTCGGGTCACACCAACCCTCGATCTCCAAGAGGTTAGTGTAGATCTCTGCTTTTCTTTATGTTTTAATGAGTTTTAAGTAAGTTTTAATGAGATTTGATGTATGTGTTTGGGTAGATATGCATGATAGGGTTTATGTGAGTTTTGTGCCCAATGTATGATTACATGATGTTTTGTTGGGGTTTTAAGTTAGTTTATGCCCCTTTATGCATGTGGGAGTGAGTATGCATGTTTGGGAGAGAGTATGTAAGGATTTGGGAGTATTGAGTTTGGTTTTTGGCTTGGCAGAATCGGACCTGTCGTCCAGAGGGGACCAGGTTCGGCCGCCGAAAGGAGTTTCGGCCGCCGAACCTGCATGGGAGGCAGTCTTTCGGCTGCCGAACGTGCCCCCGAAGGCTGAGTTTCGTTTCTGTCCTGGGGTTTCGGCCGCCGAACCTTCCGCCGAACCTACCCGAGTTTCGTCTCTGGAAGGGACTTTCGGCCGCCGAAGGTGCCGCCGAAAGTGCCCTGTCCAGCCGTTTCTTGGTTGTTTCCTATGCATGTTTTAGTGATGTTTAGAGGGGTTTTTGGGGGTATGTTTATGAGTTGTTTAGAGTATGTTTGGCACCTCATTCGAGTCCACCTGTGTAGGATCGGACCCAAGGGACCGAGGAGGCCAGTAGTGCTAGCAGTTGCAGAGTCAGTCAGCGTCTGCCAGGAGGTGAGTAGAACTAAACCTAATCTTTTATTTTAAGAATTCGAATGCCTAAAGCATGTTCATGCATCATGATTATATGTAATAGGCTGATTGCACTAGTTTCACGAATATGGCGCATTGCATTATTTGATGTTGATTCAGGAGGTTTGGACCAAGGCGACTTCAATAGCCCATTTCTGTCATTGAGTCTTGGGTAAGTCCTTTGAGAGCCGGACAAGTACATATAGGAAAGTCCCTGTGAGCTCTCTGTGGACTAGGTACCCTGTCATGTATGTGAAAGTCCTGTGTGAGCTCCCTTGGGGGAGCCGGGCACCGACAGAGGGAATTTTGAGGTCATGTCCGATCCTTGAGAGGAAAGGATGCTAGCAAAAAGAACTCTCAGAAACAGGTCCGTGGGGAGTAGATATTTGCATGAACCCCGAGACGGACAAGATACAGTTATGTGATTTCTTTGTGTTATGACGCATTGCATGAGAGCATGTAATTAATGAACTGTTTTCTATGTTTCTACTCACTGGGCTTTTTAGCTCACCCCTCTCCCCTAATCCCCAGGTTTGCAGGTTTGAGTCAGAGCTCAGAAGTCAACAGGGTAAAGATTAAGTGATGTGTGTTTGTAATGTAATAGTCTATCTCTATGTTATAGTTAGTAGTTTTAGAATTGGACATGTAATATAAGTCGATTTTAAGATAATGAGATGAAATGTAAAGTTAATTTGGAGTTATATTTATGGTTTAGTGCTGTGCTTGGCCCTAAGACTTGGTTAGTCCCTGTTTAATACATGATGTATGTTATACTAGATGTTGAGTTATGCTTGAACTAATCTTGTGGCATGTGTTGTTTACCACGCTATGGAAATGAATGAGGACCCTAGAGGAGGTCATATATTTGTGGTTTGATGCATGCACAGGTTAGGCTCTAGTTCCTTGGATGTAATCCCAGCTTGATGTATGTTATGTTGACCCAGCTAGAGCTTTGTTGAGAGCTCTAGTATGGGGCTCTTTTAGGTTTCCAGTTATGTTGCATACAGGTCAAGTTCGGTATTTACATCAGATGTTCCAGTTTTTATATTAAAGTTTTGATCATGTATGGGATTTGACTAGGTGATAGGAGGTATGTTTGGCTTGCTACGGGTCCCGGCGGCCTTAAGCCGATCTGGATCCTAGCGCCGGTGGCGGTTCGGGCCGTTACGGTAGGGTATCGGTTTCCGGGTCGTTACAGGTACTGTGTGTAAGGTGGATAGAAAGGTGGATAAGGCATGTAGGTAGGGTAGGGGTTAAAGCTGGAGTAATCCGATGTACCTCCCATCGGATACCCTGAACCCTGTGGGAAGGGTGGATAATGGGGTGGAAAACCATACCCCGAGGCCTGAACGCCTCCCTGAGACTCCCCTGTCCCCTCTTCCTTCATGCTCACATCCAGGTTCCCATCCCTCCTCTGATCCTCTTCTGTAACCTCCCTCACATCTGAAGAACTTCCTCCTCTATCTGTCCCCCTTCTGCTAGCATCAAAAGACCTTCTAGGGTCCCTTGACACCCTTTCTCTGTTGGCTCTACAAGACATTGCCCTAGGCAATGTAGGAGGACGGGCGCTCGTGCCCTCATCCTCAGGTGGCACTCCAGTCAATCGTGCAGATAGACGAGTTCCTCTCATCCTGTTTTCTGAAAAACAGTACACATCATACAAACATTAGCATCATATGGTTCATGTGGGCACACATGAACCCTCATCACATACACATCACATAGCATAGCATATCATTAATGCACATGCATAACATCATGGCATTACACATCATCAATCAAGACAGGACTCAACATCCTATCCTAGTGGACATGATCTTCCTATTGTGCTTGACCTTCTAGAACATCTATGAGCCCGACACTCTAGGTCCGATCCTATGAACCTAGAGCTCTGATACCATTCTGTAACGACTCGAAAATCGGACCGCTACCGGCGCTAGGATCCAGATCGGCATAAGGCCGCCGGGAACCGTAGCAAGCCTGACATATAACCTGTAAACCTGTTCAATCCCATACATGATCAATAATCATACATAAAAATAAAACTTTCCTTTTCATCATACACCAAACTCAACCTGTGCATGCACTAAAACATAAACATAAACTTGACCCCTCTGTGGGATCTCATAAATGCCCCAATGGGCGATATACATGTGTTGAGTTGGCTAACATCTGAATCATCAAATATCTAAGATCATGCATCAACAAGGGATTATAATACTCATAGGGTCAAGCACATCTATAACCTCAATATACCTCATTACATAACATACTGAATCTCTTACATTACATTAGTACAAATGTCATGTCCACAATCTAACTATTACATAGACATACTTCAAAACTCTGGCTAACCTCCTGGTCTACCCTGTACCTGCACATCTGGGGTTAGGGGAGAGGGGTGAGCTACAAAGCCCAGTGAGCAGAATAGTGAAATCATATATTAAAATTTCATGCTTTTATGAAATGCAACACATCACAACAAATCACATCTCGGATGGTATTGTCACCATTAGTCCTCTACATAGTCCAACTGTGCCGGGACGTAGAATGGGTACAACCGGTCTTTCCCTTAACATAACATATCATACAGTCCAACTGTGCCAGGGACGTAGAATGGGTACAACCTGGACTTTCTCTTACATCGTGCCAGGGACGTAGAATGGGTACAACCTGGACTTCCATACCATAACATGCCGTAACATCATCATGTCATATGAGGACTAAAAGATCATCCAATAACCAATCCACATCAACATCATAAATGCAATGCAACATATTCGTGAATACTAATGCAAACAACCTACTATATCTCATGGCATTCATGATGCATGGATCATGCTCAAAATTCATATTTCATTTAATTTAAAACTTAAGGTTTATTCCACTCACCTCTGGCTAGCTCTGACAAACTCTGTAGCAGCTGGCTCACTGCTGGGGTCCTCGGTTCCTCGGGTCCGAACCTACACAGGTGGACTCCAATGAGGGACCAAACATACATAAACATAACTCTAATATACTCCCCAAAACCCCCTAAAACATCATGAAACAACTACATAAAAACATGCAAGAAATGGCTGGACAGGGCACTTTCGGCGGCAGGTTCGGCGGCCGAAAGTCCCTCCAGAGCCGAAAGTCAGGCAGGTTCGGCGGCACCTTCGGCGGCCGAAACTCCCAGACAGAGGCGAAACTCATGCATGTTCGGCGGCACCTTCGGCGGCCGAAAGTCCCAGACAGAGACGAAAGTCTCTTTTCGGGGGCAACTTCGGCAGCCGAAAGGCCTGCCTCCCCAGCCATGTTGGGCGGCCGAAAGCTCCTTCGGCTGCCGAACCTGGTTTCTGCCAAAGGGCAGAAACTTGGCTCCTTTGTGCACATTTGCCTCCTAACTCTTCCAACATGCATATAACTCAACCAAAACATGCATACAAGCTCCTAGGGGTCTCAAACTACCTTAAACCCCAACTACAACACACATACACAAGCATTTGCAAGCCACATTTGCATAAACTCAAAAATCATCCATAACTCACTAAAAACCTACACATGCATTTCTACCCCATAGATCTAGCATAAAACTTATTTAAAACATATAATGAGCTTAAGATCGGCTCTTACCTCTTGAAGATCGAGAGAGAGACGACCTAAACTCGGAGATCCAAGCAAATGAGCTCCTGAGTTCCCAAAGCTCCAAAACTTGTCTTAAATGCTCAAAACTTGCAATGAGAGGTGAAAACTCAAGAAAAATGGAGGAGATTTGGAGAAAGAACACAAGATCTGGGGAGAGGGAGGTCGGAAGCTAGCTATGGCCGAAAATGGGAGAAAGCTCGCCCATTTCGACTAAGTGACCCTTTTATAGGTGGCTGGCCAGGCACGTTCGGGGGCCGAAAGTGCTTCCGCATGCATGCCATGTTCGGCGGCCGAACTTGGGTTTTGGCGGCCGAACCTGAACTTCCCTCACTCATGCTTTCGGGGGCCTAACGTGCCTCCAAAACGCATGCATGTTCGGCGGCCGAACTTGACTTTCGGCGGCCGAACCTGGGTTTTCCTCCAAAGATTTTTCATTCAAAAACTCATTTAATTTTCATACTTAAAACCATGAAATACCTTAAAACATTTTATGAAAACATGTTTCTACCCTACTAGAGGCTTCCGACATCCGAGATTCCACCGGACGGTAGGAATTCCGATACCGGAGTCTAGCCGGGTATTACAGGAGGGGTATACCTAGAGGTTTGATCTCAGCCCTTCAGGCTCGTAGATTGCTCAGGAGGGGTTGTCAGGGGTTTCTAGCTCATGTGAGAGAGCTAGATAATCAGGTTAGGGAACCAGCCTCAGTACCAATAGTCTGAGAATTTCCAGACGTCTTCCCAGACGAGCTTCCAGGACTACCACCTGATAGGGAGATAGAATTTGAAATAGAATTGCTGCCTGGTACCAGATCGATCTCTATCCCTCCCTATAGGATGGCGCCAACAGAGTTAAAAGAGCTGAAAGAGCAGTTGCAAGAGTTGGTAGATAAGGGTTTCATCCGCCCTAGTACCTCACCTTGGGGTGCTCCAGTGCTGTTTGTCAGAAAGAAGGATGGATTCCTCAGACTTTGTATCGACTACAGGCAGTTGAACAAGGTCACTATCACGAATAAGTATCACCTACCTAGGATCGACGATCTATTTGACCAGCTAGCTGGAGCAGGTTGTTTTTCTAAAATAGATCTGAGATCCGGGTATCATCAGTTGATAGTTAGAGAAGCAGATGTGCCAAAGACAGCGTTCAGGACCAGATATGGGCATTATGAGTTCTTAGTAATGCCGTTCGGGTTGACTAATACCCCTGTAGCATTCATAGACCTCATGAACAGAGTTTTTAGCCAGTATCTGGATCACTTTGTTATTGTCTTCATCGATGATATCTTAGTGTATTCCAGAGATGCAGAGGAGCATGCTCATCATCTGCGGGCAGTTCTGCAGACCCTGAGAGAGCATGGCTTGTATGCCAAGTTCTCCAAGTGTGAGTTTTGGTTGAGGAGTATTTCATTCTTTGGGCATGTGGTATCAGCAGAAGGTATTGAGGTAGACCCCAAGAAGATTGAGGCGGTAGCTAACTGGCCCAGACCCACTACAGTGACAGAAATTAAGAGCTTTTTGGGTTTGGTAGGTTACTACAGGAGGTTTGTTCAGGACTTCTCAAAGATTGCCGCTCCTATGACCAAACTGACCAAGAAGAACCAGAGGTTCGTGTGGTCGGACTAGTGTGAAGAGAGCTTTGAAGAGCTAAAGAAAAGATTAACATCAGCACCGGTGTTAGCTTTGCCCGTCAGTAATGAAGACTTCATAGTGTTTTGTGATGCGTCCCGAGTGGGACTGGGTTGTGTTTTGATGCAGAAAGACAGGGTGATTGCTTATGCTTCTAGACAGCTGAAAAAAGCATGAGTTGAATTACCCCACACATGACCTAGAGATGGCGGCAGTTATCTTTGCACTCAAGATGTGGAGGCATTACCTTTATGGGGTTAAATGCGAGATCTTCACAGATCATAAGAGTTTACAGTACATCTTGAGTCAGAAAGAGCTGAATTTGAGGCAGAGGAGATGGGTAGAACTGCTCAGTGACTATGATTGTAAGATTCAGTACCATCCGAGTAAGGCGAATGTTGTGGCAGACGCCTTAAGTCGGAAATCACTTGGCAGTTTATCCCATATAGCAGCAGAGAGAAGACCAGTGGTGATGGAGTTTTATAAGCTCATCGACGAAGGGCTACAGCTAGAGTTGTCTGGTACGGGTGTGTTGATAGCACAGATGAGAGTGACACCCGTGTTTCTGGAGCAGGTAGCTCAGAAACAGCATGAGGACCCTGAGTTAGTGAAAATTGCCAGGACTATTCAGTCAGGCAACAGTGCAGAGTTCAGATTTGATAGCAAAGGGATCCTCCGCTATGGGAATCGACTATGTGTACCAGATGACATATGTCTGAAAGGAGACATTATGAGGGAAGCTCATAATGCCAGGTACAGTGTTCACCCTGGAGCCACCAAGATGTATCAGGATCTGAAAAGGGTGTATTGGTGGCCAGCTATGAAGAAAGAAGTGGCACAGTTTGTGTCCACCTGTGAGGTTTGCCAGAGGGTGAAACTGGAACATCAGAAGCCGGCATAGTTTGTGTGCCTCTAGCCCTTATATTTGCATTTTTGAGCACTTCCAACTTCAATTGATATTTCTCCATGGGTGGCTGCAATTTGGCATTAAGTTCAGGCAAAACAAATTCTACCTTATCTGGAGGTTTGGGCAGGCATTGATCTGCATGCTCCTTTGGTTTGGGCCATTGGACTACCTTTTGTTCCTCCTGGGCATGGACTGTTTGCATTGGAAGGATGAAAGGAGTTTCAGTTTCCTCCTTCTGCATAGGACCTAACTGAGGTGGAAGACTGATTTGTGTTGGAAGCTGAAAGGACGCGCCTGAGAGGATTTCAGGTACTCCTTCTTGCGAAAGATTGATCTGCAATGGAAGAATGAAAGGAGTTTCATGCGATGGAAGCTGAAGAGGTGCAACTAGAAGAGTTGCAGGACTGTCCTGCGGTCCAAGCTGAGGTGGTTCAGTTGGAGTTCCTTCTGACTGCACAAGATTGATCTGAAGAGGTGTGATTGGCTCTCCTTTGTTCTGTGCGTGTTCGCAGTCCACCTGTTGGATGTAACAGTTAGTTTCTTTCAGTTCTGGCTCTTTTTGGCTCTCTTCCCTGCAAGGATCATTGTTTAGTATATCATCTTCATTTGTATGAAAAATATCTTTGCTCAAATAATCAATAATATCTAAATCAACAACAGGTTCTGTTTGATCAGTTTGTTTGGGCAAACAAATTTCTGGCTGTGTTTTTTCAGCAACTTGTACTTTGCCAACTTTCATCATCATCCCATACATCTTGAAGCTCTTCCTCTCTTCTTAACATGGTTGCATTCAATGATTTGTTCAATTGATCCTGTTGCTGTTGGATACTCTGCAAAGTCTTCATAATCTCATCAAGATTGGAACTTTGAGGTTGTAACGACCCGAAAATCGGACCGCTACCGGCGCTAGGATCCAGGTCGGCTTAAGGCCGCCGGGACCCGTAGCAAGCCTGACATACATCCTGAAAACCTGTTTAATCCCATACATGATCAACAACATACATAAAAATTTAAAACTTTTCCTTCAACATCCAACTCAACCTGAACATACACTGTACATAGTCATAATCATAATCGTGATCCCTCTGTGGGATCTCATCAATGCCCCAATGGGCGATACATCATAAGATGAGTTGGCTTTCATGAACATTATAAAACATTTTTGATCATGTAATAAAAGGGATACCTCATACACAATGTCAAGCACAATATCTAATCCTCAATATCAATACATGACTGAAACTGTACTTTTACATAACATTAATACATTTATCATGTCCACACTATCTATTACATACACAGGACTTCAATACTCTTATGGATCTCCTGGTCTACCCTGTACCTGCAATCCTGGGGAAAATGGGAGAGGGATGAGCTACTAGAGCCCAGTGAGCAGAATAATAAAAACATTTAAATCATATGGATCATGGAATGCATCACATCACAGCTAATCACATCAAGGATGAACTTGTCACCAATAGCCCTCTACATAGTCCAACTGTGCCAGAACGTAGAATGGGTCCTGGTCTTTCCCTTACATATCATAACATAACAGTGTCGAACTGTGCCAGAACGTAGAATGGGTCCTGGTCTTTCCCTTATATATCATAACATAACAGTGTCCAACTGTGCCAGAACGTAGAATGGGTCCTGGTCTTTCCCTTACATATCATAACATAACAGTGTCCAACTGTGCCAGAACGTAGAATGGGTCCTGGTCTTTCTCTTACATAGTGCCAGCGAACGTAGAATGGGTCCCACTGGTCTTACTTTCCGTACCGTACATATCACATCGTCATATCATAGATCGAGGGCTATGGATTATCCAACATTCATCCACATCAACATAAAAATATGCAATGCAACATATTCGTGAATTCTAATGCAAGCAACCTAATTCATCACATGGCATTCATGATGCGTGAAACATGCTGAAAAGTTCATTCTTTGCTTTAAAACATAATAAGTTATTCCACTCACCTCTGGATAGCTCTGACCAGACACTGGGGCAACAGACTCACTGCTGGGGTCCTCGGTTCCTCGGGTCCGAACCTACACAGGTGGACTCAAATGAGGGACCAAACATACATGAACATAACTCTAAACTACTCCCCAAAAACCCCCTAAAACATCATGAAACAATCATAGAAAAATATGCAAGAAAAGGCTGAACAGGGCACTTTCGGCGGCAGGTTCGGCGGCCGAAAGTCCCTCCAGAGCCGAAAGTCAGGCAGGTTCGGCGGCACCTTCGGCGGCCGAAACTCCCAGACAGAGGCGAAACTCATGCATGTTCGGCGGCACTTTCGGCGGCCGAAACTCCCAGACAGAGACGAAAGTCTCCTTTCGGGGGCAAGCTTCGGCAGCCGAAGGCTGCCTCCACAAGAGGGTTCGGCGGCCGAAAGTCCCTTCGGCTGCCGAACCTGGTTTCTCCCAAAGGGTAGAAACTCGGTTCAAACATGCTCAATTGCCTCCAAACTCAAACCAACATGCATTTAGCTCAACCAAAACATGCATTCAAGCTCCTAGGGGTCTCAAACTACCTTAAGCCCCAACTACAACACATCAAACACACATTACAAGCCACATTGCTCAAGAACATACATTTATACCCATAAACATAACTATGACCTAAACATGCATTCTATCCCCATGAGCTTCATAAAACTTACTTAAAACATAATATAAGCTAGAGATCGACTCTTACCTCTTGAAGATCGAGAGTAGAGGCGACCAAACTTGGAGTTGGGAGAGATTTGAGTTCTTGAACCTCAAAGCTCCAAAACTTTGCTCAAAAGCTCAAATCTTCAAAATGAAGTTAAAACAAATGAAAAACTTGAAAGATCTAGAGGAAAAACAACAAAGATCGGTGAGGGGCGGCGGAAAGCTCACCTTGGCCGAAAATGGGGAAAAGCTCGCCCGTTTTCGGCTAAGGGACCCTTTTATAGTGGCTGGCCAGGCCACGTTCGGGGGCCGAATGTGCCTCCGCATGCATGCCATGTTCGGCGGCCGAACTTGAGGTTCGGCGGCCGAACCTGGACTTCCTCACTTATGCTTTCGGGGGCCTAAAGGCGCTCCCGAAGGCATGCATGTTCGGCGGCCGAACTTGAGGTTCGGCGGCCGAACCTGAGTTTTCCTCCAAGGTTGTTTTTATGCAAAAACTCATTTCCATTTTACTTAAAACCATGAAATACCTTAAAACATTTTATGAAAACATGATTCTACCCTACTAGAGGCTTCCGACATCCGAGATTCCACCGGACGGTAAGAATTCCGATACCGGAGTCTAGCCGGGTATTACAGAGGTTCTTGTTGGGCTTGATATCCTTGATAATCATGGTAGTTGTTAGCCTCTGCATAACTGAAGTCTAGATAGTCTCTCCGACCTGGATTGTATGTGTTATAGTATGGATCATGTCTTGGCTGTTCATAGAATCCTTCAAATGCATGTACTTGTTGGTCCCTTGCATAGCCATAATTTGGATGGTCTCCCCAATGTGGATTGTATGTGTTACGGTAGGGATCATGTCTTGGCTGGCCATAGGGTCCTTCAAATGCAAGTGCTTGTTGGGCCATTTGATCCACTTCGTGTTGGAAACGTTGCAAAGCCTTTAATTTCTCATAAAGATCAGTATTGAAACCTTGAGGTATTGGTTGGGCTTGTTCAGCTTGGCCTATAACAAAAATTCTCACAGTAGAGATTAGTTTAGAAAGTTGAGAACAGCGAACAGATGTACTTACCTCAGCCATGATTCAGATCTGGGATGGTGACTGTGCCTTTGGTGATTTTTTTTTTTTATGTTCAGATCTGGTCCTGAAAGGAAAACAAATGAGTTAAATCAATTCCCCGGCAACGGCGCCAATTTTTGACTCGCGGTTGTCAAAGCCGGTCAAAAATAACCTTTCTGGTTATCAACAATTTACAACTGCAGATAGTGGTGAAAGGATCGAGTCCACAGGGAATTGAGAACTTACCTATTTTCCTTATCAAGGCCAATAAAATAAATTGAAATAAAAATAAACTGAAAAAGAAGAAAACTGAAAACGAGATAAACTGAAACGAGATAAAACTGAAACGAGATAAAACTGAAAGAGAAATAAACGGAAAGCAAAATAAACTGAAAGAGAAATAAACTGAAAGCAAAATAAACTGAAACGAGAATAAAACTGAAAGCGGAATAAAAATAAATTGCAGTAAAAGTAAAATGGGGGGTTTGAGATTGGTTTGATTAACAAACTACTGAAAGCAATTAAAATAAGCAAATAACAAAATAAAAGAGAAATAAATAATAAGAAAGCTCTAGTTGAAGAATTGGATCCACTTCAGTTGTTGGGATTGATCATTGACACTTAGTTTCTTTTGATTGATTCAATAGATTAGTTATGGAGATGGAAGATGCTTCTCACCACCATGTCTCTCCTTATGATTAAACCAATTAGGAAACGTCCTCTAATTAATTACTAATTAACAAATTGCCAAGGAACGTCCTTGGGCCTTAAGCATCAAACAATTGTTAATTGCATGAAGAAAGAGAGAGATCCAATCCTAACTACTCAAACGCATGAGATGTAGCTAGATCATACAATTTCCTTGGTTTTTACACCAAGTGTTCTTATGTTTGAATAACTCAAGCAATTATGGACTTAAATCATCCAAACTAACATATTATTACTTTGCAATCAAGAATCAACGTAGATCTAAAGAACAAAGCAATATTGAAATCAAGCATGAAATTGCATGAATATTGAACAACCAAAAGTTTAACAATGTTTAATCAAGTCTCGCAATCCATAAAACAACTAAAGTATCACCTAATCTTCAACTAGAATAAAAGATTTCAGCCTCTCATGGCTGAAACAAAACCAAAAATAAAAGAAAAGAAGAAAGGTAGAAGAAGAGATGTGAATTTCGTAGGTGTCTCCCAAGGGGAGCTTAAGGGACATGTAGAGGCTCCTTATGTAGCTTTTTATAGTTGAAAAGTGTTGCCCTAAGTCATACTTACTGCCCAAGAGGTATTTTCTGCCCAAGTTGTGTCTGAAAAGGAAATAATTGCGTTTTTCGGCTTCAGAAGGAAGGCTGCGCGCGAATGCTTTGCGGAAGGAAGTTGGTGCACGCGGTTTGGTCTTCGAAAGGGAAGGAGGCGCAGATTGTGCTTCCTAAATAAGTTTAGATGTTGACCTTGCTTCCTAATTAGTGTAGAGGCTGCCCAAAGTGCTGCCCATGCTCAACTTGTTGCCCAAGTTGTTGCAGAAAAGGAAGGTGGCGCGCAGATGGCTTTCAGAAGAGGAAAGCACGCAGATTGTTTCTGAATAGGAAGGATGCACGAATTTTGATCTTCAAAGGGGAAGATATGCTGTCCATACATTCCTTTTTAGGTGGAGCCTCTTTTGAAATTTGAATGTTGAACGCAGAAGAGGAAGAGCATCTCTTTGAGATCTTGCTGCCTAAATAGGAAGATATGACTGCTGCAGTGTGTGCACATCTTTGAACAAGGAAAGAAAGATATGCGATTTGAATTTCAAATAATCTTCTGACTGAGCTTTCCTTGTTTGCTTTTGCTTCTGCACTTTCCTCATTTGGAAACTTTCCTTTTTTGGAAATTTTCCTTATTTGGAAACTTTCCTTTTTTGGCACTTTCCATATTTGGCACTTTTTGGCAGTTTTAAGAGCATTTTCTCCAGATTGTCTCTTTACAACTAATATCTGCAAAACATAATTAAAACCACAAAATTAAGTAGAAAAGATGTAAATAAACATCAAGAACATAATGATAAAATGGACTAAAATATGCTCTATCAATGTGCTATAAGTGGTGGACATTGTTTTGAAAGGATTAAAATCATCACTAGCAAGAGTAAGCCTCACATTACGAGAATCAGAAGAGAAATGTAGATAATGAGCATCAAATGCTTTCCATGATTCCCCATCACCAGGATGTCTCAGTAATCCATCTTTTTTTGCAACCCTTATTATGTTATCTCATATCATTAGAGGATTTTTACTGATGTAAACAGTCTTTGGAGTCTTGGTATTAATGGAAAGTAATGCAAAACTTTACTGTAACGTCGAAATTGGCATTCAATTGTTCAGTTTCTTTGTTACTAACCCAATAAGGAGAGCCACATACATAACATGATTCTTCATTCTGATTCTCTCCCCAAAACACAAGCATGTATCTTCTCATAATTAAGTCCCAACACTTTAATTTTTTTTAGTTCATAATAAGATTTAGGCAAAGATGCACCTTCAGAAAAAGTATCAATTAACAACTCAAGTAAGATACTAAATGATTTTTCTGTCCACTCATTCAGACATTTTAAATGGTATAAATGTAGAGATAGATTTCCTTGTATATGATTTGGAATATGTGTGATGATAAGACATGAACACTTTGTGGAGAGATATATGAAGTAAGAGCACCAATATGTGGCTCCTCTCCATGACAAACTCAAGTTGTGTATCTCGTTAAGAAGCCATCACATATCAAGTGCACCCTAACATTCTCACATGTTTACAATGACTAATTAGCGTAATGAACACAAGGGCAAACTATTTTTCCATCATTAGGTATATTACAAATGCAAATTCAAGGAATTTTTTTACTACTTCTTTATATTCATTACTAATTTTAGACTTCTTTATCTAACTCCTATCCATTTCTTCAGTATTCAATTATGTCCTAATAATACTTAAGAAGAGCAAGCCAATTCAATCAATAGAGGAAATTTAGTTAGAAAAAAGAGAAGGTTACTATTCAATAACTTAGATATAAAAATACAGCTAAAGGAAATCAGTACTATTTAAAGAATTGTAATTTTTCAAAAATTGAAATACTAAAATTATTTATTCTTGCGAAAATTTCAGAGAAACTACTGATAAAAGAAAATATATATCCAACTAACAATTATACTTTTCCGTTGATATTATCATTTAGTCTTGTTAAATAATTATTGGAATGAGTTCGCTAAAATACCCTTCTAACAGCCAAGTAAACATCCAAATCCAAACAAATTGAGCTACTGGATTAATATATTTCCTTTTAAATATCTTAGAATTATTAATAAGTAAACTTCCTATATTCTATTGGTGGGTAAAAACATGTGATTTAGCTGTCTAATTTTATAATTTAAAATCTAAAGAGATTTGGAGCACTCAATTGAGAAAAAAGAAAGACCCAAAAGTGTGTCTAATAAAAGTAATGAGCACTATGATTTTGAACTTATGATGGAAAGTAGCCATCAACAGTTAAGCATTTGCTGCTTTAGCTTTAAACTTGAAAAGTGAACAAGATTAATTTATAGCATTTCATTTCATTATATTCATTTGCAGTTTATACATTTTAGTTCTATCGTTGATATCAAGTAAAATTGTAGTTGTCAAATAAGCAACAATTAACTATTTAATTAAAAAAACTTTAAAGAGATACATACTTTGCAAAATAATATTTTCTTTATAGTAGAGGTGGAATTCAAGCACTCCAAAATATTCAGCTTTGTTTTTATAATGAGGTATAAAAAAGATCCCAAATAATCGGCACTAAGGTGTAAAAATAAATGACAAGAGAAAAAAAAGTCAAATCTTTAAAATATGCCAAGTAACCAACACCAATTAATATGTAAAGAATATATTGCTAAATAATCTACAGCAAACAATCATATTTATAGAAATTATTCAAATAAATCATATAGATTATCCCTTGTAGTCCAACTTAAATACAACAACTACCTTCAATAGCTTCTGCTTCAATTTTGGAGAGTATATTTCTTTAAACCCAAAAATTCTATAACTTTTCTAAATATCAACACATTGATGCAGCTCATCATAGAATGATGTTCAATGAGTATAAATGCTAATAATTAACAGCAAATCCATAAAAAATTCTGTGAGCATATGTGTATGTGTTGGAGAGAGAGCTAACTTGGAAAGCTTACTATAGTTGATATATCACATTTGGGAAAAATATCAACTATATTACAAAGTGCAAAACCCATTCTAACTTTAATTATGTAAGTGAAAAATAAAAATTCAGAATAATTTTCTAATTTGAGGATTTCATGGATACCATAGCAGGGTATAGAAATTATTGTTCATATTGACTTATAAGGACCTCCTTTCACTTATCAGTTGTAACTAGATTGAGTTATGAGTCCTATCAGATTTTTACTTGTAAGAACCATTGACAATAATGACAGTAATCTTTTTGCTTTATAAGTACCTTCTCACTTAATGGTTGTAATTTATATTCATTTTAATTTATTGTAACCATTTAAAGAAAGAATCTCACTTTATGTATTATCTATATCTTGCATAAATTAGTAAAATTATGCAGATTTTAGCTTCTATGCTAATATATTGTTGAGATAAAATTTAGAAATCTAAGCTCAAAATAATTAGCCCTAATCTCCACTTTTATGTGTTTATTTCAATTATAAGTCCAAGTAAATACTAATTTACAACTATTTCAGCATTTCAATTATAATTTGAAAGAAATATAACTCTTATATTTAATTTGACTTTGTTAATCACAATACTGATATCTATTTTCTCATAAAAAAATAGGTACAGAATAAGAATTTTTAGCAATTTACTGCAACAATCCCCTGTCATTGACTCAGTTTTTTTTTAATGGAATTAAAATAGGCTTGATTTATAGATTATTAGAGTAAATATCAATTATTCAATGTCATCATAAAGTAATAAGAGCAAAAATATGGACACCAATCAATATAATGGAAGTGAACCCATATATGATTTCTTCACCCATCAAACTTTAAGTCACCATAGATGGGTTTTAAAGCCTTTCGCATCAACATAGTACCAACATGAACAACAAGAAAAAAAAGGGTCATTTAATTGCATGTTTGTATCAAAGCTTATGAATTTTACTTACCTTTGAGAAGATTAAAATGAGTATCTCACTTTGATTTCAAGCCATTCTCCCAGCAGAATTGAGTGTAGAAAAGCAGAATTAAGAGAAAGCAATTTACAAAGAGTAATTTGATAGAGAAAACCTAGTAAAATTAGGAGAACCCAAAAACAAAGAGAGTGAGAGAGATCGATAGTTGATTTTTCTTCTTATCTTATTTTATTTTGGGTGCGATTGAGAAAACACAAATTTCGCTCCAAATTTTCAAATATTATGGCGAAATTTATAAACCGCCTTTGTGGAGTATGGATCTTTTAGTGAATCTGAAGTTATTACAACTTATTTCATTTGGACTCTATCACTTGCTCCTACAAAGACGCGAAATTATAAAACGCTTTTCTCAGTTGCCACTTTTTATAAGGGATATAATCATTGAGGTGATTGATAAGATCGCTTAAATGAAATTGCCGGTAAAACTCCCATTTTTTGTAGTGATACCCAAAACTTTAAGAGCTAATTTTTTTTTATCCAGATTTAAATTAAAATTCATTCTCAAAATTTTTATTGAATTATATTTTTATCTCTAATAATAATTGTAAACATTATTTCTAAAATAAATTAGGGTGTTACAATATGCACTAAAATTGAAAATCAAAGGTAAGCATAGAAATGTGTAGGAAATAACATCCTCTCACATTTTCATGTATGAATTTGAATTATAAAATTTTAATTTTTAAGTTATTCAATCTTTTTCTAAAATATATATTGACCTAGGTGAAAGAATATCAAAGAAAATTGAGATAGCTAGAGAATAGAAGTGGAAAGGAAAGAGAATTTTAAAAAAGGTTTGGTGATTGATTTGTTTTCTATTCTATTTTGATTTTCCTATGATAATATTCAATAGGGGTTTTAGTTTTAATTTCTGAAATTATTCTTTTGAATATATAAAAGTATTATATTTAAACTGAATTGGTGATTAAAAGTTTTAACTAAGGTTAATAGACATGAAAGTGAGAAATTAAACTTGGCAGTCTAAGATCTTACATGAGCAATATATGTCTCTAAAGTCATAACTTGAGGTGTAGTAATCCAAATGAAGTGAACTCAGTGCCAAAGGAAAGTTAAGACATAGTTCTAAAACTTTTATTGAGAGATCAAATTATGATTCTAAACTTAAGTTATAGTATAATTTAAATATATTTAAAATTAATGCAAAGAAAGTTCATTCGGAACAATATGTAGTTATATGAACATAATTACTTTTATACTTACTAAAATATAGTAAGATTAGTGCCAATTTAACACTGAGAAATAGTGCTAAAGCTTTATTAAAGGATACAAAACTCAATTTTGTATATAATTGTGTATAGGATTAGAAAACTGGTAACCTAGAATGAACTGATATTAACACTTTTGAGCAGCTTGTAAATAAAAATTCATAACTTGAGCTAGAATTCTCAGATTTACATGAATCAAAATCTGTTTAAAAAATAAGACATAAATACATATTTTTTTATGGGAAATCTAAGTCTAATTGTATTCGTAAAGTACTTGAAAATTTAGTACAAAATTAGACGGAATGTAGCCCCTCTTAAATTGGAATCCATAAAAATTGATGTGTTTGCTTAATCGATAGGAATTACGTACGTGCTTGCTTTATGCACGTGCTTGCTTTATGCACGTGCATGCTTTCCAATCAAAGATTTTATGCATTATGAGGTGAGTAAAATTTACCATTTTATACTTGTTATTGGTATAAAATTGAAAAACAGAATTGATTTGATATATTATTTGGAATGCTAAGTTGACAAAGTTGTACACTATTTACTATGAATTTCTTATTAACATTGGCATATGAAATATATGTGTGTAAGAAATGGCTTGAAATGGCTTCAAATAACATGTATTTATGTTAAATAATTTGATACATTAAATTAAAGATACTTAACCCTGGTAAACTTAGTAGGAATCGAGATTAGTTTAAGAGTATGGTATGTCATATAAACATACAAAGTTCACAGTACTGCTATTGATGTATGATCTATATTTAAGGTAACTTATCAGGTATCTCATAAGCATGGTCATAGAATTCTGCTATTATAGTTTCGGCCTTTGCCTATCGTTTGGCATCTTGTACCTATCGTTATAACTCCTTATCTACCTAGTCGACTCTACTATGTATTTATAAGGGCTGAAAACTTAATTAATAATGATGCTAGATTTTTGTGAACTTATTAGTGAATGCTAATATGTTTATATCTATTATATACTTTAAGACATGATAATTTGCTATGAAATGGCAAAAGATGATGGTTATTGATTCTGAAGAAAATACTTAATATGAACAAGAGTACACATTTACACTTATATCTTATACTAGAATTGTAACAATTATGATGTGTACTATGTTAATTACATTTTACATGCTTGTAACTATCTACATAATAATGTGTATATTTATAAATGCTTGTTTTATGTTATTATTTGTTTGCAATCACTCACTAAGTATAAGTTCAGCGTACACGTTTTACTTCATATAGGTTATAGATAAAGTAATCACTATAGAGGTGATCAAAGATCAACATCAGACATCAAGACTCTTATCATAGCTGGTTGTTAGAATCTTTGGGTCCACGTACAATTATACTTTTGAAATGTACATATTAAGTAGGATTGATTGTAAAAATTATTTAAATTAAAGAAATGATTTGAGTATGCATCTAAAAAGAGCTAAATATATGTATGTAAATATATTTATGGATGACTAGGAACATTGCTAGTTTGAGATGTGTGTTGAAATAATGGATCATATGATGCCAAATGACAAATGAGAATGTGGTTATTATTGTGTTTTGTAAATATTTTACAAGTTGGATCGATACAATAGAGAAAACTCTGCTAAAGAAAAAAAAACACAAAATCTCTCATATATAACTTAATTTTATTATAAAATTTACACGATATAGAAAATTAAAATTTGTGGTTGTCCTTACCCAGTCTACACGTGGACAGAATAAAGGGTGTTACACTTTCTCTCCTTTGAATTTTCTTCCTCCCTCTTATTTTCTTCTCCAGTCTCCTCCTAGCTTCTTTTGAAATTTTTTATGAATGAAGTTTTCACTCTTAACTTTTTTAGATATAATTTGAGTGTTAGAGATTTTTAATGGAAATTTTTGATAGACCCCTAATCATTTTTCTCTTTATTTTGTAGGTTTCATTCCAAAATCGCATATTGTGGAACTTGTTGGAGAAAGCAAGAGAAAATTTTGCATCATGTATATAAACTCATTTATATAAATAATTAATTTAATATATAATACATATTTTATAATTATATTTATTATATTTATTTATAATTATTTTTATTTTTATAATTATATACTTATTATTTTCTTAAAAATATTATTTTCTAAAATGAAATTCATAAAAATATATATTTTATATGAATTACTAGTTAAAATATATAAAATTAAACAAATTTAAGTATTATTTGAATAATAATATTAGATTTGGAATGTAATTGGATAATTTAAAATAAATTTAATTAAGTTTAAACGAGTTTAAATATTAATAATATTAATTAAATTTGAATTTCAGTATAGATGATTTTCATCAATACCCTATTTGTTTATATTCCCAATTTGTATAATTAAACTGCTTAACCATTTTGTAAAAAAAGGAAAATAGTAAACTTGATTTAGTTAATTTATATAATTTTAATTATTTATACTATTTATTAATTTTAATAAGTCTAATAATATTAATTAACCATATTATTTATTTTTTCAAAGCAAAATCTTGTAATTTTACCTATTTATGCTATATGAAAGAATGACATAAGAATTTGATTTTATAAAACAAATGAATATTTTAATTGTATTCAAAAAAATAAGAACTAATTAATTAACTAATATTTACCTTATAAACTAAATAAATTAATTCTTTAAAAATTAAAGAATCTGATTTTACAAAATACACAAACGATTTTATTAAGTGATTACCAATTATAGATTAAATAGTTGATTTTAATAAAATAAAAGGACTTAATTGTAATTTATTATTGATTATAACATCTAACAATAATTATTCTAACTATGTTGACATTTTCTTGTTTGGTCCATAAACTAAAAAAAAAGCACCAATATTATTGGCTTTTTTATTCCCTAAAAAGCAGATATTTGGCAGATAATTTAGTGTGAAAACACTAATTGAATTGGCGATTTTTAATATGTCATATAATTTAGATAAATAGTTTAAATTTCACATTAATTTTGTAAATTATTTTTTTATTAAATATTTTTTTAATAATAAACTCAATAAAGAATATATTTTTTGTCTGTAATTGAGATTATTACAACTAATCACAAGTGTAGATGGATGATAAGAATGAAATGATAGGTGGAAATGTAAAATGATTGATAGTTAATTAATTGAACACGACATTAATATTTATGGAATATTAGTTATGACACCATTATCATTTAATTAATAAATATAATCTTATGATTGGAATTGAATTTTCTATAAATCATTAAATTAGACCGGCAAGTTGTATGTTTCCATTTGTGAAAAATGATGAAAAGGGCGGGTTGTTGTTGAAGTTGTGCGTCTTAGAGTGTTGAATTTGAATATGGACAATTTAAGAAACTTCCCTCAAAGTCACACTCAGCTTACGCTGAACCGTGGACACAACACACGAGAAGAAACGTTCACAGCAACCTATACTATGCATGCATACGTGTGTGTATATAAATTTGCACAGTTTCTTAGATCTCAATCCAAGTGAAGCATCAATTGTTATCTGCCCGTATATGGAAGGTGAAGTAGAACGGTCTAGGTTCCATTAATTATTTTAATTTATAACGTTTAATTGAAATGAAATTCAGAAAATAAAAAAATAAGAACTAAAAATTTTAATTGAGTTTTCAAAAATTGAAGATTGAGAAAATAACTATTTATAATAGTAAAAATTTTAATATAAAAAATTATAAAAAAAATTTTAAAAAATAATTAAAATATAAAATTAATACTCTAAACGATAGAATTTGGGTCTAAAACTTTATGGTAGACTTATAGTCCTTATCATATTTTTGAAAATTATGCCTTTTAAAATTTTCTTTCTGAAAAGTTATTAATAGCCTCTAATTAATGTCAACAGTAGAAGTTAAGATCGGTCTAAGTCTGTCTTAAAATTTAAGACTAATTGCTTCGCATCAGAGAAAATTTCTCAACTCTTGAAGTTTTGGACCTATATTAGTTCGAGTCTCGTCGGTTGTTTGCTTCAATTAGAGGTTTCCTATGCTCAATTTGAGTTCGTCTCTCCACTGTTGAGGAGAGTTGTAGATAGGTTTTTACTTTTGTTGTTTAGTTATTGGCAACGTTTCAATAATAGTGGCTTAGTGGCTTTTTTTGCTGCCATTTCTTTAGATTATGTTTTCATCGTATTTTTATTTTATTTTATAGATGTGGAGATCTTCCCTTCTAGGTTTTTATGGGAGGTGCCATTATTTTATAAATCTAGAGATCTTTCTTTCTGGGTTTTCATTGGAGGTGCCATTCAAACTAGACAAAGGAGGTATCATTCAAGCCAGACGAAAAAGGTGGGGTGGTGGCTTGACAAAATACCTTCATTTCTTCTTTTGCATGGCTGATTTTTAGAGATTTTTCTCTCTTGACTTTGATGATGAGCAGGAGGTGCAACCGAGGATATCTCCTAGAGCCGACCTCTTTCTATATGTCTTGATCCTTTGTTGCTTGTGCTTCTATTTGCTATCGACCGCGTTTCTCTTACCGTTTTAGTTTTTGAAGTTAGTGGTTTTTTAGCTGTCTTTCTCCCTTATGCTTCTTTAAGATTTGTATGGCCTTCACGTCTATTATAGAGAGTTTTCTCCTTTTCACTTGTTACTGCCAAAGACGATGCCCAACGTTCTTCTCCGTAAACAGTGGCGGCATGGGCTTCTTTCAGCTAGGTCGAGTTGAGTCAAGATGGATCTGGAGTGCTAAGGTTTGTTGTCTCTTAGGTTATTCTTGTTGTGGGCCTTAGTAACATGTAATTGTTATATTCCTTTTAGGCTTGGGCTTTATGATCTATAGGCCTAAAGCCTTAGTAATGTTGATATGAATTGTATTCCTTTTTATATAAATAAAATCCTAATATCTTATAGAAAAAAAAAATTCGAAGTGAAGTACTGTCATATGGGATTTTTTTTAAAAAAGATATAGATGATATCATAAAGGCTCTGACCTTGATTACATCAGATAAAATAAGTCTTTAAGGCCCAAATGATAAAGAACCCAATTAAAGATAAAATCTTAAAGACCTTCCCACATGTGACTTGAATCCCAAGTCCAATCAAGCTTTTGAAACTGTCACTCCTCACTATAGGAAGAACCCTTAGCCACTATTGCCAATAAGATATTGATCAAAGATATTGATCGAAGATGTAGCTCCTTACAATAGCCAAAAGGCATACAACCATACTTAAGAACGAAGAAGCCACAAGCAATAAAGGGGAAATAAGAACCAAGCCTTCCAAAACCAATGAGAGTAAGCTCACCACAAGTCGAAAACCTTTACAATTGAGTCAAGTCTCCACCGCCAAAACCAAAAAGGGCAATTTCCAAATTAAAATGATACCAGCAAAGGGGACACATCAAAGTCTCCCCCTATGAAACTCTTACCTTCCAAGAACAAATCAAAACACACAAAACTATATACATATATATACAAGGCTCATTTGGGAGGGGTGGAAGAAAGCCTACAAACTGGATAAGGTAGGAGGAGCCACTCTCGCCCAGATGGGGCAGGGATAGCTGTAGGACCAATAAGAAAAAAGGCATGCTACCTTAGACAACCAGCTACTGACTAAAATTGAGAGGATTTTTCTCTCTAGAAAACTTAAAAGAGAGAAGCCCCTCAAATTAAATGAGTATTATTTTTGTCATATAGGAATTGAAAAAGTCATTATTGTAAAAAATTCAACTACACCGCTCTAAATTTATATTTATTATTTTAGTTCAGTTTTGATTATTCATCAATAATCTTTATTGAAATCGCCCAACGTTGAACCAAATTGAAGAACTGATTTTTATACATATATATGGTTTTAAATATCACATATAATTCTAATAAACTTATAATTATTTTCATAAATAATTAAAATCATATACATATTGATATTGCTGAGATTAGATTGATAACGTGACTGGAATTGGACTATGCTGTTATTGGCTAAAACCTGTAAGGAAGAAAATGTGAGGTGGTGATGGTGCCCACGGTAGCCACTCTGACGCTTAAGTTAATATCGACAAGTATAGAGAATACAAGGAATTGCTTAGAGTTTAGTGTTAGAGAATAGCATGTATTTATCTCTGTGATTCTTCTTCTTTTATACTGTAAGAGATAGAGATGAATATGATATTTTTTTAATAACTCGACGGTAATGTGGCCGTTTGCTTGATACAGAACATCACCGATTAATAAATGGAATCCCACGATCACAGGCATAATGTGTGTGATAACGGTAATTTCGTATCGAGACTCGTCCTGTCAAGGGAAGGGTGAGTCTCTGATGATTCGAGTGTTTGAGGTGTCCGGATCTTCCTTCCTCGGGATAGACCGCTTTTCCTACGTATCTAGTCCTTGCCACGTGGACCTACTTTATAGATACAGCTCATGGCTTACCTTAGGTGGATATTACATAACATTAAAGGTCCCCTGGTAGTTTTCAATTCTTCAAATTTGAAGGGGATATCTCTCATCGAGGTTTGGGACACGTGGTCCCTCAAGATTGGTTTCTTACTATTCATGTCGTTTTGCCTATCTAGCCCTTTAATGAGGACTGCAATGCTTATCGTACAGTATTTAAAGCTTGTTGTCAAAACTATCCTATAAAAGCTCTTCGTCTTCCCCAAGTACTATTTTTGCTGTCTTCTGCAACTTCTTAGAGAAACTTGCTCCGCAGCTTCCTTCTCGTTTTTGCTCCTTACAATCTTATTCTTATGGTAACTCTGTTTCCCTTTTTCTTCAATATGAATAGGAACACATCTTTTTCTCTTTTTCCTAGCGAGGTCTCTTTCTCTGACTCCTCTTCTAATGGTCCCATCTGAGCACCAGTCCCTATCGTTCCATTGAGGGAGGCTCCATAGAATAAGGGTGGTCTACTCAGTGATACCCCGTCTGTCTTCTTGAAGTGCTACGTGGATCGCTTGTATGACATATTCCTCGAGAGACTTTTCAAGTTTTGGCTCCTTCTCCCCGCGTCCGTGCTAATGATGTAATCCTTGCTAATGATACTATCATTGTCTTTAAAGAGCAGTTGAAGGCGGGCCTCCGCTTCCCCCTAGACCCTTTTTTTGTGGAGGACCTTTAGTTTCTCAAGTTTTCGATTGCCCAATTTTATCCCAATAGCAGGAGAATATTGATGGCTTTTCGGTTCATATCCCTTAACAATTATATTGAACCAAGTGTAGCACTTTTCTCCCAATTACCTGTAAAAATGAGGAGTTTTAGTATTTTAGTAGTCGAAAATACTTGAACATTTTTTTTTTCGAATGTCTTCCTCCTAAGCGGTGGAAGAATATATTTACTGATAAAGTTATTATTTTTTAATACTCTTTATTTTTTATAATATAACATTAAATATATTTTATATAATATTTAATATAAAAATACTTTTATATAATATTTAATATAAAAATATTTTAAATGTTATATTATATATATTATAATAAAAATATATTTTAGTATATTATTATAAAATATATTAACATTATTATAAATATTTTTTTTTCAATAATAAGAAAGCTTGTGGCGTGGTAGGCTTTCAATAAAAAATTAATGTTAAGCCTACTGCACTTTATAAGTGCAACATGGTTGTTTTTTGTTTTTAAAAATTAAAAAAAATTATGTTGGGCTTGCAAGCATGGCATGTTACTTTTTTTTTAAACCTTATTTCATAAATAAGTTTTCCACAACCTCTATTTTCCAATTTTTTTTTAGCACTGATTTCTTTTTATCTCACTTTGCCTTTTTATCAAATTTTTTAATTTACTCTTATGGATAAAAATTAAGAAGAAAAAATTGAATAAAAATACTATGAAAAAAGTGAGAAAAAATAATAAATAAATAAGTAAAGTAAGATAGAAAGATAGAAGAAAGAAAAGAGAAAAATAATATTTTGCTTGTGTTCCTCCATGTTTTTTATCTGTCTCTCTCTCCTTCACTCTCATCCATTTTTTTAAATTTTTCCGAGCACTTTTTTAAAGTCTGGCACTTTTATTATTAAAGATAAAAACTTTAATTTATTTACAATTCAGAAATTCATACTTTTTAAAAATATATATTTAAATAATAAAATAAAATATTAATGATATGGTAACGATGTCAATATATCACATCAGACGAAGCCATTAGTCTTTATCATGCCACATCATACATGGTGATAATATTAGCGTGCTATATCAACATATCAAATATTGTCATTGTTGAATCCTGCTAATGGTGTAAAAGTTTAGAATCTAAAATCCAATAAAAGTTAATTTAATCCTCAAAATATATAAGCATGAAAATATAGGTAAATATTTGATTGGTTCGATTAAAATCGAATAAAATTGAATAAGTCGAAAATTAAAATTTAAATATTTGTGAAACCAAACTGAATCGAATTAAGAGAGAAATCAATTTGATTCGATGGGATTCAGTTGATTGAATTTTTTATTTTTTTTATATCTTATTTTAAGTATTTTATGAATTAATTATAATATTTCAACCTTTGTTAGGTTTTAATTTTTCTATATTTTTAAAATAATATAGTATTGATAATAATCGGTTTAATTTTATCAAAAATTTTCTATTAAAATTGAACTGTCAAAATAATATAATTTTAAAAATTAAAATTAAACTAAATATAAAATAATAAAAAAATAAAATTAAATTTACGACTTGATTTAATTCGGTCAATTATTTCATTTTGAATTGAATACAGTTCATCTATAAGCGAATAAAATATAATATTTTTATTATGAAGTATATATTTTTTATATTAATTTTATTGATTTAACGTTAGTATTATTATTTTTATGTTACTAAAACTATAATGGAATTACTTGTATACAAAAATCTTATCTTTATTTAAAATAATAAAATGTAAAAATATATATATAATTTTTTTTAAATATATATGTATATATGTTTTTACAATTTATTAATTTTTGTATACGAGGGAAATAATTGGTGTTTGAATTTAGTGGGGTTCTCTATCGAGGTTATAAAAAAGTTTGAAATTAATGTAATAAATAATCAAATGAGATGGTTGGTGTCATACACAAAATATTATCACCGTCAGCATCAAATCATATATCAATTTTATATGTACAAGTAATCAAGATTGACCAGATATTTTTATTTGTGTAGCTTTCATAATTTTGGCTTTTTATCATTAAATTTAATCCCATTTTGTCTCTTTAATGTTCCAAGTCGGACCTTACACCTGTCATTTTCACATAGAGTCGTATTCATACTGTCTCCATTTCTATCGTCAGACGATTATTTAATACCCTTCAACGTCACACAGATACGATCCCGGACATTCAGGGTCCGTTGTTCGGCGTATCCATCATCTCTAATAAGTCGAACCTTCTTCACGTAGACTTGTTCCTCGTTTGGTCCGACCTGCCCCAATGAAGCATGACCACTTGTTAATAGTCCGGCCTGCGCATTGGACTTAAATGAGCTATGACTTGACCTTTGATCGTGGATTCGACCACGCGCAGGGTATAAGAGTCCAGTGATTATCAACATTGATTTAATTTTTTATCCAATCCGATATAAGAGCCAATTAGATCCTTGATGAAAAAAAAAACTCTATAATTACTAATAATCTGACCAAATCTATAATTATAATATGACCAAATTCAGACCATCATCCTCTATAAAATGAAAAGCATCAACAACTACTTTGGTGTTCATAGTAATATCAAAATTTCACATATTATTCTGTTTAAGTAAGGAAATTCTCTCTTAAAGCAACAACCTCCAACAATCAAGGAGTGAATACCCCATATAAAAGGCCGAAAAACTAGCATGTAAACCTCTTTGGTCATTTTTGACAACTGCTGCATATAATGCATATTGCTCTTGAGCATGAAGGTCTGCATCAATATTACTTTTCACTCTACCAACTACAGGCTAAATGCAATCCTGAGTTCTGGAATGATCCACATCTGATGTATCTTGAGGATGAGCCTCTCACCATTCCTCTAAAAGCTTAAGACCAAGATCCACGGTGTTCTATGCAGCTGAAACTATCCCATTTCAGATCCTATTATTTGTGCTATTTTAAATGCACCAACAAGTAACACATATATTCTTCAAGATATCTCTCTCTTTAGACCATAAAAGCGGATTAAGGACATCAGAGAATGATGAAATATCAGGAGAAACAGATAAATCAACACCAATAAATCTCCAACACTCCAGGGCAAAAGGGCACCCAAAGAGAACACAAACATCAGTCTCAGTAGTATTATGAGCAACACAAGAATCTTGCACATTCACACTCCTTTCTTTTTAAGTTAGCACAAGAAGGAAAGATACCTCTAATAGCTCTTCAAATCAAATTATCACTTTAGGGAAAGTATGAAGCTTGCAAAGCTTCCTCCAATTACTTGGTACAACACTACTTGAAATATCAAAGTTACTTGTAACTACCAAAAGATAACTTGATTTAGCTGAGTATATGCCTATCTTAGAAAAATGCCGAAATGCGACTATCTCCTTTCGTGGAGAAATTGAGAGGGATACTATAAATATATATGTGACATCATTAGAAATAAAAAACACTCATTAAGCAGCTGACTACTAATTATCTCTCTCTAAATTTCACCCTTTACATTCTCTTTAAGTTTCTTCTTAAGGGTTGCTGTTGTTTTTTGAGGAGGTGCAGCCTCTTAGCGCATGATCTCTTCATTGAAAGTACTAGTTCTTCTAGCTACGACTCATGCTCTCTGCTTTTTATTGTGGCGTTGCAGGTTGCTTCCTTTCCTCAACAGTGCACATAGTCACAATGGAGTAAAGTTTCTTTCCTTACTACTTTTAATGGTATTGCTCCTTCAGCATGATGAAATGATACCTCAGTCCAATTAGATTATAACACATTGGCAAAATATAAAAAATATATATAAAAAAAGAAAAACTACCCACTAAATACACATAACTAATAAAATTTATTTTTTTACATGAAAGTTAAAAAGACAAAATTTATTAAGTTTTATTTCATAATAATTTATTATGATTTGAGTGGATTAGTGTACCATCTCAACATAATAAGGTGATATTTCAGGGTATACCCAATAATTTGTTCATTTCTTAGGCTTAATGATTAGATTTCTTTTATAGTGTAATGTTTGGACCATCTTGTAATTAATTTTTTTTCACCAAATTTACTAAAAAAAATTATACCTTATTTTTTTAAAAAAAAAAACATAAAATCTTATTTAAATAAAAATTTACAAGAATATAAAAATTGTAAACAAAATTTATTCACTCAAACTTTTAAGTAACAATTATTTTTATCATTAAAAAAAATCAAAAAATAGAGTTTTGTGATTTCAGCCCCCTTAATTGGAAATGTTAGGTTTGCAGCTAGTCCTTCCTCTAGTTCTTTTTTCTTCATCCTTATGTACTTTGTGATTCATGGTCTAAAATTACAATCAGAGTATTTAAAAACTAAAATTTTATAAGAATTTGGTTTAATTAATTTATTTTTTTATTAATTAAAAAAAAGAATTTATTATATATGGTTGCGGGTAAATTCTTGGCAAACTAATAGCTTTGCACTAAATTTGACAAGTTGAGTAATATTGAAAATGGTCTATAAATTCAAACTAAACTTCACACCTTAAATTGATATAATCAATGTGTCTATAACTTCATATGCCTGGATATTAGCCCTGTCACATCCATTCTCTAACCTATAAAGACGGATATGATTCAAAAACTGATAAAATTTTCAATATATATATATATATATATATATATATATATATAATCTGCTACAATTTTAAAATATTAAAATATAAAAGAGAGAACTGATGACTGATATAATTAATTCATAATATATTTACACTAAACAAAATACATCCAGTACTTAGAACATACAATTTATATATTATCTTCCAAAATTACAAAAAGTTACAAAGGATTTAGGATTGATCCGACCTCCACTAGACTCTAAGCGGACGAAGTGGAAGAAATGACAAAACTAGAAAATGTAGACTGCTAGAAATGGATCATAAAAAAGGATCTATAATAAGTCTAAGGGGTGAGTACAATCTATTTAGTGAGCAGATAAATAAATAATAAAGGAAAATGATAAAGTTTAAGTATTTAATAGTATCAAATATTTAATTAAAATAGATCAGCTAAATAAATACAATTTAATTCAATTAATATAAATTAAACTGAATACAAATTGCTAAAATATCACTGTTGGATAATAAATTCAAAAATTATAAATGTGATAAATAAAATCTGTATACATTCGTAATATCCTGTAGATAATACTGACATCTCATGTGTGATAAAATAAAATAATGACAACTTTAGAGCAATGCCGGCATATTAGCTCTATGATGATAATATTGGTCCAAAAGCTAATAAAATACTGATCATACACATGTGCAGTGTGACCACCTGACATACGCCCCACAGGCTGCGTGTATATTAAGCGCTGTCCCAGACAGTATAAATATATGCTAAGTTGAAAATAAATCACCTGCCATCAGAGTGTTATATGTTTGGTGCATATACAGAGTATAATCGGCTATTTATTTAGCTGTGCTTTAATTTAAATTTTCATTCATTCAATAAATACAAATTTATTTTATTCATTCTCATTTTAAATAAATAAAATAACATATATATATATATAAATATATTTAAGAAAAGTATCAATATGATATATTTATCTACTCACATGTACTGAGGACAAAATAAGTTTAAATCGCAAGAACACCCCTATTATTTATACTGAAAGCTGGGTCCTCCTCTAGAATTAAGAAGAAAAATAATATATCAAGTGATAAATAAATATTCTAGGATGAAAATATAAAATGTGAAATGCGAATTTTAAATATATATATATATATATTTTAAGAAAAATCCGGCAATATTCCGGCATAACTAGACCTTTCAAAATTATACAGATTCAAAAAAAATTATACAATTAACTATAAATATTATTTGGATCAACTTATGAAAATTATCAATAAAAAAAATAGAATCTCATTAATTGGTCTTACTAAAACTTATCTCCTTTTAATTTTCAAATCACAAAAATAATTATTTAATGATAGAGAAAATAAATTATATCATAATAATCTGAATAAAAAGAATAAAACTCACCTATTCAAATATTGGAGTTTCTTAAAGAAATTATTGAATTTCTAGTCAGTATATTGGTTTAAATAAGGATCTAACTGAAAAATTTTAAAAGTTTATGAATTGATTGGATTGAGGAGGAGAAGATTTGGATTAAAAAGGAAATTTTTTTTTTAAATAACAAAGCTTTTGCTCTGTTTTCTCCAGGATGAAGAAGATGCTCTGGTTTCGGGACCCTCTTAATGTTTTATTTTTATTATTTTTTATTATTTATTTATTTTATTTTAATAATAATTATTATTTTTTTATATATAAATTTATGGGCTTTTTTCTTTTTAATGGCCGGGTATAATAATTCTCTTCTCCTAAGAGAAATTTCGCCCTTGAAATTTTACATACATAGTGAAGAGAATAAATGTGGGAATTGAATTTGCATATTCTCTCTCTTTTTTTTTTCTCAAGTAGCTTCTTTAGTAGAGTGGTTACTCCATCGAATTTTAATTAGGGGTATTATCTTATTCCTTATAACCTTCTCATTTTTGGCAATGATCTCTACGGGCTCTTCTTCATATGTTAAATCTTCTCTCAGGTTGTTTTTGGAGAATGTGAAAGGATCACTTCTGTATCTCCTTAACATAAATGCATGAAAGATATCATGAATCTGTGATAGCTCTAGAGGTAGTGCTAAATGATAAGCAACTGATCCGATTCTCCCTAAAATCTCATATGGTCCTATGAATCGTGGACTCAATTTTCTACGTTTACTAAAACGTACAACCCTTTTCCAAGGAGAGATCTTTAGAAATACCTTGTTACCAACATTATATTCAATATCCCTTCTCTTCAGATCTGCATAACTTTTTTGTTTGTCTTGTGCTGCTTTTAATCTGCTTCTGTTCGTCTGAATTTTATTTGTAGTGTGTTGCACTAATTCTGGACCTTCTAATTGTCTTTCTCCTATCTCATTTCAATACAATGGTGTTCTGCATCTCCTCCCATATAAAACTTAATAAGGAGCCATGCCGATACTAGCATGATAACTATTATTGTAAGAAAACTCCATTAAATGCACATACCTATCCCAACTTCCTCTAAGCTCCATCACACAAGCCCTCAGCATATCCTCCAAGGTATGAATAGTTCTTTTTGATTGACCATTTGTCTGAGGGTGAAAGGAAGTGCTAAACTTCAACTTAGTGCCTAAAGCATTTTGTAAACTAGGCCAAAATCGAGAAGTGAATAATCTTGGATCTCTATCTGAAACAATGGAAACTGGAGCAATATGGAGTCTTACAATCTCATTAACATAGATCTCTACTAATTTGTCTAAAGAATAATCCATCCTGACAGGTAAAAAGTGTGCTGATTTGGTTAATCTATCAACTATCACCCATACTGCATTATGTCCACATGAAGTACGAGGCAACCCAGAAATAAAATCCATAGTAATGTGTTCCCACTTCCATTTCGAAATAGAGAGCGGTTGCAACTTTCCTGTTGGATGTTGATGTTCTGCTTTAATCTGTTGGCATACTAAGCATGTGGACACAAATTCAGCTATTTCTTTCTTCATGCCCAGCCATCAATAATTTACCTTAAGATCTCTATACATTTTTGTACTACCCGGATGCATAGAGCTTAACAATGGGCTTCCTCCATAATCTCTATATCCCATCATCCTCAATACTACTAATTTGAATCTCGATATCCCAAACGACCACAACAATTTAAATCATATAATCAAACTAGAACCAACAACCACCACCATCATGAGTGTAACGACTCGGAAACCGGACCGCTACCGGCGCTAGGATCCAGATCGACTTAAGGTCGCCGGGACTCGTAGCAAGCCTACTATACATCCTGTGTACCTGATAAAATCCCATACATGATCATACATTTTCATAAAAAACTTTAAACTTTCCATATATCAAGCTTGACCTGTGCATGCACCATACTGTAAACATAAAACTCCACACTAGAGCCCTCATCAAATGCTCTAGTGGGGCAACATAACATATGTTAAGCCTGGTTCAACATAACTCATCATTAAAACATTTCATAAGATCATGTACAAAAGGATTAATCATACATTAGGGCCAAGCACAATACTAATCCTCATTACATCACTGTATAATACCTTACATTACATTACATTAATTTACATATCATGTCCACTACTAATTTGATACATATACAAGCCTTTTATCCTTGACGACTTCCCGGTCTATCCTGAACCTGCAAACCTGGAGGTTAGGGAAATGGGTGAGCTACTAAAGCCCAGTGAACAGAACAATAAAATAATTTAAATAACATATGCTTCCACGAAATGCATCACATCACAAACAAATCACATCAAGGATGGACTTGTCACCAATGACCCTCTACATAATCCAATGTGCCCGGCCCACAATGGGAGCTCCTCAGGACTTTCGCTTAACATATCATAACATAACATATCCAATGTGCCAGGGGCGTAGAATGGGCCTTGACCTGGACTTTCTCTTACTCTGTGCCAGGGGCGTAGAATGGGCCTCGACCTGGACTTCCATATCATATCATATCATATCAAGGGCCAATGGGTCATCCAACATCCATCCACATCAACATCATATTATGCAATGCATCATATTCGTGAATTCTAATGCAAAATAACCTATTTCATACATGGCATTTATGATGTATGATCATGCTTAAAAGTTTATTTGCTTGCAATAAAAGAGTTGTGTTCTACTCACCTCTGGCTGACTCTGAACTAACTCTGAAGCAGCTAACACTGCTGGCCTCCTCGGTTCCTCGGGTCCGATCCTACACAGGTGGACTCAAATGAGGGACCAAACATACTCTATAAAGACTCTAAACAACTCCCCAAAAACCCCCAAAAACATCATAAAACATTCATAGAATACATGCAAAGGAAGGTTGAACAGGGGACTTTCGGCGGCAGGTTTGGCGGCCGAAGGTCCCTCCAGAGTCGAAAGTCAGGGACTTTCGGGGGCAGGGTTCAGCGGCTGAAAGTCCTTTCAGAGCCGAAAGTCACAACCTTCGGGGGCAGGTTCGTTGGTCGAAACTCCCCTCAAAAGCCGAAAGTCCAAACTTTCGGGGGCGAGCTTAGGTGGCCAAAACTGGCTTCGGCAGCCGAACCTAGGCTTTCCCAAAGGGCAGAACCCGATTCTGCCTTGCAAATCCAGCTACCCACAACAACCCAACATGCATCAAAACTATACTAAAACATGCATAAACACATTTCCAAGCATATAGGGGAATAAAACTAACCTATACCCCAACAAACATCACATTTAGCATACATTAAACATAAACCCTAATATTTTACCCCTAGCCTAAACATGCATCAAAACACTTAACCCCTTCTTAAAACTTACTTAAAACATGAAAGAAGAGAAGGATCTACACTTACCTCTTGAAGATCGAGAGGAGGGTGATCCAAACTTGGAGATTGGGAGAAATCGAGCTCCGGGAGTCTCCAAGCTTCAAAAACTTGATCTTAGCTTAAAAAATCTTCAAAACAAGGTAAAACTCATCAAAACTTGAAGGGATTAAAGGAAAACAACAAATCAACTATGGAAGGGCGAAATCTCACCTATGCCCAAAAATAGAGAGAGAAAACTCACCCATTTTCGGACAAGGGGCCTTTTATAGGTGGCTGGCCAGACTACCTTCGGGGGCCAAAGGTGCCTCCGCAAGAGGCCAATGTTCGGCGGCCGAACATGAGGTTCGGTGGCCGAACCTGGCTTTTTCCTTCCTTGGTCTTTTCTTTCAAAACTCAATTTCTTTCTTTATAAAAACTATAAAAACACATAAAAACACTTTAGAAAACCATATTTTACCCTTCTAGAGGGTTCCGACATCCGAGATTCCGCCGGAAAGTGGGAATTCCGATGCCGGAGTCTAGCCGGGTATTACAATGAGTAAAACCAAAATTCAATAACTAGGAATAAATCAAGCATTTCTTCTACCTTGTAAACAATCCAACAGTAATTGTAAATAAACAATCCAAAAAAAGCTTTCAATTAGTAGGAAATCTCCGGTTCAGATACATTATTTTACTATAACAAATTAAATGGCTCCTGAAAATCCATCATCTAGAGATAATCATATTAAACATAGAAAAAAGAGAGTAACACCAACTACCTACTAAAAAAACTTGGAGGTTAAGGAAGTGATGATTCATCACTTTCTTTGCAACCTTCACTTGCACAAGGTAATTCATCCCTTCCCTTACAACCTTCCCACTTTTATTCTTAAAATCTCTTAAGCATCTATCCTTGAACTTCACCATGGTATCTGTAATACCCGGCTAGAGTCCGGTATCGGAATTCCTACCGTCCGGTGGAATCTCGGAAGTCGAAAACCCCTAGAAGGGTAAGATAATGTTTTTATAAAATGTTTTAATGTATTTTATGATTTTAAGTAAGAAAGAAATGGAGTTTTGAATGAAAAAGACCATGGAGGCATTTCCAGGTTCGGCCGCCGAACCTCAAGTTCGGCCGCCGAACATGGGACAGTTTAGGAGGGCACGTTAGGCTTCCGAATATGGCTCATGTTCGGCCGCCAAATCTCATGTTCGGCCGCCGAACATGCATGCATTTTGGAGTCGCCTTCGGCTTCCGAAGGTGGCCTGGCTTGCCGCCTATAAAAGGCCCCGTGACCGAAAATGGGCGAGTTTTCTTCCCCATTTCCGGCCAGCGGTGAGTCCATGCTCTCCCATGGTTGGTTTTGTTGATTTTCCTCAAATCCTTCAAGTGTTAACAAGTGTTTACTTTATTTTTGAAGATTTGTGAGCTGAGAGCAAGTTTTGGAGCTTGGAGGTTCAAGGAGCTAGATCTCTCCCATCTCCGAGTTGGATCGCCTTTCCTCTCGATCTTCAAGAGATAAGAGTAGATCCTTAGCTCGTTTCATGTTTTAAATGAGTTTTATGAAAGTTTATGGGGTAGAAATGCATGTTTAGGTTAATATTGAGTTTTTGGTTAATGTTGTGTAATGCATGTTGTTTGAGTTGCTTTTTGAGTTTGTGCTAGGGTTTAGGATAGTTTGAGATCCCTAAATGCTTATTTGCTTGTGTATGCTTGTTGTAGAATAGGTTAATGCATGTTTGAATGGTTTGGGAGGCAAATGTGCATTGTAGAGGCTGAGTTCTGCCATTTGGAAGAACTCAGGTTCGGCAGCCGAAGGGACTTTTGGCCGCCGAACCTGCCTTTGGAGGCAAGCCTTTGGCTGTCGAACCCTGCCCCCGAAAGTGGGCTTTCGGCTCTGGAAGGGAGTTTCGGCCGCCGAAGGTGCCGCTGAACATGCATGAGTTTCGTCTCTGGAAGGAACCTTCGGCCGCCGAAGGTGCCGTCGAAGGTGCATGACTTTCGGCTCTGGAGGGACTTTCGGCCGCCGAACCTGCCACCGAAAGTGCCCTGTTTAGCCTTCCTTTGCATGATTTCTATGATTGTTTTAAGGGGTTTTTAGGGGTTTTTGGGGAGTATTTTTGTAACGATCCCAAAACGGACCGTCACCGGCGCTAGGATTCAGGTCGACTTAAGGCCGCCAGAACCCGTAGCAAGCCTGCTATACTCTCTGTGTACCTGTAAATCTCATACATATTCATACATTTTCTGTGAAAAAATAAAACTCTTTTCTAGACCAAGGCTTAACCTGTGCATGCACTATCTCTGTACTCTGTACCCCTGACTAGAGCTTGCTCTAGATGGGTTAACTCATACCTGTTAAGCCTGGTTTTTCACATACTCTGTACAACAATTATATAAACAAACCATGTATACAAAGATTTACAACACAAACATAGCTAAGTCAAGCACAACTGTAACTGTATACATAACTAGTACATCTCTTTAATATTACATGTCCACTCTAAGCTATTACAAATCTCTTTACTCTTTCTGTACTCTGCTGATCTCCCCTGTACACTGTACACTGAACCTGCAAGACTGGGGTTAAGGGAGTGGGATGAGCTCTATAGCCCAGTGAGTAGAACAGTAAAACATATCATTAAACCATGACCTTATGGAATGCATCATAACACAGAAAATCCACAGCAAGGGTAAACCTGTCACCAAATAGTCCCAGTATCTCATACCAGGGCGTAGTCAAAGGCACCTGGATTTCCTGTCTCATATATGTATATGTGTATATAACACCTGTACTTACCATTGCCAGGGCGTAGTCAAAGGCTCCTAGACTTTACTATACCTGCCAGGGCGTAGTCAAAGGCTCCTGGACTTATCTCAGTGACTATTGGATCATTCAGCATTCACCCACATCAACAAATAACTATGCAATGCAACATATTCGTGAAGTCTAATGCAAGCAACCTACTGTATATTCATGATGCATGACATATGCTAAAACCATTCCATTTCTCAATTAAAAGATTTTGTTTAGTTCCACTCACCTCTGGCTATCTGGACTGACTCTGCAGGCGCTGTACACTCTGGAGCAGGACTCACTGCTGCTCTCTCTGGTTCCTCTGGTCCGTGTAGGCACAGATAAACGCAAATGAGGGACCAAACTAGCTTATGAACAACTCTATTACCCTCCCCAAGAACCCCCTTAAACTCACTTAAACATCCATACAAAGCATGCAAAGGAAGGCTGGACAGAACACTTTCGGCGGCAGGTTCGGCGGCCGAAAGTCCTCTCCAGAGCCGAAACTCATGCACCTTCGGCGGCCGAATCTCAACTTTCGGCAGCCGAACCCTTTCGGGGGCAAGTTTCGGGGGCTGAAAGGCACTCTAGAGACGAAAGTCTCTAACCTTCGGCGGCACCTTCGGCGGCCGAAACTCCCCTCCAGAGCCGAAAGTCCAAAAGCTCGGGGGCAAGCTTGGGCAACCGAAGCCACCTCCTCAGGGGTTCGGCGGCCGAACCATTCTTCGGCGACCGAAGCTGGGTTCATCAGCAAGGCAGAAACTTGCTCTGCCTCTTGCGAAAATGCACAAAACCATCCCAAACTCAACCACCTCAAGTCCTCAACTTGCATACACCCAAGTATATGCTCAAAGGGGTCAAAAACTACCTAAAAACCCCAACAACACAACACATAGAACACATAAACATGCTGTTGATCAACAAAACACCAAACCCTCACTTTTTACCCTTTTCATGCAACTCTACCCAAAACCCTTCTAAAACCTTTAGAAAACATGAAAACAAGCTCAGGATCTTCACTTACCTCTTGACAACAAGAAGATGAACGATCCCAACGTGGAGATTTGGAGCAACTCTCCTTCAAACTCTCCAAACTTCACAACTTTGTGTTTTTAGCTCAAAACCTTCAAAAAACCATAAAAATCAATAAACTCTTGGCATGATTTGATGAAAACATGAAGAAAACGTAAAAAGGATAGGGTCTCACCTCAGAAAGAGAAAGAAAAGGCAATCCTTATCCTTCCAACCGACAGAAGGCCTTTTATAGGTGGCTGGCCAGACCACCTTCGGCGGCCTATCATGAAACCAAAAGCCATGCATGTTCGGCAGCCAAACCTCACCTTCGGCGGCCGAACCTGGCTTTTCTGCCTTGGTTCTTTTCTTTCAAAAACACATTTCCTAATGCTTTAAAACTATGAACATATCAAAACATTAGAGAAAAACATAAATCTTACCCTTCTAGAGAATTCCGACATCCCGGACTCCACTGGGAAGTGGAATTCCGATGCCGGACTCTAGCCGGGTATTACAATTTTAGAGTCATGTTCTTGTATGTTTGGTCCCTCATTTGAGTCCACTTGTGTAGGTTCAGACCCGAGGAACCGAGGACCCCAGCAGTGAGTTAGCTGCTTTAGAGTCTTGTCAGAGCTAGCCAAAGGTGAGTAGAATGACTCCTTACGTTTCAAAGTAAATAATGAAAGTTTTAGCATGATTCACGCATCATGAATGCCATGAAATATATTAGGGTGCTTGCATTAGAATTCACGAATATGTTGCATTGCATATTATGTTGTTGATGTGGATGAATGTTGGATGATCCTTTAGCCCCACTATGATATGATATGGTTATGGTACGGTATGGAAGACCAGTGAGGCCCATTCTACGCCCCTGGCACTATGTAAGAGAAAGACCAGTGAGGCCCATTCTATGCCCCTGACATATCGGAATGTTATGTTATGTTATGTTAATGTAAGAGAAAGACCAGTGAGGCCCATTCTACGCCCCTGGCACATTGGAATGCTATGTAGAGGGCTATTGGTGACAAGTTCACCCTTGATGTGATTTGTTTGTAATGTGATGCATTCCATGATAGCATATGTTTTAATTGTTTTTATTATTCTGCTCACTGGGTTCTAGTAGCTCACCCCATTCCCTTAATCCCCCAGGTTTGCAGGTACGGGATAGATCAGGAGGTCATTAAGAGTAAATTTATGTTTATGTAATAGTTAGATGTGGATATGAATATAATAAAAATGATGTAATGTAAAGTATAGTGTTGTAATGTAATGTAATGATATTTATCGAGGTTTAGAGTTGTGCTTGACCCTAGTATGTTGTTAATCCCTTTTTGGTACATGATCTTTTTAATGAAATGTTTTATCAATGTTTATGTAAACAAGGCTTTATGTACGATATGTTACCCCATTGGAGCATTTGTTGAGGGCTTCAGTGTGGGGTTTAATGTTTATGATTATGTGTTGTGCATGCACAGGTTAAGCTTGGTAAATGAAAGGAAAAAGTTTAAATTTTTATGTATAATGTTGATCATGTATGGGATTAAACAGGTATACAGAATGTATGTTAGGCTTGCTACGGGTCCCGGCGGCCTTAAGCCGATTTGGATCCTAGCGCCGGTAGCGGTCCGGTTTCCGGGTCGTTACAGTATCTTTTCTGCAAACCCTAAATTTCAAGCACCTCTCATGTTGCCTTCCTCGTTGCCTAATTATATCACTGCTTAAAAACTCAAAACATAACTTTCCATAACAACCAACCTAGCATAAGTACATGTAAAGTAGGCCATATGATAAGCGAATGTGTAACATTATCAAAATTTTTATTCTCAAAAGCTTTCAAGCACCGTCCTTGAATTTGATCGTGGCATCTCTTTCTACAATTGCCAATCTACAGAATGCTGCTGCTGCCTTCCTCGTTACTCAAAAACTTGATCGAAGACTTTCTATAATAATTAATCCAACACTTTTAGCTTTATAACGATTTCAAGGGCCTCTCTCAGGTTAGCATGAATCCCCTTCCCAACTCCTTTCACTCTAGATCTAGAAGCAAATTGATCATGGCTACTATGTCCGAAAATTAACATTCAATCACACCTATAGTGGTGTATTGTCTAGAGGTGCTATTAGGGAAAGAACCATATGAGCCTTCTTGATGGAAAAACAGAAGATTGGAGCACAAGAGAGAGGGGGTTAGGAATGAGAGGGTATGTTTGAAATTAAAATATATTCTCTCTTTTTATCATATTTAAATAATTGACTAACAGATAAAATAGACAGAAGAATCTCTAATTTAAACAAACGTAAAACTCAAGGGTTTAAGTATTTAATTTTAAAAATAAAGAAAGTAATCCGTTAATTATATTAAAACTCAGAGACTAAAGTATAATTTATCTTTTTTTATATTATGATTAATATGTAAATTAACTATTATAACTCTATTTAATTTTTTTTTATTTTTAATATAAAATCTCATTAATTGATAATTTTTAAATGAGTATTTAATATACTTTTTTTTTTGAAAGGACAAGAAAACTTCATTAATTCAAAGAGAACAGAGAAACAATATGAGGAGGAGGGACATCAACCCAAACTCCTTGACCTGACTCAGAATGAGCTGATGTTGCTAGAACATGAGCGACAACATTCGCAGATCTATGAACAAAAACACACTTTGCTTCCTCATAACTAGATAGAAGCAGTTTACAATCTTGGACTAAGATGCCAAAAGACGATAAATCATCCAACAAAGCACAATTAACTGACATCACAAGTACCTGAGCATCCAATTCGAAAAGGACGCGATCCCATCCACACTCTTTAATCCAGCTCAATGCTTCCCGAAATACCATAGCTTCAGCACACTTTGCATCCATTTGGCTATAAAAAGAGCCTGCTCTAGCAGCCATAAAAATCCCATCATCATTCCGGATTACACAACGGAAGCCTACCAAACCTCGTTGCAAGCTTAAAGAGGCATCAATGTTCGCCTTGATCCAACCTTGCGGTGGAGGAGACCAAACCGGGCGAGCCGAATCGACAATGGTGCTTACTGATGAATCGACATGAGATTCTTTCCATTGCTGCAAAAAATTTAGAGCCATGAAGAACACACCACTTGCAGTCTGACCCTGACCCTTCCAAACAACATTGTTCCTGTTTTGCCACAAAGCCCATAAGATCATTAGTATAAGGGGGGCATTTTCCATAGAAGCAGAAGAGAAGGCTAAAGAAAACCACTCATTTAGTGAGGATGCAGAAGGCGCAGGCCAACCCAACGGCGAGCTTAACCAGCAGCTGCGGGCAAAAGGGAACTGAATCAGAATATGCAAGACATTCTCAGGGGCTGCATGACACAACGGGCATGAAGGATCAACCGAGACTCTCTTGGACTGAAGATACGAGAGGCAAGGGACAACATTAACTAGAACCCGCTAGCAGAAATTAAGCACTTTTGGGGGGACTTTAGCTTTCCAGAACCTTTTCCATATCTCGCTCCCTTCCCTATGTATTTAATAAAATTTAATATTTATAAGATGAGTATAATTTAAAAGTTGATATAAAAAATATTTTTTCAATATGAGTGAAAAAGTAAAATAAACGAAATTATAGAACAGAGAAAATATATATTTTAAAATTATAAGATTGTTTTAATATATTGATAAAGGACTAATTAGACTCCATTAGGAGTTTTAACTAATATCGTTGGGTTAAGACGATATAAGAGAAAAGATAGGCCGAAAGACGAACAGTCTTATTGAAATTCTTCAAAGATTGCAAAAAGTTAGTTTCTAATAGTTAAGGGAGGCTATTTATAATATAAAAAAACCCTAATATACAAAATTATGAAAATATCCAAAATATACAAAAAAAATAACTAAAATGCAAAATTGATCCTCTAAACGATGAAATTTTTATATCAAACTTTGTGACAGACCTATGCCCCTTGATCAAATATAATTTAGCCACATTTTTATTATCTTTATTACTACTTAATTACACATTTTTCAGCTTAATTTATGATTTTTGTCATGTTTTTACAGAAAAGGAAAAAAATGGAAAGTTGGAGAAAAAACGCATAAAAAGCTGGAAAAGTGATTGGGTCAAAGTGATTTGGCCAAATCACTGCCTAAATCAAGCTGAAGCAGAAAACTGGGACTAACTCACAGAAAACGATTGGGACAAGCGATTTGGGCAAATCATTGCCCAAATCAAAATGACACAAAGGCGGACAGCAGAGCGGGAAAAAGACAGAATTTAAAATTCAAAAGCATTGAGGTCCTATCCTACTTCAAACACTTCAAGATCAATCCTAGGAGTAAAAGACTTTCTCAAAAAGAAAAATTCATTCATAATTAAATACAAAAGCAAAGAAGGAGTAAAAGACCACAAAAAGACCAATTCAAATTAGGATTCCAAGTCCTAATTGGATTAGGACTCTTCACCTATAAAAGGAGGCAGCCCCAAATCAGCAGAGAATCATCAGATCTTCTACAGAATCTCATCGACAATACTGTAGAATTCCAGCAGCCTCTCTTCTTCTATTTTTCTCCTTTCTTTTTGTGTATTTTGTCCACCATGAGTGGCTAAACACTTTTCTTTTCTAGTTGAAGTTGGAAAAATTCAGTTTGTGATGAATTGAGAGATTTAAATCTCCATTATTAAATTCTTCTTTATTTACAATATTTATGCAACTTGATCTTTCTATTATTATTACTTTGCCTTTAGAATCAATTAAGGCCTATTGCTTTTAATTGCTTGAGTAATATATTGTTTGAATGATTTAGGTCCATAATTGCTTAAGTTGTTTAAACTCAAGTATAATCGGTTGCATAATCTAAACCTGACCACGCGGTTGGCAAGGATAGAATTAAGTTTCTCTAAGTCTTAAGGTAGTTAACAGTTGAAAAGTAAAAATTCCCAAGGACGTTCCTTGGCAACTTATTAACTAGTATTTGATTAGCAAACGTTTCCTAATCAAACTAGAACTAGGGAGGAATTTGGATTGTGAGAAGCGTCTTCCACATCCTAAACTAATTTATTGAAATAAATAGGAGTATTAAAGAGTCAATGATCAATTCTAAGCAAACTGAAATAGATCCATGCTTCAACTAGAATCCTTCTCCCATTGAAATTCTCATCTTTTTAAATTATTGCTTTCTCTTGCTATTTAGTGTTAATTCATCAAATCAAACCCCCCTCTTTTTACTTTATTTGTTTACCTTAGTCAGAAAATCCGTAATGTCAAATCCCTGTGGTTCGACCCTATTGCAACTATCTACAAATTATTTATTGATTGATAATAGGTTTATTTTTGACGGCTTCGACAACCGCTATCACCCCTTGTCACATTTTTGAAAGTCGTGCATCTCGAAATTTCCTTTCTGAAAAGCTATCGTGGGTCTCTATCGGACGTCGGCAGCAAAAGTTAGGCCCGGTCCAAGTCTGCTATAAAGTCCAAGGCTAGTTGCTCCATGTCATTCCCTTACACTTGTAAAGAACTCGACCTTGAGTTCTTATTAGCAGGGTAGTACTAAAATAGATCCGCCACGTTAAACGTCTTGAAAATTTTTCATCTCATGTGGGAGGTCAAGAACATAGGCATTGTCATTGATCTTCTGAATGATCCGGAATGGACCAATCTTTTTGGCGTCAAGCTTTTTCTGTCCTCCACTACGCTCTTTGCATAAATACACCATAACTTGGTCACCAATATTGAAGGACTTGAAACACCTATGTTTATCAGTTGTAGCTTTATATTTGTCATTGACTTCTGTAAGGCATTGTTGTACCTGTTTGAAAACATCCACTTGCTACTTTGCCAAGTTGCTTGCTGCAATACTGTTTGAGAACCCGTGGGAAGGGCAATAAGATCAACTGTATGTGCTAAGACTTTCTTGTACACAACAATAAATGGTGACATCTTTGTGGAGCTGTGGACAACACTATTGTAAGTAAATTCTGCTTGGGTAAGAGTAAGATTCCAAGTAGTTTTCTTGTTACTGCAGATGCAGCACAGAAGATTGCCAAGCATGCAGTTTACCACTTCAGTTTGTCCATCAGTTTAGGGATGGGCAACACTACTGTATCGAAGTTCAGTTCCAAAACGTTTCCATGAAGTCACCTAGAAATGAGCTAGAAACTTCACATCTATGTTAGAAGTAATAGTCTTAGGGATGCCATGTAAGCGAACAACTTCTTGGAAAAACAGTTTTGCTGCATGAGAAGCATTATTAGTTTTCTTGCAAGAAATGAAATGCACCATTTTGGAGAACTTGTCAACAATAACAAAAATGGAATCAGATCCACGTTGAGTACGTGGAAGACCAAGAATAAAATCTATAGACAAGTCCTCCCAAGGATGTGCTGGAATAGGTAGTAGAGTGTATAAGCCTGTATTCTGCGAATGTTCCTTCTGAGTTTGACAAACTGAGCACTTCTGGACCATCCGACCTGTATCCCCTTTTAATTGTGGCGAGTAAAAATACTCCTCCATGGACCTCCCAAATCAACTTTTCCCGCAAAGAAGATCGAGGAATGCATAACCTATTCTCCTTAAAAAGAAAGCCATCATGTATCAAGAATCCATCAATAGGCTGATGAGTCTGGATCTAGTCCATATATTAGCAAAGTCATCATCTGTAGCATACAAATCCTTTAGGAATTCAAAACTTACAACCTCCTGATTAACTGTAATCAACAGAGTAGCCATTCTACTCAAAGCATCTGCCACCTTATTACTATGGCCAGCCTTATGTTTGATGACATAATGAAAGACTAAGCTGCCCATCGAGCATGTATCATATTCACATGTTTTTTAGTATTAAAATGGATCAAAGATTGATGATCTGTGTGAATAATAAACTCTTGCCCCATTAGATACTGCTCCCAAGCTTTAAAAGTCCGGAATACTGCTTATAACTCCTGCTCATAAGTGGACCACTTCTTCCTGGCTTCATTCAATTTCTCACTAAAGAAAGCAATAGGCCTTTAGACTGTGACAACACTCCACCAATCCCAACTCCACAAGCATCACATTTAACCTCAAACAATTTATCAAAATCGGGTAGAGCAAGAATAGGGGCAGAAGTAAGTTTATCTTTAATCTCTTCAAAGCTATTGTTGGCAGCGTCAGTCCAAGCAAATTTCTGCACTCTCTCTTTCTTCAAGCAATATGTGGTAGGGGCAACGATGCTTGATCAAACATAAATTAGCCACATTTTTATTATTTTTATTACTGTTTAATTACACATTTTTTCAGCTTAATTTATGTTTTTGTGATGTTTTTGCAGAAAAGGAAGAAAATGGAAAGTTGGAGAAAAAGTGCAGAAAAAGCTGAAAAATCGATTGGGTCAAAGTGATTTGGCCAAATCACCCGCAAAAAACTGAAACAGAAATCTGAAGCAGAAATCTGGAAGTGACTCACGGAAACGATTTGGGCAAGCGATTTGCCCAAATCAAACTAACGCCAAAGAGACCAGTAGCGTGGGAAAGAAGAGCAGAAAATCAAAATTCAAAAGTAATAAAGTCCAATTCTACTTCAAACACTACAAAGTCAGTTCCAAGAGCCACGAGAAGGTCTTTCACCCAAGGAATTCCATTCACAATTAAATACAAAGTCAAAAGAGGAATCAAAGACTACAAAAGAGGAATCAAAGACTGCAAAAAACCAAGTCAAAATTGGGATTCCAAGCCCTAATTGAACTAGGATTCTCCACCTATAAAAAGGACAGCACCAAAACCAACAATCATCAACTCTCCACCTTCGGAAATACTGCAAAAACACAGCAGGAAGTCTGCGGCAGCTTCTCTTCTTTTCTTTCTTCTTTCTTTTTTGTGATTTTGTCCACCATGAGTGGCTAAACACCTTCTTTTCTAGTTGAAGTTGGGAAATTTCAGATCTGTGATGAATTGAGAGATTTAAAACTCCATTATTAAACTCTTATTTATTTTCAATATTTATACAACTTGATCTTTCTATTATTATTGCTTTGCTTTTAGAATTAATTAAGGCCTATTGCTTTTAATTGCATGAGTAATATATTGTTTGAATGATTTAGGTCCGTAATTGCTTAGATTATTTAAACTCAAGTATATTGGTTGCATAATCTAAACTTGACCACGCGGTTGGCAAGGTTAGAATTAGGTTTCTCTAAGTCTTAAGGCAGTTAACAGTGGAAAAGTAAAAAACCCCAAGGACGTTCCTTGGCAACTTGTTAACTAGTATTTGATTAGCGAACGTTTCCTAATCATACTAAAACTAAGGAGAAATTTGGATTGTGAGAAGCGTCTTCCACATCCTAAACTAATTTATTGAAACAAATAGGGGTATCAAAAAGATCAATGATCAATTCTAAATAAGCTAAAATAGATCCATACTTCAACTAGAATCCTTCTCCCATTAATTTACTCATTTATTTAATTACTGCTTTCTTTTACTCAATTGTAATTCTTCAAAACAAACCTCCCTCCTTTTATTTACTTTTGTTATTTATTTGTCCAAGTCATTATTACGAAAATTCGTAGTGTCAAATCTCTGTGGTTCGACCCTATTGCCACTATCTACAAATTATTTTGTTGATTGAAAATAGGTTTATTTTTTACGGCTTCGACAACCGCTATCAATGTTGCTGAAATTTCTGATAACCATCGATAGAAAGTAGTAATGCCATGAAAGCTGCAAACTTCAGAAATAGTTTTGGGGATGGGCAAATTCCGTATTGCTTCTATCTTCTTCTCATCAACATGTATCCCTTCTGCACTAATAATGAATCCCAGGAATAGAACGCACTCCATCATATAAATGCACTTCTTAAGATTAATAACCAGCTCACTTTCTTGCAAGGCTGTTATGACTTGACGACGATGCTGTAAATGTTCTTCGACGATGCTGTAAATGTTCTTCTTCGCTGTGACTAAAAATCAAGATGCCATCAAAATAAACAACCGCAAATTTGCATAAGAAAGGATGCAAAACCTGGTTTATGAGTTGTATAAAAGTGCTAGGTGCATTCGTCAAACCAAAGGGCATAACCAGCCACTCATACAAGCCTTCCTTAGTCTTGAAGGCGGTCTTCCATTCATCTCCCTCCTTGATCTGAACTTAGTGATAGTCGCTTTTAAGGTCGATTTTAGAGAAGACTTTAGACCCGGATAGCTGATCCAACATGTCGTGGAATAGGAAATCGATACTGAACTGTAATTTTATTGATGGCCCTGCTATCCACGCACATTCTCTAAGTCCCATCTTTCTTTGGAACTAATAGGGCAGGTACTCCGCAGGGGCTAATGCTCTCCCGAATATGCCACTTCTTCAGTAATTCTTCAACCTGTTCTTAGAGGATTTCACTCTCCTTTGGACTCATCTTGTAATGAGGCAGATTCGGTAATTTTGATCCAGGAATGAGATCAATCTGATGTTGTATATCCCGCAAAGGTGGAAGCTTGGATGATTCCTCCACTATCTTAGGAAACTCCTTCAATAGCTCTTTGACGAGTGGTGGTAAAGATAGTGCATCCTCTATTGCACCTTTTGCTCTCACCAATAAAGCCTGAAACAGCCCGCCCAAATTAGCCCAAATAACTTTTAGACCCACTTTTAACTTGGCCCAAAATGGTTAGCCCAATTTATTTAGTAGTTTCGTATTAGCTATTATATTCAATTCGGAATTACCGTATTCTACCGATCTGGGATTAATCCCAAGCAGGCAGCTGCCCATTACACTCTATCCTGCTAAATTTTACGACGTTCTCGTCACAACTGAATCGAAACAATTGCTAAATTATGATCGGACTCTTGGGTATTGTGGTTCGATAATACCTCAGGTGGCTCCACCTCGTCTTACACGGGTAACTCTTTTCTCGCAGGCCCACTAGCTCCGCACAATTTATCTGACCCAGGGTGGCTCTAATACCAATTGAAACAGCTCGCCCAAACTAGCTCAAATAACTTTTTGACCCACTTTCTACTTGGCCCAAAATGGTTAACTCAATTTATTTAGTAGTTTTGTATTAGCTATTATATTCAATTCGAAATTACCATATTCTGTCGATCTGGGATTGAATCCCAAACAGGCAGCTAGCCGTTACAAAGCTAGTGTACCTCTAGATTTTTTAACTGTGCCTAATAGCCTCTACACTCCCATGGAAACAACAATGTCATTCTTTCCTTCCACTTTAGAATGTTTCGTAGAACTGGAAGGCAAGATAGTAATCTTCTTTTGATTCCACATGAACATGTATAAATTCTCCTTCCCCTTATGCAAAACATCAATATCGAACTGCCAAGGGCGACCTAGCAAAATTCCATAGCAATCCATATCAACAACATCACATTTAACAGGTTCAGTATAAGATTTACCGATCGAGATAGGCACGCTGTAGATTCTGTTGACCTCAATTGTCGGACCTTCCTTAATCCATCCGAATTTGTATGGCGAAGAGTGCGACTGTGTAGGCAACTGCAATTTCTCCACCAATTGCTTAGCTATCAGATTCTCACAACTGCAGCTATCTATAATTAGCCTGCAAATTGCCTCTCCTACTCGACACTTTGCTTGGAAAATCTTCCTCCTTTGTGTCTCATCCTCCTATTTTGTTGAGCTTAAAATTTTCTTCACCACATAGATGACCTCTCCATCTTCAGAACTAGCAATAGATCCGTCATCATCATCCATTTCTTTGTCAGTTTCAGCCACCTACTCAACTACATTAACCTATCGGCGATCAATATTAACTTCTCTACGTTCTGGATAATTATTTGATCGATGACCAGGTTGCCAGCAACAGTAACATATGTCTCCCGTTGGCTTCTCATAAGAATTGGTTCTGCCTCCTTTGTCTGCTATAGTGGTGACTGCCTTTCCTTTACTATCTCTGCTTTCTTCCATAGTATTCTGAGGATTGCTAGAATTTACAACCTTAGAAGGCTGCCCGCTGTAATTGCCTTTATACTGTTGCGTCCCTGTCGAACCAGAATTTCTGTAATTGAAATTCCAATTGTACTACCGTCGCGGCTGCCAATCAACACGCTCTTCTGCCCTTTTCACCATCTTAGTAGCATCTGCCAAGGTGAAAATCATAGCTACTCCCATCATACAATGAATTTCGCGATTTAGGCCCCTCTGATAATGAGCAACCTACTGGGCTTCATTCTCACAGTTTTCACACTTCGCCTGCAACCTCAAAAACTTCTTAGTATATTCATCCACCCTTCGGTTCCCCTATACATAGTCATGATATCGGTTATACAAAACCTGAGCGTGATTGCTAAGCAAGAATCGTTGTTCAATCATCTGCTTCATCAACACCCAGTTTCGTATGGGTTCCAACCTCCTCTGATAGCGTTCATTTTGAATCAAATTCCACCAGGTTGCTGCGCCCTCTTTTAAATTATAGGCCACAATCGGAACCTTGCGATCCTCTTCCACGTTCATAACTTTGAAGAAACGTTCAATCTCTGCTAACCAATCAAGAACATATTCTACATCCTACGAACTAGAAAATTTTGAAGGTCTATCTTGATCTGCCATGGTCGAACTTTGCTCTGATACCAATCTGATAAAGGACTAATTAGACTCCGCCAGGAGTTTTAACCAATATCGTTTGGTTAAGATGATATAAGAGAAAAAATAAGCTGAAATTCTAATAGTCAATGGATGCTATTTATAATAGAAACAAAACCCTAATATGCAAAATTATGAAAATATACAAAATATCCAAAAAAAATAACTAAAATGCAAAATTGATTCCCTAAACAATGGAATTTTCATATCGAACTTTGTGACAGGCCTATGACCCTTGTCACACTTTTGAAAGTCGTGTGTCTCGAAATTTTCTTTCTGAAAAGCTATCGTGGGTCTCTATCAGACGTTGGCAGCAAAAGTTAGGACCGGTCCAAGTCTGCCGTAAAGTCTAAGACTAGTTGCTCCATGTCATATATTTTCAAAACTAAAAAAAAAATAACCAAGAATTAAATGTGAACTTTTCTTGAACTTTATAAAGCTGTTTTTTGAACTTATTTTGTTATAAGCAATAAAATGCATTGCTTATAAATTATTTTTATTTTCTCATCGATTAAAAGTTAAGTGACTGAAATTAAAACGTCTATATATAACAACAAATTAAAAAAATTGTTTAGCCTTTTCTTATCAAGTGACCCTTTAATAACTATTACGCTAGACTAATTAGAGAAATACAAAAACTTTCGATGCAAGTTTCCCTTTATGGTCCCTTTGTGGTCCCTTTGTGGTCCCTTTGTCCCTTTGTGGTTCTAACCTAACTTCTTCTTTCTCCTTCTCCATGGAAGATGATTTACGTCAATTGACTATTGATGAAGAAGAAGATTGTAATACTCGGCTAGATACCGGCACCGGAATTCCTACTTTCCGGCGGAATCTTCGTTGGAATCTGGACTTCCCGGATGTTGGAGCCTTCCAGAAGGGTAAAACAGAGGTTTTTCAAAATGTTTTTACATGTTTTTATGGTTTTGATCAAGAAAAGTGAGTTTTGAAAAGAAAAAGACCAAGGAGGCAAATTGCAGGCTCGGCCGCCGAACGTTGCATGGTTTCGCATGCAGCTTTGGCCGCCGAAGGGGAGTCGGCTGGCCACCTATAAAAAGCTCATTTGACCGAAAATGGGGTGTGTTTTCACCCTCTTTTCGTGCAAAGGTGAGTTTTTGATCTCCTTTGGCTGTTTTCACCATGTTCTTCAATTCATGCAAGCTTTAATGAGTTTTTAGCTTGTGTTTTTGAAGTTTTGAGTAAAAGAAGACAAAGTTAAGAGTTTTGGAGATTTTGGATCGTTTTCCTCCACATCTCCTAGTTAGGACCATCGATCCTCTCAATCTTCAAGAGGTAAGCATGGATCCTCACCTCCCCTTATGTTTTAAGCATGTTTTAAAGAGTTTAAGGGAGTTTTATAGTATGGTTTAAGTGGATCTAGAGGTTTAAAGGGTATATTGCTCATATGCCATATTTGATGCTTTGATGATGTTTGTGGAGTTTAAACTAGTTGTTAAGCTCCTATATGCATGGATAAGGGTATATGTATGGTTATGAGAGGTTGGTTGCATGTTGAGAATATTTGGTTTGGTTTTGTAGGCTGAGTATGCATGTTTGACCCGAGTTCTGCCTTCTTGGCGAACTCAGGTTCGACCGCCGAAGCAAGGTTCGGCCGCCGAACCCCTTGAGGAGGCTGTTTTGGCCGCCTAAACTCGCCCCCGAAAGTTTGGACTTTCGGCTCTGGAGGGGAGTTTCGGCCGCCGAACATGCTGCCGAAGGTGGGTGACTTTCGGCTCTGGAAAGTCCTTCAGCCCCCGAACCTTGCCCCTGAAAGTTTAGACTTCCGGATATGGAAGGGACTTTCGGCCGTCGAAGGTGCCGCCGAAAGTGCCTGAGGTTCAGATCTGGAGAGGGGTTCGGCCGTCGAAGGTGCCGCCGAAAGTCCCCTGTCCAGCCTTCCTTTGCCCATTTTTTCATGCATGTTTATGATGTTTTAAGGGGTTTTTGGGGAGATGTTTATAGCTATGTTAGAGTATGTTCGGTCCCTCATTTAAGTCCACCTGTGTAGGTACGGACCCGAGGAACCCAAGAGGCCCACAGAGTTAGAGATACAGAGACTGTCCCACAGTTGCTAGAGGTGAGTGGAACTGAACTGTGTTTTTACATAAATACAAAGTTTTAAGCATGATTCATGCATCATAAATGCCATGTTATACTAGGGTGTATTGCATTAGTATTCACGAAGGTGACACATTGCATTGTTTATTGTCGATAGGGATGGACAACATGGAGACCCTTTAGCCCTCTGATTATTATTTCCATGTAACAGAAGTCCTAAGGAGCTCTTTGAGAGTCGGGCACAGTGTCTATTGTATGTAACAGAAGTCCTGAGGAGCTCCTTTGAGGGCCGGGCACAGAGCAGAGGGATTTTTGGGTCAGTCCATCCATGATGTGCTTTACTTGTGCTATGACGCATTTCATGATCGCATGTTTTATTAAATATTTTTATTGTTCTGCTCACTGGGCTCTAGTAGCTCAACCCTCTCCCTAACCCCATGTTTTCAGGGCCTGAGAGAAGACAGAGTAACAACAAGGGTAAAGGTTTATGTAATAGTATAGAGTAGTGGACATGATGTATTGTACACAGAGATAATGTAATGTATAGAGATGATGTAATGTATATGGAGATAGTATTGTGCTTGGCCCTAGAGTATGTTATCCCTTGTGTGCATGATCATTTCATTATGTCTTATTGTATTTTATGATGAAAACCAAGCTTGATATTTGATGATGACCCATCTAGAGCATATGATGAGAGCTCTAGTATGTGGTTTTTATTAGTTCAGGGAGTCATAAGGATGGTTCTATTAGTTCAGGGAGTCATAAGGATGGTTCCACCTCTCAGGAGTAATAAGGCTGTTGTGCTAAGGCTTGAGTATTGGAGTGATAAGGGTTAATTTTGTAAATATTGTACAATTGAATGAGTCTTGTGATTAGGATTCTTAGGGTGATTCGTTCACTTACTGGTGATATTTTTTTCCATTATTCTCTCCTATTCAATAGGCAACTTTAGTTATCAATTCTCTTATTTAAATGATGTGTGTACTGTGAAGTTTGATATAACGAAGATTATATTCTTAAAAAAAAAACATCTCTTTGTCACTTTGTTATCTTGGTATCAGAGCCTTGATGATCTCTCACCATGGCTTCGTCAAATCTGAATGTCGTCAATTTCGTCACTTTGAAACTCAAACAAACAAACTATCCTCTGTGGAGAGAACAAGTTTTGAGTTTAGCTGAAAGTCAGGAGCTGTCAGATCACCTTGTTAGTGGCTTTCCTGAGGATCAGAAATTCAATAACCCTCCCAACCCAATTCCCGAAAATTATCAACCTCAACAATCAGACACATTCAAAGCATGGCAAAAGTCCGACCGATTACTTCATGGATGGATCTATGGAACATTAAGCGAGGAATCACTCGGCCTTGTCATCGGATTAGACACTGTTCATACTGTTTGGAGCGCTTTAAAAGATGCGTATGCCCAAGATTTACAAGAAAGGGTATTTACCCTCCGACAGCAATTGACCTACTTTTGCAAAGAAGAAAGTCGGTCCATCACAGAACACCTAAGATTGTTTAAAGAGATCTGTGACAATTTAGCAGCAATTGGAAAAACAGTACCCGATGAAGAGAAAGTATTTTGTCTTCTTACCAGTCTGGGACCCCAATATGACACGTTCACCACAACGATGCTCAAGCCACCGCGACCAACGTATAATGAGCTAGTCTCCCAACTTAAGAATCTCGATCAGCGACGTATGTGGTTTTCCACACAAACTGAAACAGGTCTTGACCAAATTGCTTCTCACGTGGCCTTCTATGGAAATCAACAGACTTCTTCAAATTCTTCTTCGAATCGACATCCTCGATTCAACTCTCAAGGGCGTGGCTTCCAAGCTCAGCAAACACAGGGACAAAGACAAAACAAGGAACCAAGCCTCCCTCAGCGGCGACCTCCTCCCGCAGGGCGTAGAAGAATGACACCAGCCGAACGGGAATTGTACAAGAACGAAGTTTGTCAATACTACAACAGGGATGGACATATTGCCAAAATTTGCTGGTGGATTTCACAAGATAAATCGAACAGCCCTGTTCCAGCTCTTACTGCCCTCACACTGGATAATGATGTTATTGACACTGACTGGGTTGCAGATTTCGGTGCGTCGAACCATATGACAGGTAACAAAAAGCTATTACATAAGCTTTATGATTATTATGGACCTGATTCCATAACCATAGGAGATGGAACTTTTCTATCTATCGATGGCGTTGGGAAGGCTTCCATAGAACAGAAAAATAAATTATCTATTTCAAATGTTTTATCAGTTCCTGCTCTAAAACAGAATTTGTTGTCTATTGGACAATTAACTGATGATTATCCTGTCAATTGTGAATTTTCTAATGTTTCTATTTCTGTTAAGGATCGACAAACGGGACAGGTACTGCTACGAGGGCCACAGAAATATAATCTTTATATTTTGACTGGTGCACCCAAAGCATATTTTTCCAATCGGTTTAAGACTGGTACTGCGGCCATATGGCACCAGCGATTAGGACATCCTCAATCATCTGCAATTTCTGTTTTATTTAATAAGAATCTAATTGATGTAAAAGGTTCCTTGCATTCTACATCTTTATGTGATAGTTGCCAGTTAGGGAAGTTGAGTAAATTTCCATTTTCTTTGTCCACAAATAATAGTTCCTCTGTGTTTGAAAAAATTTATTGTGATTTATGGGGACCAGCCCCTGTTCTGTCTTTTGCAAAAATTAAATATTATGCTTGTTTGGTTGATGACTATTCTAAATATTCATGGCTCATACCCCTGAGGAAAAAATCTGTTTTTTTGCTGCATATAAAGCTTTTGAACAATATGTGCTCCGCCAATTTGGTAAGCACATCAAAATTTTCCACTCCGATGGTGGAGGTGAGTTTTTAAACACTGCTTTATCTTCGCATTTTCTTGCACAGGGAATTAAACATCAAGTGTCTTGTCCTTATACATCTAAGCAAACCGGTGTTGTTGAACGATGGCACCGTGTCATCCATGAATTAGGCTTAACTATGATGTACCATAGTCATGTGCCGTTGTCAATGTGGGTTGAGACTTTTCAAACTGCAGCTTTTTTAATAAATAGATTGCCCACTTCTGTGTTAGGTCATGACACACCATATTATAAATTGCATGGGTCTCATTTTGACTATAGTTCTTTGCGAGTTTTTGGATCTAAGTGTTTTCCGTATATATGGGACACAAGAAATCATAAGTTCGACCCTAAATCGTGCTTATGTGTCTTTATAGGATATAGTGAAAAACACAAAGGGTACAAATGTTACAATCCTAAAACTAAGAAGATAATAATATCTAGGCACGTGAGTTTTGATGAAACAAGTTTTCCTTACAAGTCTGCATCCTCTAATAAACTGTTTGCTGTCCAGCTTATAGATTCATGGTTACCCCCATCTAAGAATAACAATTTTTCTATAAGTTCTGTTACTGGTGCAGGTACTTCTACATTACCAGAAAATATTACAACAAAGCATGAGAGTATGGTTCTGAGAAGTGCCTCTAGTACATCCACAGAACAGCAGGATGTTATCCTCGTACCTGAACTGCCACATGAACCTGTTCAAGCCATAACAACAGATTCTGCACCTGCTATTCCACCAGCAAATACCGCTTCACAACAGGATGATTTTTACGCAAACTTGTTGCCGCAACTACCCATGACGACAGATCAAGAACCAGCAACATCTTAAACTTTTATTCCATCAAATTCAGCAGCATATATTGATGCCAATACACCAACAAATGTAGCCTCTCTTACTGATCAAATTGTGAACTCCGAATCACCATCTTCAACTCCCAATTTCAGTGACTCCTCACCAGTAATTTCAGCTGCCATTGATTCGGCGATCAGTCCCTCAACAGTTCATACTGACCAAGGACTATTGACCTCAGCTGTTGGAACCTCCAATCAGAATTTGTCTACTTCAGCTATCACATCACCAACAGAGAATTCAAACGATCAGAATCTGATTGCGACACTGCATTCTCAACATTCGATGATCACCAAGTCACAATTTGGTATTGTAAAACCAAATCCCCGTTATGCTTTGCATGTGTCAATAGCTTCTGATGTTCCACCCGAACCTAAGACTGTTAAAAGTGCTCTTGCACACTTAGGTTGGAACCAGGCAATGTTTGAAGAATATCAAGCTTTACAATCTACTCACACATGGAGATTAGTTCCAAGACCAGCAAATGTAAATATAATAGGATGTAAATGGGTGTACAAAGCTAAACTCAACTCTGATGGGACATTAGATCGATTAAAAGCTAGGTTAGTGGCCAAGGGGTTCCACCAAAAAGATGGTGTTGACTACACCAAAACTTTTTCCCCTGTAATAAAACCAGGAATCATTAGATTAGTTATATCTGTTGCTTTAGTAAAACAATGGCCAATAAGGCAATTGGATGTAAAAAATGCTTTTCTCCATGGTTTTATTACTGAGGACATTTATATGGAGCAGCCACCCGGAATGAAAGATCCCACTTACCCTAATCATGTTTGCAAACTCCAGCGTGCTTTATATGGTTTGAAACAAGCTCCAAGAGCATGGTTTAATCGGTTGAGTACTTTCTTACTAGATTATGGTTTTTTTGTAGTTTAGCTGATCCTTCCTTGTTTGTCATGCATACATCGACAGGTATCTTGGTTCTACTAATCTATGTGGATGATATGTTGTTAACAGGGTCTTCTATGGCTCTAGTTCAAAATTTCTTACAGGTTTTGAGTTCGGAGTTTTCCATGAAAGATCTAGGTCCGCTGCATCACTTTTTAGGGATCCAAGTGCAGACAACGGATTCTGGTTTACATTTAAATCAGACGCTATATGCTCACTCTATCTTGGAACGAGCTCAAATGGTGGATTGCCAGCCAATGCCAACTCCTCTTGTACAACGAATGGATGTTTCTTCTGATCCAACACCACTTGGTGATCCCACACACTTTCGTGGCCTTGTCGGCTCGTTACAATATTTAACACTTACTCGTCCCGATTTATCATATAGTGTCAACTATGTTTCACAATTCATGCACAATCCAACAATGTCTCACTTGAAATATGTTCGTCGTATTTTACGATATTTAAAAGGAACAATACATTATGGTCTTTCATTTACGGCAGATACATCACTTGCTCTTAGTGCTTTTTCAGATGCAGATTGGGCGGGTTGTCCAACCACACGGTGGTCCACTACCGGCTATTGTACGTTTCTCGGCGCTAATAGCATCTCCTGGTGTGCAAAGAAACAACACACTGTTGCTCGCTCTAGCACCGAGGCAGAGTATCGTTCCATGGCTCACACAGCAGCAGAGCTCACTTGGCTTGGTTATCTCTTAGATGACTTGCGAGTTTCTCCTACCAAGCCGCCAATTTTATATGGCGATAATCTAAGTGCGTTACACTTGACAGTCAATCCAGTTTTACACACACGAAGTAAACATGTTGCCCTTGATTATCACTATGTCAGAGAACGCGTTGCTCAAGGAGTTCTGATCACGAGATACATTCCCTCAGTATATCAAGTTGCTGATATATTTACCAAGTCAATAACAAAAACTCACCTAGCACAATTTCGATGCAAACTCTGTCTCCATCCTGGACACAGTTTGAGGGGGGATATTAGTTCAGGGAGTCATAAGGATGGTTCTATTAGTTCAGGGAGTCATAAGGATGGTTCCACCTCTCAGGAGTAATAAGGCTGCTGTGCTAAGGCTTGAGTATTGGAGTGATAAGGATTAATTTTGTAAATATTGTACAATTGAATGAGTCTTGTGATTAGGATTCTTAGGGTGATTCGTTCACTTACTGGTGATATTTTTTTCCATTATTCTCTCCTATTCAATAGGCAACTTTAGTTATCAATTCTCTTATTTAAATGATGTGTGTACTGTGAAGTTTGATATAACGAAGATTATATTCTTAAAAAAAACATCTCTTTGTCACTTTGTTATCTGTTTTATGTTCACAGAGTGAGTGCATGCACAGGTCAAGCTTGGTAAATGCTAAAGTTCAAAATTTTTATGGAAATGTATGATCATGTATGGGATTTAACAGGTACACAGAGTGCACAGTAGGCTTGCTACGGGTTCTGGTGACCTTAAGTCGACCTGAATCCTAGCGTCGGTAGCGGTCCGGTTTCCGGGTCGTTACAAAGATGTTGTTGTCCCTATTAAGAGCTCCAGAGATATTCCGATCGTCACTTATGATTTATATATGGTGTGGATGTTTCTCACATACAATCCAATCAATTTTCAAAATATGCAGACCTCTTTGGCAGATTTATGGCAGTAATTCTCAGACAGTTATTGCATTGAAGGATTTGGTTCCTAGTTACAAGCCGGACATTTTATTTTTGATGGAAACAAAAGCTCTTAGTTCTCGTATGTAATTTTTTTTGTAATTTTTTACATTTTGATGGTTGCTTCTTAGTCAATAGACAAATGTTGGGAGGAGACCTTTCGTTAATGTGGAAGAGTCATGGGTCAATTTCTGTAGTTGACTTTTCTTCAAATTTTATTGATTCGGTTGTTTCAGAAGGTAATGTTCAATGAAGGTTTACTAGTTATTATGGGTTTCCAGAATCGCAACGACGGCGTCAGTCTTGGAACCGTATTCGAGTTTTATCTCGTAGAAACTCTCTTCCGTGGCTTTGTTTGGGAGACATTAATAATTTATGCTCGAGAGATGAGAAAGAAGGAGGAGTATTTTTGCCAAATTATCTTATGCAGGGGTTTAAACAGGCACTTGAGAAGCATTTTTGCCAAATTATCTTATGCAAGGGTTTGATTTTGAATAATTGTAAATTTTTGTTAGACTCTGATATTTCTGTGAGTTCGTCGTAATGCTACTCTAACTACTCATATTTTGGCTAGAGAATCTATCAGGCATAATCGTCTCTTTGTTTGATGGAATTTTATTAATACAATAAGTAGTTTTGCATTCAAAAAAGAATAATTATTACACTAGATTTAGTTAAAAATGATTATTTAGCTGTTTCCAATTTATAAATATTATAGACTCTTAATATATTAAAATTTGGATTTTATTTGTTAATAATTTGTGTTAGACTTGGAAACAATAATAATTCAAGATCTATGAATTTTTTTTGAAATTTTATAATATTTTTATCTTTATAAACTTATATTCAATTATTTCTATAAAAACTAAATAAAATAATAATTGATCTTTTTGAATTTCTATAGGGAACTGATAGTACAAATCAGTATTTCCTTTTCATTTTTTTATTTCGTTTGCATATATATCATTATAGATTATAAAATTTTAATTTTCATACTTAATCGGGTATCTTAGAAGAGTTAAGTTAGTGAGATCAAGCAGTTTAGGCTATATTATAAATAAACAATAAGAGATCTCTTAGATTAGCTATGATTTGTAAGGTATATGTTCGGACTATTTATATTAACAGAAATATGTATTATTTATTTAAGTTAAAAAAATTTGTTCAACAATATTAATTGTTTTTTGCTTTTAAAAAAATAATATTAATTATTTTAGTAGTTATTAACTGTTTCAGTAGTAATTAATCAAATGTTATAATCACTAACATCTTATAATTTACTTCTCCAACTTCTAATTAGTCGGTCAAACATCAAATATTATTTTTTAAATTATTATTAAACAGATGCAAAATATACAAATAAATCAATTAAAAGTAAAACGATAAATCCAATAAATAATCCCCCAGACACTCTCTCTATATAAGTTGAATTTGATTACATTGTCAATCTCACACATGTATGATAATTTGGGAAAAATTATAAAAAACTTCCATGTGATTTAATCTATTTGTTAACGGAGTCCTTAATTTCACTTTTTGACAAAATGATACCTCGATGTAAAGCATTGTCAGTATGAAAAAATGACCTAACGTCATTAGAACCATTGTAAGATTCAGTTGTTTACTTGTACTGCAATCCATACCAGTGGTTTACGGCAAATCAAAATTATATATAATAGTTAGCGCAAAACTACTAAATAACTTGAGTTAACTATTTTGGGATTGTATATAATAATTAGTACGAAACTACTACATAATAGTTAACCAAGTGGAAAGTAAATTCAAAAGTTATTTGAGTCACTTTGGGCTGGACTGTTTCAACCAGATGTGGAATTGAATATTTGATTATTTCCCAAACTTCCATGTGATTTAATCCATTTGTTAACGGAGTCCTTAATTTCATTTTTTGACAAAATGGTACCTTGAAGTAAAGCACCATTAGCAAGTATGGAAAAATGGCCTAACGTCATTAAAACCATACTGATGTGGAATTGAATATTTGATTATTTAATACTTTTTTATTATTACCCTCACTTCAAACACAAAATGTAATATCCGGTTAGACTCCGGCGTCGGAATTCCAATCTTCCGACGGAATCTCAGTTGGAATCTGGAATCTCGGATACCGGAACCTCTGGAAGGATAAAATATGTTTTTACAAAATGGTTTTATGGTTTTAATGTTAAGTTTTTGAATTAAATTCTTTAAAAAGAAGAAAAATATTTTTGAGGGATAGGCCCAGGTTCGGCCGCCGAACATGGTGCTGCCGCGGGAGATCTTTCGGCCCCTGAAGGTGGTCTGGCCAGCCACCTATAAGAAGCCCCAGTCTGAAAACGGGCGAGTTTTTCTCTCCATTTTCTGGCAAAGGTGAGTTCTTGCTCTCCCTTTTATGATTTTATATTTTTCCTACAAGTTTTCATGAGTTTTCATTTGTTTTTGAAATTTTAAGCTTGAATCCAAAGTTTTAAAGTTTGGAAACCTCCGGAGACTGTTTTCCTCCTCATCGCCAAGTTTGGGTCACATCTACCTTCAATCTTCAAGAGGTAAGTGTAGATCCTTGCTTTTGATTGTGTTTTAAATAAGTTTTAAAAAAAATGGTTAAGGGTAATAAATGCATGAAATGACTAGATCTAAGATTATAGGCTTTGAGTTTGGATTTGATGAATGTATGCTCCCTTTTATGTTTTGTTGTTGTTTGTTGGGGTTTAGGCTAGTTTTTATACCCCTTATGCATGTGGGAGTGAGTATGCATGTTGTAGGAAGTTGGGTGTGAGGATTTGAGAGTTTTGGGGATGAAATGCTTAGGGCGGAATCGGTGTAATACCCGGCTAGACCCCGGTATCGGAATTCCTACGTTCCGGCGGATTTTCCGTTGGAAGTCGGGATTCGAGGATGTCGGAGCTTGCCCTAAGGGTATAAGAAAGGTTTTTAAGATGTTTTTTAAGTGTTTTTATCATGTTTGCATGTTTTGAGTTAAGAAAATTGAGTTTTGAAATGAAAAGGCCAAGGGGACAAAAGCCAGGTTCGGCCGCCGAAGGTGAAGTTCGGCCGCCGAAAGTTGCATGGTTTCGCATGCACGTTAGGCCGCCGAAGGAAGAGTCGGTTGGCCACTACAAAAGCCCCTTTGCCCGAGACTTGAGTGTTAAACACTCTGTTTTTGGGTCAAAGGTAGGTTCAAGCTCTCCTTGGTGTGATTTCTCATGTTTTCCTCAAATCTTGCATGTTTTAACTTGATTTGAGCTTTGTTTTAGAGATTTGAGCAAAAGGAAGCAAAGTGAGCACTTGGAGAGTTTGATTGAGTTTTCTCCTATCTCCAAGCTTGGATCATCAATCCTCTAGTTCTTCAAGAGGTAAGCATGGATCCTCACCTCCCCTTATGTTTAAAGCAAGTTTTAGAAATTTTGGAGAGGTTTATGGCATGTTTTGGGGTATAAGCATGAGTTTGAGCATATGTTGCTCATATGCGTTTTGTTGTTGTTTTTAGGGCTTGAGCTAGTTTTTAGGCCTCTATATGCATGAGTTATGTTCTTTGTGAGTTGAGAAGTGTTGGTATGCATGTTATGGGTGTTTGATAGGATTTTGGAGGCTGAGAGCATGAGTTGTGCTCGGATTCTGCCTTTCTGGAGAATCCAGGTTCGGCCGCCGAAGCAAGGTTCGGCCGCCGAACCCCTTGTGGAGGCAGTTTCGGCTGCCAAACCTTGCCCCCGAAAGCTAGGCTTTTGGGTGAGAAAGGGGCTTTCGGCCGCCGAAAGAGGGAGTTCGGCCGCCGAAAGTGCATGAGTTTCGTCTCTGGACGAGACTTTCGGCCGCCGAAGGTGCCGCCGAACATGCATGAGTTTCGTCTCTGGAGGGAGGTTTCGGCCGCCGAACCAGCCGCCGAAGTGCCCAGTCCAGCCTTCTTTTGCCCATTTTTCCATGCATGCCTATGATGTTTTAGAGGGGTTTTGGGGAGATAGTAGGAGTTATGTTTAAGTAAGTTTGGTCCTCATTAGAGTCCACCTGTGTAGGAACGGACCCGAGAGACCAAGGAGGCCCACAGAGTTAGAGTTACAGAGACTGCTCAGCAGTTGACAGAGGTGAGTGGAACAGAACGTTATTTTAAAAGTTAAGAACTGTTTTAGCATGATTCATGCATCATTAATGCCATGTTTATGTAGGATGCTTTGCATTAGTATTCACCAAGTTGCTGCATTGCATTATTACTTGTATATGTGGAGTGGACCGAGGCGATCTCAATAGCCCATAAGTCTGTCATTATTGTATGTCCTGTGTGAGCTCCTTTGGGGCCGGGCATTTACCTTGGATGAGTCCTGTGAGAGCCCTTATAGGGTCGGGCACCATGAGTAGTTAGTGAAAGACCTGTGTGAGCTCCTTTGGGGGCCGGGCACTGACAGAGGGAGTTTTGGGATCATGTCCAATCCAAGATGTGAAATGTTTGTGCAGTGATGCATCATATGATAGCATGTTTTAAATGTGATTTTTTATAGATTCCGCTCACTGGGCTTTAGCAGCTCATCCCTCTCCCTAACCCCATTTTTCAGGGCCTCAGAGAAGAGAAAGAGAAAGAGATAGCAAGGGTAAAAGGCATATGTAATAGTATAGAGTAGTGGACATGATAATGATGTACAGTACAGAGTTTATGTAATGTATAGAAATGATGTAATAGCAAGCTATATAGTGAGTTATAGAATTGTGCTTGGCCCTAGTGCTTGTTATCCCTTTGCACATGATCCTTTTATGATATATATGATTGAGATAATGTTGTGATGATGATGAGCTAAGCTTGGTGCATGGTAGTCTTTCTATCTCTGTAGTTACTGTATGGTACCATAGCAGGTATCACTCTTCGAGTGCATACAGACAGAGCATGCATAGTCCAGGCTTAGTGAAAGTTATACAGAAAGAAAAGACAGGCAAGCAAAGAAAACAAAAAAAAAAAAAGAGAAGAGTAAGTAACAGTGTTAAGCTTAAGTATGATCATGTATGGGATTTATCAGGTACACAGAGTTGACAGTAGGCTTACTACGGGTCCCGGCGGCCTTAAGCCGATCTGGATCCTAGTGCCGGTGATGGTCCGGTAAGCGGGCTGTTACAGATTGGTATCAGAGCATAGGGCCTCTAGAGTACGGTGTGCTGAGCTAAGATGCTCAGGGATTAGAGATATCTCACATCGGAAAGAGGTTGTTTTAGAGGGCAAGCACAATAGGAAGATCATGTCCACTAGGATAGGATGGTGAGTCCTGTCTTGATGTGTAATGCCATGAGTTTATGCATGTGCATTTAATGAGATGCTATGATATGCTATGCTATGAGTTGAGGGTTCATGTTGTTACATGGATCCTATGATGCTAAAGTTCATGTTATGTTTTCAGAAGCTAAGATGAGAGGAACCCGTCGATCAGCTAGATTGACTGGAGCTCCGCCCGAGAATGAGGGTATGGAAGGGCGTCCCCCTGCTTTGCCAAGAGCTATGTCCCAAAGGGCAGGCAGAGAAAGATCATCAAGGGACCCTAGAAGGTCGTTTGATGAAGGCAGGAGGGAAACAGAACAGAGAAGAAGATCTAGTGATACAAGGGAAGAGATGGATGTGGATCTAAGAAGGGATGGAGGGTTAGGTGTTGGCACTACAGAGGAGGATGTGGGATCATCACAGGGAGGCGGTCAGGCCTCGGGGTATGGTTATCCACCCCACTATCAGCCCTACCCACAGGGCCCAGGATATTCGATGGGAGGTACATCGGATTATCCTAGTTTTCACCCATATCCCACATATATGCCTTATCCACCGTATTACCCCCCATATCCAACATATCCCATGTATCCACCTTCACCTTTTTACCCCAGTCCAGCATACCCTACACCAGAGAGTTCTGCACCTCCCCCACCACCACCAGTGGTACAACCAGAAGCCCCAGTTATCCAAACACCTCAACCTGGCCCATCTGTGAGGAGCAAGGTAAAGATGACTGATTACCTAAAGTTAGATGCTCCTAAGTACCAATCAGGAGATGATCCGTTTGAGTACATTAAAGCAGTCAAGATGATAGCAGATGAGTTAGGGGCAGATGATACCAGAGCCATTCAGATGGCAGGGTTCACTTTAAAATGTAAGAAGGCGAAGGAATGGTTTGGCGTCTATGTGGACCCTAGGTTGGATAACATGTCTTGGGAGGAGTTTGCTAATGAGTTTGCCGGATGGGCATTCCCGGATAGCTCGAAAGAGCTAAAGATGATAGAGTTTGAGCAGCTCAAGCAGACAGAGGATATGAGTATAGGTTTATAGAGTTGCTGCGGTATGCAGGACAGGCCTATGATACTGAACAGAAAAAGGCCAGGAGGTATGCTATGAAACTGCATTCCAGGTATTCCTCCTTGATCCATGCAGCCGAGAGGGAGAGTTTCCACACCGTGGTGGATTTAGCACGAAGGATGGAGGCTAGTGCCATTATACAGGGTACAGTGAAACAGCAGCCGGCACAGTCCTCTGGTTCGAAGACCCCAGGTAGGGGTAAGTCAGATCCCTCTTCACAGGGTGCAGCAACTTCCAGTGGTAAGAAGTGGAGTAGTTCCACTCAGAAGTCGAGGAAGAATAAGTTCTGGAACAAGATTAAAGCAGGTCTGGGATTGGGCAGTGGCATGAGTTCAGGTTCAGAGGTTCCAGTGTGTAGTAGGTGCGGTAAAGCGCACAGAGGAGTTTGTCGCTTTGGGATTACAGGATGTTACAGGTGTGGCCAGGAGGGACACATGGCTCGTGAGTGCCCTCAGGCATCTTTCACGGCACCATCCCAGCAGACAGCTCCAGCTAGCATGCCACAGCCACCAGTTTCAGTTATGACACAGGGCAGAGGCAGAGGGAGAGGGTCAGCCTCTTCATCTGCAGGTCCCCGAGGTGGAGGTCCGTCAGCTCCGGCGCGGATTTTCACGATGACACAGCAGGAGGCAAACACTTCTAACACCGTGGTGTCAGGTAATCTCCTTATTGGGTGTTCTGAGGTGTATGCTTTGTTAGACCCTGGTGCTTCGCATTCCTTTGTTGCTCCCAGAGCCATAGAGAGAGTGGGTTTGATGACGTCTGGGTTAGAGTGTCCCCTATGGGTTAGTGGCCCTAAGTGTGATCCATCGTTGGCAGAGACAGTCTGTCGACATAGTCCAGTGTTTATAGATGGTAGATGCCTTCCAGCTGACCTTGTGGTTCTAGAGTTGACAGATTTTGACGTCATTCTAGGGATGGATTGGCTATCTGCATATGGTGCTACCTTGGACTGCAGAGACAAGGTAGTTAAGTTCAGAGATGAGGATGGATCTGAGTTTGTCTTCAGAGGAGACAGGAGGGGCACGCCTAGAGGTCTGATATCAGCCCTACAGGCTCGTAGGTTGCTCAGGAGGGGATGTCAGGGATATCTAGCTCATGTGAGAGAGCTAGACAGTCAGGTTAGGGACCCTAGTTCAGTGCCCGTAGTCAGAGAGTTCCCAGATGTGTTTCCAGATGAGCTTCCAGGACTACCACCTGATAGGGAAATAGAGTTCGAGATAGAGTTAATGCCTGGTACCAGACCGATCTCTATTCCTCCCTACAGGATGGCACCAGCAGAGCTGAAAGAGTTGAAAGAGCAGCTACAGGAGTTGGTAGAGAAGGGTTTCATCCGTCCAAGTACCTCACCCTGGGGTGCTCCAGTGTTGTTTGTCAAGAAAAAGGATGGATCCCTTAGACTTTGTATCGACTACAGGCAGTTGAACAAAGTCACTACCAAGAATAAGTATCCTCTACCCAGGATCGATGATCTATTCGACCAGCTAGCAGGAGCAGGTTATTTTTCTAAGATAGATCTGAGATCGGGCTATCATCAGCTGAGAATCAGGGAAGAGGATGTACCTAAGACAGCTTTCAGGACCAGATATGGGCATTATGAGTTCTTAGTGATGCCGTTCGGGTTGACTAACGCCCCTGCAGCATTCATGGATCTCATGAACCGAGTTTTCAGAGAGTACCTGGATCACTTTGTTATTGTCTTCATAGATGATATCTTGGTGTATTCCAGGAATGCAGAGGAGCATGCCCATCATCTGAGGATAGTCCTACAGACCTTGAGAGAGCATGGTTTATATGCCAAGTTCTCCAAGTGTGAGTTCTGGCTAAGGAGCATTTCATTCTTGGGGCATGTAGTGTCAGATCAAGGTATAGCAGTGGACCCCAAGAAGATAGAAGCTGTAGCCAATTGGCCTAGACCCACCACAGTGACAGAGGTCAAGAGTTTCTTGGGTTTGGCAGGCTACTACAGGAGGTTCGTTCAGGACTTCTCTAAGATAGCGGCTCCTATGACCAGATTAACCAGAAAGAACCAGAGATTCACATGGTCTGACCAATGTGAAGAGAGCTTTGAAGAGTTAAAGAGAAGATTAACTTCAGCACCGGTGTTAGCTCTGCCTATTAGTGATGAAGACTTCACAGTGTTCTGTGATGCGTCCCGAGTGGGATTAGGTTGTGTGTTAATGCAGAATGACAGAGTAATAGCTTATGCTTCTAGACAGCTGAAGAAGCACGACCTGAACTATCTGACACACGATCTTGAGATGGCAGCTGTTATCTTTGCACTCAAGATGTGGAGGCATTACCTCTATGGGGTGAAATGTGAGATCTTTACAGATCATAAGAGCCTACAGCACATCCTGAGTCAGAGGGAGTTAAATTTGAGGCAGAGACGGTGGGTGGAATTGCTTAGTGATTATGATTGCAAGATCCAGTATCATCCGGGAAAGGCAAATGTTGTAGCCGATGCCTTGAGCCGGAAATCATTAGGCAGTTTATCCCACATTACAGCAGAAAGGAGGCCGGTGGTGAAGGACTTCTACAAGTTAGTCGAAGAAGGGCTACAGTTAGAGTTAACTGGTACAGGTGCTTTGATTGCACAGATGAAAGTTACACCCGTGTTTCTGGAGCAGGTGGCTCAGAAACAACATGAGGATCCAGTGTTGGTCAAGATTGCCAGGACTGTTCAGTCAGGCAAGAGCGAAGAGTTCAGATTCGACGACCAAGGGATTCTCCGCTACGGGCATAGATTATGTGTACCAGACGACATCAGTTTGAAAGGAGACATTATGAGGGAAGCTCATAATGCGCGATATAGCATTCACCCTGGAGCCACCAAGATGTATCAAGATCTGAAGAGAGTGTATTGGTGGCCAGCAATGAAGAGAGAAGTGGCACAGTTTGTGTCAGCCTGCGAGATATGTCAAAGGGTGAAGCTAGAGCACCAGAAGCCGGCTGGAATGCTTAACCCACTGCCGATTCCAGAATGGAAATGGGAGAATATAGCGATGGATTTTGTAGTGGGGTTACCGGCGACGTCCAACAGACTAGACTCCATATGGGTGATTGTGGATAGACTGACTAAATCTGCTCACTTCATTCCTGTCAGGAGTGGCTATTCTGTGGACAAGCTAGCGCAGGTGTATCTTGAGGAAGTTGTGAGGTTGCATGGGGCTCCTGTTTCTATAGTGTCTGACAGAGGACCCCAGTTTACCTCCAGGTTTTGGCGAAGTCTGCAAGAGGCTATGGGCACAAGATTAGACTTCAGCACTGCTTTCCATCCACAGACTGACGGACAGTCAGAGAGGACCATCCAGACCATAGAAGATATGTTTCGAATGTGTGTGCTAGATTTTGGCGGATCTTGGAGGCAGCATCTACCCTTAGTGGAGTTTGCCTACAACAATAGCCATCATGCTAGCATAGGGATGGCCCCATATGAAGCTCTATATGGGAGGAAGTGCAGGTCACCAGTTTGTTGGGAAGAGGTTGGAGAAAGGTCCCTAGCAGGGCCTGAGTTAGTAGAGATCACGAACAGGGTGGTGCCCATCATCAGAGAGAGGCTCAAGACTGCTGTTAGTCGGCAGAAGAGCTATGCAGACGTTCGCAGAAAGCACATAGAGTTTGAGGAGGGGGATCTGGTCTTGTTGAAGGTGTCTCCAATGAAAGGGGTGGTTCGTTTTGGGAGGAAAGGTAAGCTGGCTCCGCGGTACATTGGACCTTTTGAGATTTTGCAGAAGGTCGGAAATGTGTCGTATAAGCTTGATTTGCCTATATCTATGGAAAGAATCCATCCAGTCTTCCATGTTTCGATGCTAAGGAAGTTTGTGTCAGATCCGAGTAAGGTTCTCAGCGAACCAGATGTGGAGATCCTAGGTGATCTCACGTATGTAGAACAACCAGTGCGGATCATTGACACCCAGATCAGAAAGCTAAGGAACAAGGAGATCCCGATGGTGAAAGTCCTCTGGAACCACCATAACATCGAAGAGTGCACCTGGGAGACACGGGAGTCTATGCTCCAACAGTACCCCCATCTCTTTTGAGGTTAGTTCTCGTTTCTTTTGTTCTTTATGTGCCTTATGTTATGTTTTGAGTATGTTTGAGTTAGAGAGGAACATTCGGGGACGAATGTTCTTAAGGGGGGGAGAATGTAATACCCGGCTAGACCCCGGTATCGGAATTCCTACGTTCCGGCGGATTTTCCGTTGGAAGTCGGGATTCGAGGATGTCGGAGCTTGCCCTAAGGGTATAAGAAAGGTTTTTAAGATGTTTTTTAAGTGTTTTTATCATGTTTGCATGTTTTGAGTTAAGAAAATTGAGTTTTGAAATGAAAAGGCCAAGGGGACAAAAGCCAGGTTCGGCCGCCGAAGGTGAAGTTCGGCCGCCGAAAGTTGCATGGTTTCGCATGCACGTTAGGCCGCCGAAGGAAGAGTCGGTTGGCCACTACAAAAGCCCCTTTGCCCGAGACTTGAGTGTTAAACACTCTGTTTTTGGGTCAAAGGTAGGTTCAAGCTCTCCTTGGTGTGATTTCTCATGTTTTCCTCAAATCTTGCATGTTTTAACTTGATTTGAGCTTTGTTTTAGAGATTTGAGCAAAAGGAAGCAAAGTGAGCACTTGGAGAGTTTGATTGAGTTTTCTCCTATCTCCAAGCTTGGATCATCAATCCTCTAGTTCTTCAAGAGGTAAGCATGGATCCTCACCTCCCCTTATGTTTAAAGCAAGTTTTAGAAATTTTGGAGAGGTTTATGGCATGTTTTGGGGTATAAGCATGAGTTTGAGCATATGTTGCTCATATGCGTTTTGTTGTTGTTTTTAGGGCTTGAGCTAGTTTTTAGGCCTCTATATGCATGAGTTATGTTCTTTGTGAGTTGAGAAGTGTTGGTATGCATGTTATGGGTGTTTGATAGGATTTTGGAGGCTGAGAGCATGAGTTGTGCTCGGATTCTGCCTTTCTGGAGAATCCAGGTTCGGCCGCCGAAGCAAGGTTCGGCCGCCGAACCCCTTGTGGAGGCAGTTTCGGCTGCCAAACCTTGCCCCCGAAAGCTAGGCTTTTGGGTGAGAAAGGGGCTTTCGGCCGCCGAAAGAGGGAGTTCGGCCGCCGAAAGTGCATGAGTTTCGTCTCTGGACGAGACTTTCGGCCGCCGAAGGTGCCGCCGAACATGCATGAGTTTCGTCTCTGGGGGGAGGTTTCGGCCGCCGAACCAGCCGCCGAAGTGCCCAGTCCAGCCTTCTTTTGCCCATTTTTCCATGCATGCCTATGATGTTTTAGAGGGGTTTTGGGGAGATAGTAGGAGTTATGTTTAAGTAAGTTTGGTCCTCATTTGAGTCCACCTGTGTAGGAACGGACCCGAGAGACCAAGGAGGCCCACAGAGTTAGAGTTACAGAGACTGCTCAGCAGTTGACAGAGGTGAGTGGAACAGAACGTTATTTTAAAAGTTAAGAACTGTTTTAGCATGATTCATGCATCATTAATGCCATGTTTATGTAGGATGCTTTGCATTAGTATTCACCAAGTTGCTGCATTGCATTATTACTTGTATATGTGGAGTGGACCGAGGCGATCTCAATAGCCCATAAGTCTGTCATTATTGTATGTCCTGTGTGAGCTCCTTTGGGGCCGGGCATTTACCTTGGATGAGTCCTGTGAGAGCCCTTATAGGGTCGGGCACCATGAGTAGTTAGTGAAAGACCTGTGTGAGCTCCTTTGGGGGCCGGGCACTGACAGAGGGAGTTTTGGGATCATGTCCAATCCAAGATGTGAAATGTTTGTGCAGTGATGCATCATATGATAGCATGTTTTAAATGTGATTTTTTATAGATTCCGCTCACTGGGCTTTAGCAGCTCATCCCTCTCCCTAACCCCATTTTTCAGGGCCTCAGAGAAGAGAAAGAGAAAGAGATAGCAAGGGTAAAAGGCATATGTAATAGTATAGAGTAGTGGACATGATAATGATGTACAGTACAGAGTTTATGTAATGTATAGAAATGATGTAATAGCAAGCTATATAGTGAGTTATAGAATTGTGCTTGGCCCTAGTGCTTGTTATCCCTTTGCACATGATCCTTTTATGATATATATGATTGAGATAATGTTGTGATGATGATGAGCTAAGCTTGGTGCATGGTAGTCTTTCTATCTCTGTAGTTACTGTATGGTACCATAGCAGGTATCACTCTTCGAGTGCATACAGACAGAGCATGCATAGTCCAGGCTTAGTGAAAGTTATACAGAAAGAAAAGACAGGCAAGCAAAGAAAACAAAAAAAAAAAAAAAAAAGAGAAGAGTAAGTAACAGTGTTAAGCTTAAGTATGATCATGTATGGGATTTATCAGGTACACAGAGTTGACAGTAGGCTTACTACGGGTCCCGGCGGCCTTAAGCCGATCTGGATCCTAGTGCCGGTGATGGTCCGGTAAGCGGGCTGTTACAATCGGGTTTTGCCATTCTGGAGAACCTAAGTTCGTCCGCTGAACCTGCCTGTGGAGGCAGCCTTTGGCCGCCTAAACTGCCCCCGAAAGCATGGACTTTCGGATCTGAAGGGGAGTTTCGGCTGCCGAACCTGCCCCCGAAGGTTAGTGACTTTCGGATCTGTGAAGGCTTTCGGCTGCCGAACCTTGCCCCCGAAAGTGCCTGACTTTCGGATCTGTAGGGATCTTCGGCCGCCGAACCTGCCGCCGAAAGTCCCTTGCCCAGCCTTCCTTTGCTTGTTTTGTGTGCACATTTTTATGATATTTTAGGGGGGTTTTTAGGGAGATGTTTAGAGTCTTGTTAGAGTATGTTTGGACACTCAATTGTGTCCACCTGTGTAGGGTTGGACCCGAGAGACCATAGAGACCAGCAGTGAGTCAGCTGCTCCATTATCAAGAAAGCGTCAGCCAGAGGTAAGTAGAACTAAACTAATCTATTGTTTTTAAAAGTAATCAAACTTTTAAGCATGATCATGCATCATGAATGCCATGTTATGTACTAGGTTGTTTGCATTAGAATTCACGAATATGACACATTGTATAATTTACTGTTGGTGTGGATGGATATTGGATGACCCACTAGCCCTCGATATGATATGATATGATATGACACGGAAGTCTAGATTGAGGCCCATTCTACGCCCCTGGCACGATGTAAGAGAAAGTCCAGGTTGAGGCCCATTCTACGCCCCTGGCATAGTTGGATATGTTATGTTATGTTTAAGCGAAAGTCCTGAGGAGCTCCGTCGAGGGCCGGGCACATTGGATATGTAGAGGGTTACTGGTGACAAGTCCATTCTTGATGTGTATTGTTTGTGTTGTGATGCATTTCATGAGAGCATATGTTTATTAAACTGTTTTTACTGTTATGCTCACTAGGCTCTTGTAGCTTATCCTTTTCCCCTAACCCCAGGTTTGTAGGATCAGAGATAGAACGGGAAGTCGGCTAGAGGCTGGTATAAGCTTATGTAATAGATTAGTAGTAGACATGTACAATATCATGGATTAGATTTGTGCTTTGCCCTAGTTTATGTTTTTGGTAAATCCCAGTGAACATGTTTTTATATAAAAGTTTTATAATGAGTTATGTTGATCCAAGCTTGATGTATATGATGTTGACCATACTAGAGCATTTGATGAGAGCTCTAGTGTGGGTTTTATATTTACAATTTATGATGAATGTATAGGTCGAGCTTGGTATATGAAAAGTTTAAATTTTTATGAAAATGTATGGAATTTTATCAGGTGCACAGAATGTATAGTAGGCTTGCTACGGGTTTCGGCGACCTTAAGTCGACCTGAATCCTAGCGCCGGTAGCGGTCCGGTTTCCGGGTCGTTACACAAAAAATCAAATTTCCCAAATTATATACACTTATCCCAAATCCTCTTGAAGCGATACAATCCCTAATTAATACTCCTAAAGCAAAATGAGAATGAGTTCTCAATCTTCAATACAATTAGACCAAAACAATATAAGCGGAGAGAGAAACACTGTAGTTAGGTTTCGATGCATGCTACCAACTCCTGTGAAGACTGCCATGACTGAGGAAAATGAAGGCAGAAGATTTTATGGATGTGGACGATTCCAACAGCCGAATATGTGCAACTTTTTTTGATGGGTAGATGGCTCTAATTGTCGAAAATGTGAAGTTGTCTTTCTGAGAATGATGGAAAGATTACAAGAATGTGAGAATGAATTACTTGACTGTCGTATTAGTAAAATAGAGTTATTGTATCAGTTAAATAAGAGCAAAGAGCTTATTATGAAATTGGAGGATACTTTGCACTCATATGTAGATGAAGTTGGACCAATGAGGAAAATTATGGATGAGAAATCCATGGTCAATAGAAATAGACAATCAGATTGTAAATGAATGGGCATAATGTTCTACTTTTACATTGTAATGGTGATAAGAGTTGTATCATGATTAATGAAAAATAATCATGGTGAATGCAAAAAATATTTGGCCTAATTATATAATATTTTATTTTTTCAGATTGAATGAAATTTACTTGACATTGTGGAGTTTCCTGAATTATTATAGACTTAATAAATTCAAAATCTTGTATGCAACTAATACATAAATTTAAATTGTTAAATTTGGCAGAATACATTTGTAAAGAGAAAGAATGAATTCCAAATAAAGTTATCTATTGATCTGTAAAATATTAACATCCATATGCATTTACAATAATACAAAAGTTTGTATTTCCATAACTCTTATATCCACAAAAGTATGTCTATCCCTTTTGACGCGGAACCCTATGGCACAAGCCTCAAACCCACACGCACAAGTAGATAACGGAATCCAAAGATATGATAAACCCACCTCCTATGGCACCCCAAACTTAGAGAAGCTGAAACACCAATGATCGAAGGATTTAGATGAGAATCCGACAAACGCCACAACGAATAGTTGATAAGTTAGCCAAGATTCCTGGTGCAATTGATGAAAGCAAATCCTCACTCTCACTCAAAGCAATACACGCCAAAGGCATGAAAGAAATTCTGAAAAGTTTGATTAAAAGCTGTCTCTTACAATTGTTTCTTATCCTTATATAGTAAGGAGAAAAACAATTAAAACCCTAAGACACTCTTCTTGGGCCTGACTTAAACACATAAGGCCCAAGCCCAATCATATACTAAAATAACACATAAGTATTAAAACATAAGCCCAAAACATGGCCCAACACTCTAAAACTGAAAAGGTAAAATATGGCCAGAATACAAGCCCAAACAAAGTTAAAATAAAACAAGTGTTAAATCATAAAAATGTAGCAAGCCCATCATATCAATGCTGAATAAATTAGACAGCGCTATCTCCATTACACACTTTAAGCAAGGTGAGTAGCTTAGGTGTGTCTTCAAGCTTCACGAGACATTTGCTAAAGGCAAGCTCAGTCAATTCTTGTGTTACTTGTTCTTGAATGTGTAAGTTCATAGCTGCTTTAAGCTTTTTAGCTTTGCTCCTTGTCACTGGTCCGCTAGGGAGCACCAATGGATCCTTGCTTCCTTGATTCTCGTGTGATTGTGTTTGCTGGTTCATATCATTCCCTCCTTCCTCGAAAAGATTTGTCCTCAAATCTGGAACATGGTCAAAAGGAGACAAGTCAGACACATTAAAGGTAGCACTAACCCCATACTCACCTGGCAAGTCTATTTTATAAGCATTGTCATTGATTCGCTCTAAGACTTGAAATGGACCATCACTACGAGCATCCAGCTTATTCTTCCTCTGATTTGGAAATCGTTCCTTTCGGAAGTGCACCCAAACCCAATCACCAGGAACAAACACCACTTTCTTCCGTCTCCTATTTGCCCTGTCAGCATACACCTTGTTCCTCTTCTCTATGTTAGACCTAGCCTTCTCATGCAAGGACTTCACCAATTCTGCCTTTTTTGTACCATCTAAGCTAGCAAGCTCATGTAAAGGTAAAGGAACAAGATCAAGTACAGTTAGTGGGTTAAAACCATAAACAAGCTCAAATGGAGAAAACCCCGTAGAAGAATGTATGCTGCGGTTATATGCAAACTCAATGAAAGGCAAGCATTCTTCCCAAGTGTTCAAATTCTTACCCACTATAGCTCTGAGTAAGGTACCAAGAGTTCTATTCACCACCTCTGTTTGGCCATCTGTCTGTGGATGACAAGTAGTAGAATATAAGAGTTTAGTACCCAACTTACCCCACAATACTTTTCAAAAGTGCGAAAGGTACTTTGCATCTCTATCTGACACAATTGTCCTTGGCACTCCATGAAGTCGAACCACTTCCCTGAAGAACAAGTCAGCTATATTGATGGCGTCATCAGTTTTATGGCAAGGAATGAAGTGAGCCATCTTGCTAAACCTGTCAACAACAACAAATATGCTATCTCTACCACGCCTAGTCCTAGGTAAGCCAAGCACAAAGTCCATAGAAATATCCATCCAAGGTGAACTAGGAACAGGTAAAGGCATATAAAGACCATGAGGCATAGATTTAGACTTGGCCTGTCTACATGCAATACAAGATGCACACACTTTCTCAACGTCTTTGCGCATAGAGGGCCAATAAAAATGCTCAAATAAGGTGTCATAAGTCTTATGTACTCCAAAATGCCCCATCAAACCCCCGCAATGAGATTCAAGCACAAGCAAATCACGCATAGAGCATCTGGGCACACACAATTTCTTACCCTTAAACAAGTAACCATCATGCCTACAAAAAGAGTTAAAAGCTCCATGCTCACAAGCCACAAACACATTGCCGAAATCAACATCATTAATGTACAAGTCCTTAACATGTTCAAAACCAAGCAATTTAGAACTCATAACATTAATTAAAGCATACCTCCTAGACAAGGCATCTGCAACCACATTGTCTTTCCCATGCTTATACTTAAACACATATGGAAATTGTTCAATAAACTCAACCCACTTACCATGCCTCTTATTCAACTTGCCTTGTCCCTTCAAGTGTTTTAAGGACTCATGATTCGTATGTATCACAAACTCCTTGGGCAGGAGATAGTGTTGCCACACGTCCAATGCTCTCACCAAGGCATACAACTCCTTTTCATAGGTTGAATAATTGAGATGTGCTCCGTTCAACTTCTCGCTGAAATAGGCTATTGGTTTCTTCTCTTGCATCAACACAGCCCCAATACCTATGCCAGAAGCATCACACTCAATTTCAAAAGTTTTATCAAAGTTAGGTAAAGATAATATAGGAGCGGATGTTAACTTCCCTTTTAAGGAGTCAAAAGCTTTCTGTTGCTCCTCTCCCCACTTGAACCCAACTTCCTTCTTGTAACAGCCCGGCCCCGTACGACCGGCCCTGTTACCGCTCACAGCCCGTGACCTTCCTCTGGGCCCAGCCACTGTGAGCAGCTCTTAACATCCCTTCACCCTCACGGGTTCCAGGCAGGATTTGTCCCCTTGGGTTCTCGACAAACGCATCCTTCCCCAAGTGGATTTGGCCCAAATTTCCCTTAGGAAATTAGGTCGCCTCCCCCACTACTCGAACCCTTGACCTCCCACTTTAAGGGAATAGTCTGGTGAGAGTGAGTACCAATTGTTCCATTCTGTAACAGCCCGGAAATCCGGACCGCTACCGGCGCTAGGATCCAGATCGGCGTAAGGCCGCCGGACCCGTAGCAAGCCTAACATAACCTGTAATCCTATTTAATCCCATACATGATCAACAATACTCATAAACCTATAAACATTCTCATATAACAACCAAGCTCAACCTGTACATAAACATAAACATAACATAAACCTCCACTGGAGCCCTCATCAAATGCTCCAATGGGGTATCTCATCATACATAAGCTTGGCTGAAACATAACCTCATATCTCATATCATAAAGACCATGTACATACAAGTGGGATTAACAATCTGTATTGGTCAAGCACAACTCTATCCTCAATATTCAAATTACACATAACATAACTATTCAGTTATACATCATTTTACAATTTTATCATGTCCACCTTCTAACTATTACAACATAAGACATACTTCAAAGCTCTGGCTAACCTTCTGGTCTACCCTGTACCTGCACATCTGGGGTTAGGGGAGAGGGGTGAGCTACAAAGCCCAGTGAGCAGAATAGTAGAAAACAATATATTAAAATTTCATGCTTTCATGGAATGCAACACAACACAACAAATCACATCTCGGATGGTATTGTCACCTATAGTCCTCTACATAGGTCCAACTGTGCCGGGACGTAGAATGGGTCAACCGGTCTTTCCCTTATCATAACATATCTATGGACCAACTGTGCCAGGGACGTAGAATGGGTACAACCTGGACTTTCTCTTACATCGTGCCAGGGACGTAGAATGGGTACAACCTGGACTTCCATACCATATCATGCCATAACATCATCATATCATATGAGGACTAAAGGGTCATCCAATAACCAATCCACATCAATCATCAAAATCATAAATGCAATGCAACATATTCGTGAATACTAATGCAACAACCTACTATATCTCATGGCATTCATGATGCATGGATCATGCTCAAAATTCATATTTCATCTAATTTAAAAAAACTTAAGGTTTATTCCACTCACCTCTGGCTAGCTCTGACAAACTCTGTAGCAGCTGGCTCACTGCTGGGGTCCTCGGTTCCTCGGGTCCGAACCTACACAGGTGGACTCCAATGAGGGACCAAACATACATAAACATGACTCTAATATACTCCCCAAAAACCCCCTAAAACATCATAAACAATCACATAAAAACATGCAAGAAATGGCTGAACAGGGCACTTTCGGCGGCAGGTTCGGCGGCCGAAAGTCCCTCCAGAGCCGAAAGTCAGGCAGGTTCGGCGGCACCTTCGGCGGCCGAAACTCACAGACAGGGGCGAAACTCATGCATGTTCAGCGGCACCTTCGGCGGCCGAAAGTCCCAGACAGAGACGAAAGTCTCCTTTCGGGGGCAACTTCGGCAGCCGAAAGGCCTGCCTCACCAGCCATGTTCGGCGGCCGAAAGTGCCTTCGGCTGCCGAACTTGGTTTCTGCCAAAGGGCAGAAACTTGGCTCCTTTGTGCATTTTTGCCTCCAAACTCACCAATCATGCTTAAACTTGTTCTAAAACATGCATACATATTCCTAGGGGCCTCAACAAGCATATACCCCAACTACAACACTTCAAATACACCCAATCAACACACATTGTTCAAAACATCAAGATTAATCCATAACTCCACATATAACCTAACATGCATTTCTACCCATAGATCTTGCATAAAACTTAATGAAAACACATAAGGAGCTTAAGATCGGCTCTTACCTCTTGAAGATCGAGAGGGAGACGACCTAAACTTGGAGATCCACGAAAATGAGCTCCTGAGTTCCCAAAGCTCCAAAACTTGGTTTAAAAGCTCAAAACTTACAATGTGAGTTTAAAACTCAAGAAAAATGGAAGAGATTTGGAAGAAGAACACAAGAGTTGCAAAGGGAAGGTCGGAAGCTTGCTGTGGCCGAAAATGGGAGAAAGCTCGCCCATTTCGGCTAAGTGCCCCTTTTATAGGTGGCTGGCCAGGCCACGTTCGGGGGCCGAATGTGCCTCCGCATCCATGCAATGCTCGGCGGCCGAACTTGACTTTCGGCGGCCGAACCTGGACTGCCCTCACTCATGCTTTCGGGGGCCTAACGTGCCTCCAAAACGCATGCACGTTCGGCGGCCGAACTTGACTTTCGGCGGCCGAACCTGGGTTTTCCTCCAAAGACTTTTCATGCAAAAACTCATTTAATTCCATACTTAAAATCATTAAAACATGAAAACATTTTTATAAAACATGATTCTACCCTTCTAGAGGTCTCCGACATCCGAGATTCCACCGGACGGTAGGAATTCCGATACCGGAGTCTAGCCGGGTATTACATTCTCCCCCCCTTAAGAACATTCGTCCCCGAATGTACCTCAACTAGCACAAGCATGGCATAGAACATAACATACATACAACACATCAACATATAGGGATCTAACCTTAAAAGAGATGAGGGTACTGCTGGAGCATAGACTCCCGTGTCTCCCAAGTGCATTCCTCTAAATTGTGGTGGTTCCATAGGACTTTCACCATCGGGATTTCCTTGTTTCTTAACTTTCTGATCTGGGTGTCTATGATCCGTACTGGCTGTTCAACATAGGTGAGATCCTCTTGGACCTCCACATCAGGCTCACTAAGAACCTTGCTCGGATCTGACACAAACTTCCTCAACATTGAAACATGGAAAACCGGATGGATTCTTTCCATTGAAGCAGGTAAATCCAGCTTGTACGACACGTTCCCAATCTTTTGCAAGATTTCAAAGGGTCCGATGTATCGTGGGGCTAGTTTACCTTTCTTCCCGAAGCGAACCACTCCCTTCATTGGAGACACCTTGAGCAATACCAAATCCCCCTCCTGAAACTCTAACTGTCTCCTGCGGACGTCTGCATAGCTCTTCTGTCTGCTGGCAGCAGTCTTGATTCTCTCTCTGATTATGGGTACCACCCTGCTGGTGATCTCTACTAGCTCAGGCCCTGCCAAGGCTTTTTCTCCTACTTCCTCCCAGCAAACAGGTGATCTGCACTTCCTTCCGTACAGAGCTTCATATGGAGCCATCCCGATGCTAGCATGATGGCTGTTGTTGTAGGCAAACTCCACCAAAGGTAGATGCTGCCTCCAAGAACCGCCAAAGTCCAGCACACACATTCTGAGCATATCCTCGATAGTCTGGATGGTCCTTTCTGAGTGTCCATCAGTCTGGGGGTGGAAGGCAGTACTGAAATCCAACCTAGTACCCATGGCATTCTGCAGACTCCGCCAAAACCTGGAGGTGAACTGGGGCCCTCTATCTGACACTATCGAAACAGGAACCCCATGCAGCCTGACGATCTCATCAATGTACACCTGCGCCAACTTGTCCACAGAATAGCCACTCCTGACAGGGATGAAGTGAGCAGATTTGGTGAGTCTGTCCACAATCACCCATATGGAGTCCAATCTGTTGGACGTCGCCGGTAACCCCACTACGAAGTCCATAGCTATATTTTCCCATTTCCATTCGGGAATAGGTAGCGGGTTAAGCATTCCAGCCGGCTTCTGATGTTCCAGCTTCACCCTCTGACACACTTCACAGGCTGACACGAACTGTGCCACTTCTTTCTTCATAGCTGGCCACCAATAAACCTTCTTTAGATCTTGATACATCTTGGTGGCTCCGGGGTGAATGTTGTATCTTGCATTATGAGCCTCCCTCATAATGTCTCCTTTTAGCCCAATGTCATCTGGTACACATATTCTGCTCCCATAGCGGAGGATCCCCTTGCTGTCGAATCTGAACTCACTATCATTGCCTGACTGAACAGTCCTGGCAATCTTCACTAACTCCGGGTCCTCATGCTGTTTCTGAGCCACCTGCTCCAGAAACACGGGTGCCACTCTCATCTGGGCCACCAAGGCACCTGTACCAGACAACTCCATCTGTAGACCTTCCTCAATGAGCTGGTAAAACTCCTTCACCACTGGCCTCCTCTCTGCCGATATGTGGGATAAACTGCCTAGTGACTTCCAGCTTAGGGCGTCTGCCACGACATTCGCCTTACCCGGATGATACTGAATCTTGCAATCATAGTCACTCAGCAGCTCTACCCATCTCCTCTGTCTCAAATTCAAATCTCTTTGACTCAGGATGTACTGCAGGCTTTTATGATCTGTGAAGATCTCACATTTTACCCCGTAGAGGTAGTGCCTCCACATCTTGAGTGCAAAGATTACTGCTGCCATCTCTAGGTCATGTGTGGGGTAATTCAACTCATGCTTCTTTAGCTGCCTAGAAGCATAAGCGATCACCCTCTCATTCTGCATCAGTACACAACCCAGCCCCACACGGGACGCATCACAAAAGACTGTAAAGTCCTCATCACTAAATGGCAGAGCTAAAACTGGTGCTGAAGTCAACCTCTTCTTAAGCTCTTCAAAACTCTCTTCGCACTGGTCGGTCCACATAAACTTCTGATTCTTCCTGGTTAGTCTGGTTAGAGGAGCTGCAATCTTAGAGAAGTCCTGAACGAACCTCCTGTAGTAACCTGCCAAACCCAAGAAACTCCTGATCTCCGTCACTGAAGTGGGTCTAGGCCAATTAGCTACAGTTTCTGTCTTCTTGGGGTCTACCTCAATACCATTTTCTGACACTACATGCCCCAAGAACGAAATGCTCCTCAGCCAGAACTCACATTTAGAGAACTTGGCATACAAGCCGTGTTCCCTCAAAGTCTGCAAGACCAACCGCAGATGATGGGCATGCTCCTCTGCATTCCTGGAATACACTAAGATATCATCAATGAAGACAATAACAAAGTGGTCCAGGTATTGACTAAATACTCTGTTCATGAGATCCATGAATGCTGCAGGGGCGTTTGTTAACCCGAACGGCATTACAAGGAACTCAAAATGCCCATATCTGGTCCTGAAAGCTGTCTTCGGCACGTCTTCATCCCTTATCCTTAGCTGATGGTACCCCGATCTCAGATCTATTTTGGAAAAACAACCTGCTCCGGCTAGCTGGTCGAATAGATCATCGATCCTTGGCAGAGGGTACCTATTCTTGGTAGTGACTTTGTTCAACTGCCTGTAGTTGATACAAAGTCTAAGGGATCCATCCTTCTTCCTCACAAACAAGACCGGAGCACCCCAAGGTGAGGTACTCTGTCGGATGAAACCTTTTTCTACCAGCTCTTGCAACTGCTCTTTCAATTCTTTTAACTCGGCTGGGGCCATCCTGTAGGGAGGGATAGAGATCGGTCTAGTTCCAGGCTCGAACTCTATCTCCCTAGCAGGTGGTAAACCTGGAAGCTCATCCGGAAAAACATCCTGAAACTCTCTGACAACTGGCACCGAGGCCGGCTCCCTGACCTGACTGTCTAGCTCTCTCACATGAGCTAAGTACCCCTGACATCTCTTCCTAAGCAACCTACGAGCCTGAAGAGCTGATATCAGACCTCTAGGTGTACCCCTCTTATCTCCTCTGAAGACGACCTCTGACCCGTCCTGATCTCTGAACTTGACTACCTTGTCCCTGCAGTCCAAGGTAGCACCATGGGTAGATAGCCAATCCATCCCTAGAATGACGTCAAAGTCTGTCAAATCTAGAACCACAAGGTCGGCGGAGAGGCATCTTCCCTCAACAAAAACTGGACTGTACTGGCAAACTGACACTGCCACTGACGGGTCACACTTGGGTCCACTGACCCATAGGGGACACTCTAACCCAGAGACTATCAGACCCAACCTCTCAACGGCTCTCGGAGCAATAAATGAATGAGATGCACCCGGGTCCATTAATGCATACACATCAGAACACCCAATGACGAGATTACCTGACACCACGGTGTTGGATGTGTTAGCCTCCTGCTAAGTCATGGTGAAGATCCTAGCTGGAGCTGATGGACCTTCACCTCGGGAACCAGAAGAAGAGGCTGCCCCTCTCCCTCTACCTTTGCCACTGCCTTGAGTCGTGGCTGGAACTGCTGGCTGTGCCACACTACCAGAAGCTGTCTGCTGGGGCTGGCCCATAAAAGGCGCTCTAGGACACTCCCGAGCTATGTGTCCCTCCTGTCCACATCTGAAACATGTGTTAGTCCCAGCTCGACACACTCCCCTGTGCGGTCTTCCACATCTCTGGCATTCTGTACCATCTGAGCCTGAGCTCGAGCCACCGCCAAATCCCAGACCGGATTTCAACTTGCTCCAAAACTTATTCTTCTTCGACTTCCTGGTGGTGTTATCCCACCTCTTCTTTCCTGAGCTCTGAGAAGAGAAACCTGGTCCTCCTCTGCCTGGGGTCTTAACCCCTGAAGACTGGGTCACTGACTGCTTCACTGACCCCTCAACTATAGCACTTGCTTCCATTCTTCGAGCCATATCCACCACAGTGTGGAAACTTTCTCTCTCAGCTGACTGAACCAACGAGGAGTACCTGGAATGCAGCTTCATAACATATTTCTTGGCTTTCTTCGTATCTGAATCTAGAGCTTGCCCTGAAAAAGGCAAAAGCTCCAAGAATTTATCCGTGAACTCCTCTACACCCATGTGCTCTGACTGCCTCAATTGTTCAAACTCAATCATCTTCAGTTCTCTGGAACTGTCTGGAAAAGCCCATCCAGCGAACTCATTCGCAAATTCCTCCCATGTCATACCGTCTAATCTCGGGTCCACGTAACACTTGAACCATTCCCGTGCCTTCTTGCACTTTAGAGTGAACCCTGCCATCTGAATGGCCCTGCTGTCACTTGCCCCTAGCTCATCAGTTATTGTCTTCACCACTCTCAGATACTCAAAGGGGTCATCCCCTGACTTGTATTTGGGAGCATCTAGCTTGAGGTAATCTGTCATCTTCACCTTGCTCCCATCAGCTGAGCTAGGTCTAGGAGGTTGAGTAACTGGGGCTACTGGTTCTGTAGGTGGTGGAGGTGGAGGTGCAGCATTCCTCGAGGTGGGGTTTGCCGGGTTTGGATAGAAGGGTGAGGGTGGATAAGCTGGGTACTGTGTGTAAGGTGGATAGAAAGGTGGATAAGGCATGTAGGTAGGGTAGGGGTTAAAGCTGGAGTAATCCGATGTACCTCCCATCGGATACCCTGAACCCTGTGGGAAGGGTGGATAATGGGGTGGAAAACCAAACCCCGAGGCCTGAACGCCTCCCTGAGACTCCCCTGTCCCTTCTTCCTCCATGCTCACATCCAGGTTCCCATCCCTCCTCTGATCCTCTCCTGTAACCTCCCTCACATCGGAAGAACTTCCTCCTCTATCTGTCCCCCTTCTGCTAGCATCAAAAGACCTTCTAGGGTCCCTTGACACTCTTTCTCTGTTGGCTCTACAAGATATTGCCCTAGGCAATGTGGGAGGACGGGCGCTCGTGCCCTCATCCTCAGGTGGCACTCCAGTCAATCGTGCAGATCGACGAGTTCCTCTCATCCTGTTTCTGAAAAACAGTACACATCATACAAACATTAGCATCATATGGTTCATGTGGGCACACATGAACCCTCATCACATATACATCATTCATAACATAGCATTAATGCACATGCATATTATCATGGCATTTCACATCATCATACAAGACAGGACTCAACATCCTATCCTAGTGGACATGACCTTCCTATTGTGCTTGACCTTCTATAACATCTATGATCCCGACACTCTAGGTCCGATCCTTATGAACCTAGGGCTCTGATACCATTCTGTAACAGCCCGGAAATCCGGACCGCTACCGGCGCTAGGATCCAGATCGGCGTAAGGCCGCCGGGACCCGTAGCAAGCCTAACATAACCTGTAATCCTGTTTAATCCCATACATGATCAACAATACTCATAAACCTATAAACATTCTCATATAACAACCAAGCTCAACCTGTACATAAACATAAACATAACATAAACCTCCACTGGAGCCCTCATCAAATGCTCCAATGGGGTATCTCATCATACATAAGCTTGGCTGAAACATAACCTCATATCTCATATCATAAAGACCATGTACATACAAGTGGGATTAACAATCTGTATTGGTCAAGCACAACTCTATCCTCAATATTCAAATTACACATAACATAACTATTCAGTTATACATCATTTTACAATTTTATCATGTCCACCTTCTAACTATTACAACATAAGACATACTTCAAAGCTCTGGCTAACCTTCTGGTCTACCCTATACCTGCACATCTGGGGTTAGGGGAGAGGGGTGAGCTACAAAGCCCAGTGAGCAGAATAGTAGAAAACAATATATTAAAATTTCATGCTTTCATGGAATGCAACACAACACAACAAATCACATCTCGGATGGTATTGTCACCTATAGTCCTCTACATAGGTCCAACTGTGCCGAGACGTAGAATGGGTCAACCGGTCTTTCCCTTATCATAACATATCATATGGACCAACTGTGCCAGGGACGTAGAATGGGTACAACCTGGACTTTCTCTTACATCGTGCCAGGGACGTAGAATGGGTACAACCTGGACTTCCATACCATATCATGCCATAACATCATCATATCATATGAGGACTAAAGGGTCATCCAATAACCAATCCACATCAATCATCAAAATCATAAATGCAATGCAACATATTCGTGAATACTAATGCAACAACCTACTATATCTCATGGCATTCATGATGCATGGATCATGCTCAAAATTCATATTTCATCTAATTTAAAAAAACTTAAGGTTTATTCCACTCACCTCTGGCTAGCTCTGACAAACTCTGTAGCAGCTGGCTCACTGCTGGGGTCCTCGGTTCCTCGGGTCCGAACCTACACAGGTGGACTCCAATGAGGGACCAAACATACATAAACATGACTCTAATATACTCCCCAAAAACCCCCTAAAACATCATAAACAATCACATAAAAACATGCAAGAAATGGCTGAACAGGGCACTTTCGGCGGCAGGTTCGGCGGCCGAAAGTCCCTCCAGAGCCGAAAGTCAGGCAGGTTCGGCGGCACCTTCGGCGGCCGAAACTCACAGACAGGGGCGAAACTCATGCATGTTCGGCGGCACCTTCGGCGGCCGAAAGTCCCAGACAGAGACGAAAGTCTCCTTTCGGGGGCAACTTCGGCAGCCGAAAGGCCTGCCTCACCAGCCATGTTCGGCGGCCGAAAGTACCTTCGGCTGCCGAACCTGGTTTCTGCCAAAGGGCAGAAACTTGGCTCCTTTGTGCATTTTTGCCTCCAAACTCACCAATCATGCTTAAACTTGTTCTAAAACATGCATACATATTCCTAGGGGCCTCAACAAGCATATACCCCAACTACAACACTTCAAATACACCCAATCAACACACATTGTTCAAAACATCAAGATTAACCCATAACTCCACATATAACCTAACATGCATTTCTACCCATAGATCTTGCATAAAACTTAATGAAAACACATAAGGAGCTTAAGATCGGCTCTTACCTCTTGAAGATCGAGAGGGAGACGACCTAAACTTGGAGATCCACGAAAATGAGCTCCTGAGTTCCCAAAGCTCCAAAACTTGGTTTAAAAGCTCAAAACTTACAATGTGAGTTTAAAACTCAAGAAAAATGGAAGAGATTTGGAAGAAGAACACAAGAGTTGCAAAGGGAAGGTCGGAAGCTTGCTGTGGCCGAAAATGGGAGAAAACTCGCCCATTTCGGCTAAGTGCCCCTTTTATAGGTGGCTGGCCAGGCCACGTTCGGGGGCCGAATGTGCCTCCGCATCCATGCAATGTTCGGCGGCCGAACTTGACTTTCGGCGGCCGAACCTGGACTGCCCTCACTCATGCTTTCGGGGGCCTAACGTGCCTCCAAAACGCATGCACGTTCGGCGGCCGAACTTGACTTTCGGCGGCCGAACCTGGGTTTTCCTCCAAAGACTTTTCATGCAAAAACTCATTTAATTCCATACTTAAAATCATTAAAACATAAAAACATTTTTATAAAACATGATTCTACCCTTCTAGAGGTCTCCGACATCCGAGATTCCACCGGACGGTAGGAATTCCGATACCGGAGTCTAGCCGGGTATTACACTTCTTAATAATTCCTGTGAGTGGTGCTGCAATCGTAGAGAAATCGCGCACAAACCTCCTGTAAAAGCTTGCAAGGCCATGAAAGCTCCTCACATCTGAAATAGATTTAGGAATAGGCCACTCCTTTATAGCTTTCACCTTCTCTTCATCTACCTCAATTCCCTATGCACTCACAACAAAACCAAGGAAAACAAGTCTATCTATACAAAATGTGCACTTCTTAAGTTTAGCATACAAGCTCTCTTTCCTCAAAACCTGCAGAACCAACCTAACATGCTCAATATGTTCGTCGAGAGACCTGCTATAGATCAAGATATCATCAAAGTAAACAACAACAAATTTTCCTAAGTATGCAAGCAACACATGATTCATTAGCCTCATAAACGTACTAGGTGCATTGGACAAACCAAAAGGCATAACTAACCATTCATACAAACCATACTTTGTCTTAAATGCAGTTTTCCATTCATCACCAGGTTTCATCCTAATCTGATGATATCCACTCATAAGATCAATTTTTGTAAAGTACCTGGCACCATGAAGCTCATCCAACATGTCATCTAGCCGAGGTATAGGATGCCTGTACTTCACTGTGATCTTGTTAACTGCTCTACAATCAACACACATTCGCCAAGTGCCATCCTTCTTTGGAACAAGCAGCACAGGAACAGCACATGGACTTAAACTCTCTCTCACCAGTCCCTTCTCCATAAGCTCGTCAATTTGCCTTTGCATTTCCTTTGTTTCCATTGGATTGCTTCGGTAAGCTGGTCTATTTGGAATGCTAGAACCAGGTATGAAATCTATTTGATGCTCGATACCCCTCAACGGTGGCAATCCACTAGGTAGCTCATCTGGAAAGACATCAGTGAATTCCTGCATCATAGACTTAAAACTAGAAGGCAAACAAGAAAGGTTAATATCAGTGTCAGTAAATAAAATCTCCTTATATCTTATAAGCAACACGGGCTGCCCTAAAGAAATAGCACTCTTAACCTCTCTCGCTCTCACATAAAAAGTCTGTTTTGCCCTCCCCTCTTGCATCTTTTCTCTCACCAATGGGCCATTTATTGGTCTTGATTCTTTTCCAGCCTCTTTACCCTTAGATTCACACTTTTCTCTCATTTTTTCCGCAGAACTCAAGCTCTCACTCCCCGTTGTAGCCAAGGCCGAAGCCTCCCTCACCCTCTCCAGCATCTTTATTTGATCAGCATATACCTCTTGAGGTGATAAAGGAGCGAGTATAACCTTCTGTCCTTCATGAGTGAAGGAGTACTTGTTATTGAACCCATCATGTTGCACCTTTCTATCATATTGCCACGGTCTACCTAACAACATATGGCTTGCCTGCATAGGTACCACATCACACAAGATCTCATCCTTGTACCTACCAATGGAAAATGGTATAACCACCTGGCGTGTAACCTTAACCTCACCACAATCATTCAACCATTGCAATCTGTATGGCTTAGGATGTTTAATAGAAACCAAGCCCAATTTCTCCACCATATATACACTAGCCACATTTGTGCAACTACCCCCATCAATAATGAGAGTACACACTTTTCCATTAACCAAACACCTAGTGTGAAATATGTTTTCCCGTTGTTCTAAACTTTCTTCCTTAACCTGGATATTCAAAGCACGCCTAGCAACAAGCATCTCACCACGTTCAGCAAGCAACACATTATCAACAAACACATCTGAATCATCACAGTCATTATGAGCATCAATCAATTCAGTCATATTAGCATCTATCTCATCATCACTATGATCAGAATCAGACACTACACCCCCATCAGCAGTTGCTATCATAACTCTTTTATTAGGACATTGAGATGCAATATGTCCTTTTCCCAAACATTTAAAACATTTTATCTCTCTAGTAGGGTTAGAAGAGTTAGAAGTACCTGACTGTTCCTTGTTATTCCCTTGAGAAGGTCCTTTGTTAGTGGCCACCGAATCTTTGCCCCCTTGGATTGGGCTTTTATAATCTTTCTTTTCTCCACTTCTATAGCCTGAAAATCCACCACCACTGTTTGAGGACTTGTATGTGAGTTTAAGATTATTTCTGCCCTTGTGTCGCCTTTCTATTTTCATTGCTTTATCAACCATATCCTCCATGGTATTGTATTGGTACATGTCAAGTTCTTCAGCAATGTAGTGGTTAAGGCCACCTAGAAACCTGGACATCAACATTTGCTCATCCTCCTCAATATGAGCCCTAGCCATCATCATCTCCATCTCCTTGTGGTATTCTTCCACACTCTTTCCTCCTTGCACTAGTCTTGCCAACCTGTTGTACAAATCCCTATAATAGTGCGAAGGAATAAATCTTTGGCGCATCAACTCTTTCAAGTAGTCCCATGGTGGAACTGCCCTTAAGCCCTTATTCCTCCTAGTGGATTTCAATTGATCCCACCAGAAATAGGCATAACCCGTGAACTCAACGGCGGCAATATGAGACTTCTTCTCCTCGGTATAGTTATGACACTCAAAGATTTGCTCAGTTTTTCTCTCCCATTCAATGTATTCTTCAGCATTGTTATTCCCTTTAAATTCAGGAACTTTCATCTTTATGGAGCTCAAGTCACCGTCAATTGTGTTGGTTTGGTATGTCTCGGTGTCATCATCATTTCTGCCAAGCCTAGCATCTCCACCTCTATTCCACCCTACGCCTGTTCTATTACCTCCATGAACTTCTCCTCTCCCCCTCCCTTGTCCGACATTATCTTCTGTATCATCAACTTCACCTCGAACTTGAGGTTCTCGGACTTATGGTCTATCGGGGTTAAGAATTCGATGAGCCATTCTCGTAGAAGTAGAAGCCTGTGAGACTTTCAAACTCTCCATACTTACGGTCATCCTCTCAAGAGCCCTACTGAGCCTTTGTAACTCACCACTGACTGACTTCTTAAAGATCTCATAATCGTTACCCATGTCCGATTCACTTTCACCAGTACTATCCACCACATTTTTGTCTTTACTCATCCTACCTTAAATCAACAAAGAACAAAGAAACTAGCAAATATTGTGTTAGAATAGAAAGCACTCAAGTGTCTGCACACTTACCACTCTTTTGCTGATTCTTCAATTGCACTTCAGAAACTAAGGTCAACAAACTAACCACAAGGTGCGTTTAATGAAACAAAGAAAAAAACCTAAGGAAAGAAGGAAGCGCACAAAAACTAGAAAGAAGACACTGACAATTTGGAAAGTAACACCAGAACTAGGTGGTGTGCTACTTGAAAATATCACCTAGAGTATAGACACAAGCAAATAATACTCCAGCAATGTCAAGGAAATAAAAACAAGCTTAAACCAAAAAGGAAACTTAGAATTCAAAAAAAAACGAATCTGGAAAATTTTGAATTTAATTCACTTCAAAGTAAATTAAATATGGATCTATTAAAATCTACCCAAAAAGGCAAGTATCAAGACCCACAAATAGAGACAGAAAAAAAAATCAAATAAAATTCAATAGGCAGATTTCTTTTGTCTCTAATCTGGATTCAACCCAATTCAAATTTCAAATTTCCAAATTGATTCCCGCAAACTACAGCAATCAATTGAGATAGGTACGGAAATATAGATACAATCACAATTTCTGCCAGAACAAGATAAGGCAAAGGGAATTTTTTTTTTTTTGTTTTTTTTTTTTTTTTGTATTGCGATTTTTTTTTTTGTGATGCACGAAGAAAAGGAAAACTCAGAAAAAAAAAACTCAGAAAAAAAGGAAAACTCAATAACGAAGAAAAGAAAAACTCAGAAAAAAAACTCTAGATCCTGAGATAAATAAGAATTTACCTCACTTTGGCTCTGATACCAACTGACGCGGAACCCTATGGCACAAGCCTCAAACCCACACGCACAAGTAGATAACGGAATCCAAAGATATGATAAACCCACCTCCTATGGCACCCCAAACTTAGAGAAGCTGAAACACCAATGATCGAAGGATTTAGATGAGAATCCGACAAACGCCACAACGAATAGTTGATAAGTTAGCCAAGATTCCTGGTGCAATTGATGAAAGCAAATCCTCACTCTCACTCAAAGCAATACACGCCAAAGGCATGAAAGAAATTCTGAAAAGTTTGATTAAAAGCTGTCTCTTACAATTGTTTCTTATCCTTATATAGTAAGGAGAAAAACAATTAAAACCCTAAGACACTCTTCTTGGGCCTGACTTAAACACATAAGGCCCAAGCCCAATCATATACTAAAATAACACATAAATATTAAAACATAAGCCCAAAACATGGCCCAACACTCTAAAACTGAAAAGGTAAAATATGGCCAGAATACAAGCCCAAACAAAGTTAAAATAAAACAAGTGTTAAATCATAAAAATGTAGCAAGCCCATCATATCAATGCTGAATAAATTAGACAGCGCTATCTCCATTACACACTTTAAGCAAGGTGAGTAGCTTAGGTGTGTCTTCAAGCTTCACGAGACATTTGCTAAAGGCAAGCTCAGTCAATTCTTGTGTTACTTGTTCTTGAATGTGTAAGTTCATAGCTGCTTTAAGCTTCTTAGCTTTGCTCCTTGTCACTAGTCCGCTAGGGAGCACCAATGGATCCTTGCTTCCTTGATTCTCGTGTGATTGTGTTTGCTGGTTCGTATCACCTTTACAAAATGTCATATCCATATTTTCATAAGATATAAATAAAAAATAAAATATCAATATTATGTCAAAACTTGAGTAGAGGGAGTAGTTATTGATAACTTTAGTCTCCTAATTCAAAACACCATGTATTTTGATAAGTTGAATAAACTGTCAAAATGCAAATTCTACTTATCAAAATGTATATTCTGCTTGGTAATACATATAAAAAACTTCATATATTTTCACCTTGAGCTTTTCTTGGAGATTTAAATGGTGGGATCTTTTTCTGTAAAAATAAATTCAGTTAGATTATTAAATGAGTGAAATATTATCAAAACTATTTTTCAGGTAATATAAATACCCTTACTGTCATCTTCTTTCTGGGTTGGCTTGATTGCAACTGGAGTTGATGTTGGTACAGGTTGTGATGAACTCTCCCTTATATTAGCTCTAGTTCTCTTCGTTGAAATGAAACACAAGATTATACATGAGAAAAAAAAAACTACTCAAATGGCAGCCATTACTTGTGAACATGGAGTTGGTTGTGATCTGTTGACATGTTGTGAACTTGGAGTTGTGTTTGGTCGTGAAGCAGCTTTCCATCTCTTGCTTTGTTTTGCCTTTGCTCGTTAACATGCAATTATATATATACAGCAAAGAAAGATGAGAAAGACGAGATATGCTATTTGAAGCCAATCCGAGATAATTTTTTTAAGAAAATATTGAAGTAATATATATATATATATATATATATTCACCTATTATTCATGCTTTACACCCTCTAGTATTATGACATCTAATTTTTCCTCCATTAGAAGGTGGACTTCAAATTTTCTTCAACCTTTTCCCATTCTTCGTTGTATGAATTCAAAATCTATAGTTATTCTTGCAAACAACAGTTATCCTCTTAGAATAATTCTTTTGGAATACATAATTTTATTATCTTTTAATTACCCATTCCTTTAAACCGTTTAAACACATTGCTACTTGTGACCTTCATTCCTATTTTTAATAAAGGTAACAGGAAGGCGCTGAAAAGAAACCGTAAAACAGATATTAAAATATATTATGATGAGTCGAAAAAATTTAAAAAGAAAATAACTAAGAAGTTTTAATTCAGTAGTACAAAAATCAATTTTCAAAATTGTAAGTGTCTTGAATCTTAACAAAATTCAACGCTTCAATTAATCTCCCACCTCTTATAATAAAAACAAATTGTAAGTATCTCAAACTAAAGTACTGGTGAAAGTCGACGGTATAAAGAAAGGAATATATTCATAATTATGATGGAGATAAAAGAGGTAAAAAAAAATACACATGAACAAGTGAGTGCAGAGTGCAGAGAGAGAAGTTGTATACATGTAATGTACTGGCCTGTAGAGTGTGTTTGATGGTAAATTGTTAATATATACAGAATAGACAGTACTAGGCTATGCAACTTCTGCTAAAAATCCACCCTCTTGCCTCTTGTTTCAGATCAGAGCAACTCAGAAATCTAGAAAATCTTGCTGCTTTCAAGGAATCTTTTATTGGAATACATCATTTTTTTATTGAATTTCTTTCATGCAGACTGTACTCTCTCACTGAAACAAAACACCAATTAACTGTTGGAAAAATCATCCTTTCACGTTTGAGAGAATCTTTTCATGGAATCTTTTCAACTTTGTCTACTCAAACTGAAACGCCTTAGTATTCTTTTAAATTTGTAAGTATATATGATTAGCGAAAAGGGTTTCTTTTCTTTTCTTTTTTTTTTCATTTTTTAACCAAGAACATAGAACTTTTTGCCCAGAAGTTTTTCACTGTTTCTGCTGTGTTGACTTTTACAAACTGTACTGTTTATATTAGCACACATGTAAGCATTAATTGTCGTATTTAGCTTTCTGCACTAGTAAAACGACACAGCTTGTTCAATTCTATCTCTCTTTTGTATTTGGCAAATAATATTACTGAGCATATGCATTTAAAGGCTGTGCACGTAGGTATAAATAACTCTGTAATTTTTTCCAATATTTCAGAAAATCTTCCCTTAAAAAATTGGACATTACTCACTCCATAATAAGCATGACAGCATTGGCTGGTGTGGCTGATGCGATTCCTATGCCGAGGAAGTTCTTCGCCTGAGCAGGAATTTGGACATGTTAACATAAAGAGGCACAGATGAAGCGTGTCGGCGAGCAAGTTTCATGGCTGGCTTTCAGTGGAGGGTGGCTATGTCGCTGGGCTACGATCGGTGGGACAGAGTCGTGGGCGATGCATGGAGGGCTGAGGCTGGCTTGGGACGGGGTTTCACTGGTGGCTTTAATTCATGGAACTGGCCTATGGCACTGCAGTTGGTAGCTTGTGATCCTCTTTTTATTATTATTATTACTATTATTTTTATAATATAAGCAAGTAAAGAGTTATTATTTGGGAATAAAAAGTTATTATTTTTTAATTTTTTCTTGAAATAGTATTATTTTTTACTTTATACATCAGCATTTCTTAATGGTATTGTGAATATTTATTAACTATAAAATACCATATTTACTATTTTAATACAAATTAATCTATAAATCTTAAATATTTTTTTTATAATTTTTCATTAACAAATTGAATATAAAAATTCTTATATTAATTGCAATTAATTTATTGAATAATTGAATTAAGATTATAATCTATTATTACGTGAATAAAAAATTATAATAATTAAATATAAATTAATCAAATTATTAAAAAATTATTAAAAAAATATTACAGCTGAAAATACTCTAAATTTTTATAAATTGATAAAATTAGATTAAAAGTAATAGTATCGATTTATGAAAATTTAGATTATAGCTAACAAAATTTCAAGAACAATTAACAATAGCTCAAATTATTTCTGATTTTTTTTTTCAAGTTATCATATTAATTAATATTTAATTATTACAATTTGTGCATTTAAATATTTAATAAATTATAATTTTAGTTCAAACTTCTAAAATAATATAGCAGTGTAAATACATATTTGTCCATAAAAAATCAACCCAGAAAAACACTGCTGATTGAACCGTACAATGAAAAAAATGCAGCAAATTTACCCAAAAAAACTAACATAAAAAAATAAAAAGGACAACCAAGGAACTAAAATCAGTGGACTTCTGCACCTGCAAAAATAAAACAGGAGATAAAAACCAGAAAAATGCTGCTAATTAACTCGAAAAAACAAGATCAAAATTAAGTTCTTCAGCCATCAACCTGTAAATCATATTTGCAACCTGTTAATTATGAACAGAAATTTTTTCACTGGGAATCTCCTTTAAAACAAAAAATCTTGTCTGTTCTGAGCAAAGCTAGCAAATGAGATTATACGAAAAGGTTCCTGCTTTATAATCCTAAGAATCATTCAAAATTCTGTTGTCTCTTCTTAGGAAGTTCGGATGGTTCATGTGTTTTTGTTAAAGGTATTATATATGTGGCAGATTTGTTGCAAAGTCATAGGACATTAGATTACTCACATTCGGATCTTTGGCTTGACTTCATATATGTCTACTATTTCCTATGCTAAGGTTTGCCCAGCCTAGTTTTCCTCACCTTTTACTTTATTTATTACAAAAACGAAAGCAAATTTATTTAAAGCATTTCTTATCTAATTCTTGCAAGTTAATTCTCCAAGGTAGAAACAAATTTAGTACATCAAGAACTAAAAGTAGTCCTAGGAAGACATTGATAATATTTCATAATCCTCGTCATTCGTAGTAAGTCCTAGAAATCAAACTTAATTTATTTTTATGTCTTATTCAGACCCCTTTATCCCTTATAGACGCTGAAAATCATCAGTCTAACATCTACCTAATTCAGTTTCAGAGATTATCAAACAAAACAGAGCTCAAATTATTCCTCTAGTGTTTGAAAGCATCCAAAGGAGCTGCTATTTGGTCGGAGCCACCGTGTGATGCTGATGAAGCTGCCATATGATACCGCTGAAGCAGCAAAGCAGCAACGCTGGCCGCTCACAATCTATTCCTTATTTCCCTCTATTAATGGAATAATTCGGTATAAATATAATTTAATTTTAATTCAATAAATTGAAAATACATTTGATTAATTAAAAAAAAAAAAACTTAATGGGGGTTACAAAACTAATTCAATAATGGAAAAAAAAAAAGATGAAAAATGGTATGTGACGGATGCACAAGCTAGACAAAAAGGGACATGTCACACCAAGCGTGAATTGGGGATAGCAATTTACACTTAGTGTTTTGCTTTATTATCAGCTTTTTTTTGTTTTTTTTTTGGTAAGGTTATTATCAGCCTATTTTGTCCAAGCATCCTTCAATATTTTCATTTTAATGGACTTCTTTCGCTTAATATTTCAGAACAATCGGATTTAAATATATTTATAGTGTAAATTTACGAGTTTAAAGTCTAAGTAAATATTTAACTATATTAATCCTAAAAATAAATATCTGATTAGGATTAATTTAGAGAGGAAGAATTATTCAATGCCCATAGACATAAATAAATGAATCCTACTTTTTTTTATAAAGTATTTATGTAACTATTGAATCTTGCATTCATATTAACTGAGTCATCCGTCAAACAGCTCATTCATTCAACAATATAATCCTTGCAATTGTGGCAAATTAATGAGGTCCTACTAATTAGGTCTACCTAAAGATGGTCCCAAATATTTATTGTAGCTTGGAAATCTTTTGTATGTGTGCAACAAAAGGATATTTTATAAAAGGCAAAATGACTTTCTTTCCCATCACCACCTTTAAAATTATTGTCATTGTTATTTTCAAATTGAGACCTAAATAATGAATCTCTAAACATCAAGCTAGTCAAAGATCAAGATACCACATTAAGAGAGTGCAAAAGAAAGAAAAGGGGAAAGTATAAGAATGTATTTTGTAGTTTTATTGATTTTTCACTTTAGAATTTGGTTCAATTTCTATCAAAATGGTATTTATGATATCGCACCATTAGCAAATAAAAATCATATCACGAGATATTAATTAAATATAAATTCAAGCATAAATCTTAAAATAAAAATAAGTGAAGCAATATGATATTTTATTATATTTTTTATTTTTAATTAATAATTATATTTTATTTTAATATGTTAGCATGTTTTAACGGCGTCAAAAAATTATTACTATTTATTAATAAAGAATACTATAAATACCATTTTGACACAAATTAAATTATAAATTTTAACGTCACGAAACCATAATATATTTTTTATATTTAAAAAAATTATTATTGTGAAACTATTGAAATTCTTGAAAGAAAAGGAAAATAGTTCATCCCTCGCCAAGAGGCTTGATTCCAAATGAATGTGCAATATAAGAAAAATAAAAAACAGTAACGATATTCATACTAAATTATAGAAAAGATGATTGATAAAATAAATTAGCCGTTTGACGACGAAATTTCATAACTATTATTTTAGCTTTGTAATAGTGATGGAAGGAAAAGCATGTGTGTGAGTATGTAAAAGGGAATGGATTTTTGGTAAAGGCAGAGTACTCATCAAGGAAAGGAAAGCACTTAAAAAGAGTAGTGATTCAGACTTTAGGGTTTTATGCTCTCATTATCAGCCACTTTCTTCAAAAATGGTACAAGATACACCACTTGCTCATAGTTATCACCTTGTTGAAAGCAACCCAAGAACTAACCCATGGCTAGCTCTTCCTCCTTATCATGTGGTCCTCCTAATAGGGCCAGTCTAAAGAGGTCAGGCTCAGCTAAAGAGACATCATTATTTGGTAAGTGGGAGAGAAAACGGCATGTATAAATGGAAACATAAAAAAAAATTATCGAAAAGGAGAGATTGAAAATGTACTAGCTATGGTCTCTCCTCAAAAGAACTTATGTCATTTCTGCTTATGAACTGTTGCCATTTCTAAATAAGGAGAGAAGCTGTTTCTTGAAGTTATGGCAAGAAGTGAATGGCAAGCTAGGGTTCTTTCCGTCGGAGAGATTAGGATCTTTTACACTTCTCTCGTTGACATGCATTAGCTTTAAGCATCAGCTATTCTACGCATGAGTTGGGAGAGAAGCCAACAACAACAACATTCATTTTTTCTGCTCACAGGCTATGGAAATGAAAGAAAGTGAGGGATAGAGAAATGGGCTTTTCTCCTTTGAATGAAAGCGACATTCAGAGGCTCACAGTCAAAGAAGCATAGGACTTGCTCATGAGTCATGATAGGCATGAGGTTCCCCCCCAATATATGCCATTTGAGTGAAATAATTGTACTTCCTTTCTAGGGTTTCACATAGCCACGTGGAGGCTTAATTTCTATTTTCCCAATTAAAATTGCTCAAATAAATTCTTTTTTTAATCTATAGCTAATCAACAATATATATATGTATTTAATAAATGGGAAGTTGTATTTTAAGTAAATAATGCCAAATTTAATAAAGTAATTTCAAACGATAATAATATATATAAATTATTACTTATTTCCTATTATTAGTGACGACCTGTGACAACCAACCCTACCCACATACCCAAAAGAAAAAGAGAAAAAAAAAAGGATATGGAGTCCATGCAACTTCTTCTCTCTCACCAGCACCTAATTAGTGAAGTGGCACCAAGCTTTGGTGTTTTTGAGCCACTCACTTCCCAAACATTGCTGTCTTTCTCGACCTTTCTCTTTCATGCTTTTACATCCAAAGACTCAACTTCTAATAATCTCTGAATTAAAAGGTTAAAAAAAGCTATAGTGTAGTCTCTCTTATTCTTAATTTGTCTCCAGTAAATTCCCCTTCCTTGGGTGCCTTAAACTCCCACCATAATTATTTGAAAATCCCTTCTCTTTCTCCCTCTATTTCTCTCTTTCTCTCAGTCTTTGCAGCCTCATGGACGCATTGTACTGTGTTGTCTTTCTCAAGTTCTAGTCCTTTAACTTTGGCTTTGTGGGGGAGAGAAGGTAAAATGGACTTCTCTCTCTCTATCTCTCTCGCCTACATAAACTTGTTGCAAACTCACCATCAACAACCTATGTGTATAACTCCTCAACATCCATAGACAAACAGTGTAATTTGCTGATCTTGATGGCGTTGATTCACAGTGACTAATGGCTGTCTTAATTTCTCACTAACATGGGTTTCTTCATTCCTTGCAGATCAAGAGAAATGGAAAAAAAAAGATATGGGATTTGCTAGAATCATTGTTCTAGATAAAGCTAATTAGCATCACCTTATATATATATATATATGTATATGCATGTGTCATTCTCAAGCTCAGTGTAGTTCTCCAGCTGCCTGCTTAATTCTATCTAGAGAACAGAAGGCTAGCTAGGTTTTGTTAGATATTGCCCATTGTAAATCTTCTTAATCTACCTCTAGATTCTTGAATATGTTTCTGTCAAGCAACAATGGCAATGACCCCATCTACTATAGTGAACAACAAGAAGGTTACTATAGGCCCTTTTTCAATGACAACATCACTCCCATTTCCAAACATGAAGAATCTCCTTTTTCTTTCTTTCACTCATCATCTCCTTTCCTTCCTTATGATCAACTAGAATTGCAAGACCATGATGTTTTTCTCCATCAAAGCCATGACCTTTTACTTCAGCACCACCAGCCCTTGATTAGGACTCTTGCTTCCACCACTGGTGCAGCACCAGCTGAGGCCATTCTTGGGATGGTGGATTCTAACAAAAATGATGCTATTAAGAAATCCCACAACGTTTCTTCGGATCAGATCCCAAGAAAGAGATCTTCCAAGAGAGATCGCCATAGCAAGATTCACACAGCTCAAGGACCTAGAGACCGCAGAATGAGATTGTCTCTTAAAGTTGCACGAGAGTTCTTTGATCTGCAGGACAAGCTTTGCTTTGATAAAGCTAGCAAAACCGTTGAGTGGCTACTCATACAGGCAAGGCCAGCAATCAAGAAACTATCTAGTGATCTCCCCAAGTTGAATTGCAGCTTCAGTGATGGTACTAAGAGTGCATCTTCTACTTCAGAGTGTGAAGTGGCGTCTGGAATTGATGATGAGGCAGCTGCCATGAAGGCCACCTCCAAGATTTCTAATGCTAAAGGCTCATCGCTATCATGTGTTAACAATAAGGGGAAAAAGGCTAAACAATCGCGTAAAACTGCATTCGACCCACTAGAAAGAGAGTCGAGGAGGGAGAAAGCAAGAGCAAGAGCAAGGGAAAGAACAAGAGAAAAGCTATGGAGTCGAAGAATCGACGAATCAAAGCTATGTGAAGAAGAAAAAAGCCATGAATTGAACCGATTAACCTGCTGGAGTCCCTTTGAAACAGGTGAAGAATCAGGCACCCTAACTCACACCATGTACCCTAATTCCTTGGAGATGCTGGCTCATGAGGTGCAACCACCAAGCTCACATGTACAAGACCCATTAGTAGCCACAGAAGCCATGATTGATGATTCATTTGTGATCATGGGGAAGTGGAGCCCATATTCTTCCATCATCAATCTGTACAATACTGTGATGCCCTAAGAGGTAAATTCTAGCCTTTCAGCTGAGTTAAATAGCATTAAATTGTCACACACACACACAATTGTTATTTTAAAAAACTAACTTACTGCAGCATCAAAATTGCAGAGTTGCAATCTTTCTTAAAGTCATGGGAGGCTTATAACAGTTGGATGATGATATGTCAAGTCAAGTGCATAAAAGAATTTGAAGAAAACTATGTATGGCTTCTCTTTTCTGTTTGGAACTAGTGTAAAAGAGAAGTGTATGTGTATCTTTCTTCCTGCAATTTTCTTTTGAACTGTTTTTGTCAATGATTAAATTGTTCATCAGCAGTCTTCAATTCTCCTCTCTCTCTCTCTCTCTCTCTCTCTCTCTCTATATATATATATATATATATATATATATCTACATAAAAAGTATTCCTCTAATGAGAAGACAGTCCCAGTATTCTCTTAGGGTTGCTTATGTCAATTGTTTGATTAACATAAAAATATTTTTATTTATATTGATATCCATTTAGTCAACATGCTAAGTTGTTCCTGTTAATAAAAGCTTAGCTTATCAAAAAGGAAACTTAAATATGAAATAGAAAGGAGCATGCAGAAAACTAGACCACTCATCAACAATCAACTCAAGTATTCACTATTTTTCCTTCAAGTGCTAGAAAACAATAATTTGTGAGTGCAACCTACCTGGAGAATTAATTAATTAATTAGTTTATTGAAGCCTTTAGGGCTTCATCACTAGCTAGGAGTATAGCATTAAAATATTACTCCAGATTTATTAAATTTCAGCTGCAATTTGGTAATGAAATTATGTTTTGGGTTAACAATTTTGAAGGGTTTGGCTCTGATTTGCATGATGGAAATGAGATGCATATGCATTTGATATACAATGTGTTCAGTAGAGTTCCTTTTGTTTGGATGTTTTTGTTGCCATTTAAGTGGAATGTAGGATTAGTGTGTACTGATAAAGGCATATCTGTGAGTGTGTCTGAGCAATTCAAAATCTGATATGATCTATACCAATGGAAACTTACACACATGTCAGTGATTACAAAAGCTAGTGAATGCACTACTTGATCATATTATGCTTGTCATTAAAGATCAGTTTTATCAATTAAATTGCAGAATGTACCTTTAGAAACTGTATGTTGTGGAGGGTTTCTGGGATGACAATCCACTACTTGATCATAATATGCTTGTGATTAAAGAAACTGTATATCTTAGCATGTTTTATCCTAAGTTGAGTGTTTTAGGAGAATCTGATGACTGGGTGTAGCCGGATTTCTCATCCTAAGTTTTTCCTTATTTATTAATAATATTTTGCTTATAAAAAAAATGTTCATATATTTCTTACAAGAATCTGAGTTGATCAATTTTCTGTCATTAAGAGGTTCCAACTAAAAGGGAGATCATGTTCTTGATCCAAAAGTAAGGGTCTTGTCTTTTAAGTTTAGTATCAATTAGAACCATCATTATGAGCTAGCTGTATATATGAGATTGTTGAATTGAGATTGTTGAATGAGATTGTTGAATTGAGATTGTTGAATTTCATATCGAATGTACAAAGGGGTTATGTGCCCCTTATATGGGTAATAGGCACTCCTTCTCTTGAGCTAATTTTTGGGGTGAGTTAGGCTTGATCCAAATTTAACAGAGATCTTGCACTACCTCATCCATTCATGCCCTAAAATTGCAAGGCTGTTTTGAAATTACTAATTTCAATAACTCACTTAACTTACTATTTTCCTTATTAATTAACTGTAGCACATCAATGAATTCTTCACTATCAGTGAGAATAATAATTTAGCACACATATCACTCAAAGTTTGGTACTTTATCAGAAATTGTATCATTGTGAAGACAATTGGAGATACACATATACTTCATTCTTTGCTCCTTTTCATGTATGGTGATATTGAGATCAAAACCCAGCTTTTTAGTATTTGCAAATCTTTGTTTTTATTTACTTATTTACTCTTTGTTGATTTTTTTTTTTTTTTTTTTGAGAAAGAGAAGTGTTTTTTAGGTATATTTAGAGATTGTATAGTGGAGAAAAATAATAATAATTTTGAAATAATTAAAAAAAGAAAAATGGTAAAAAATTATGGAACTGGGTAAAAGATTATATTATCCAAAGACCACCAACACTTTCACAATCAGAAAAATACCCTTCAATTGGTTATCCTCCAATTTTACTTTAATTGTAAAATTGCCCTTCAATTCCTGCAGCAAAATATTGCAGGGAGTTTAATGTATTGATTATTGATTGTCCTCATTTTAACCAATAAAATACTCAATTACATATTCCCTTTGGTCATTTTAATATATTGAATTACTTTTAAATGATTTATATAAGTAAAAAAATAAAAATAAAAATAATAGCCAAACTAAACACTCCTTAATTTTGGTAATTTTTTATGAAATAATATATGCTAATTTGAAATTTTTAACATTAAAATGGACGGTAATATTATGCATTAAAGTAATTTTGTATGTCTTAAGTTTTTTAATCCTTATCTGAATATATCATCTAGGTTTAGCTTCCATCAATGGAAAGAAACAAACGTAATTATTTTTATCGTTAATTATTAAATTAAATTACTTAATTGTTTTTAATTATTTATAAAATTTAACTTTGCTCGTAAATATTTATAATAAACCTAATGCATGTGTATGCAGGAATGACATTTAATTAAACATATAATCTTAGCTTCTATCTGAAATAATTCGAGTTAATAATTTTAAATTTGAGCAAATTTAAAAATTATTTAGTCTTATTGTTAAATTTGGATCAGGTCTATTAAATTTTCTATCCGATGTTAGGTCCCATATAAATATGTCACGCACCAGTTTGGGCATGAAGGAGTGTGTTGAATTCCACTCTGATTGTGAAAAGGGATAATTTGCTCTTTATACGGGATATAATCAGTCCTCTCTGAGTTAGCTTTTAGATTAGTTAGACCTGACCTAAATTTAACATTTATTGAGTTTAATTTATTATGGTTGTCTCTATATTTCAAAAAAATAAAAAAATAGCTACGGTCTAAAATACTACTAAATCACAATGTTCACTAATGTAGTCCATTCTTAATAATTGTAGAGGACATATTCTAGCACTATTATCACACATTGCAATAGCTAAGTCATAAATTTAAATAGTACATTGTAACATCCAACAAAATAAAAAAAAATTGGGGAAAATAAAAGTAATTTTAGCTCTAATTATTTTTTTTATATGTAATTGGTTTAGACTAAAGTTGGAATTTGAAATCTGATCTGTTATATTTTTGAAAATGACTTTAATATTAATAAGTTAAAAATGCATTAATTAGTTTCAACTATTAAAAAAACTTAATTAATTATTGTGAGCCCAAATGGTTTAGGAGCTGAAAATTAATTGGGTTGGTTGAGTTTGGGCTCTTACAAAGATATGCTAATCTTTGTTTGTGGATTTTAGTTCAAAGTCAATTGATTCACCTACTTGAATTGTGACTCTAATTTGCCCAAGCTAAGTTTCAACTCTAAACAATTTAAACGTGATTTTATTTTTCTTAAATTCATTTATTGAGATAAAATTCAACAATCACACTCTTATTTTTGGCTTTTTATTATTTTATTTTACTAACTAAATACTGCAAATAAACCTCAAAAGCTCATATTTAAATCTCAATCACATTCCATAATCAGGGAATTCATTGTTTAAATTTATATGCAGACTATATCATAGATAAAGTATTTATTAGCTTAATTAATATTTTCTTTTTTTTTTTATTTTTCCTTATTGAAAGTTAATTAATAAGTTAATCAATTTGGACTTATAACAATGATAATGTATAAAAAAATAAAAATATTTGATTGATCAATAGGTAAGAAATTAACAATATAATATAAATGGTTAAATTTTAACCTTTATAATTATATCTTATTAACATTTATTATACTTTAACAAAAATATTAACTCACAGGGTTAGTCTGGTGGAGTGCATCTCAATAAATTTTACTCCCCAATTTCCGATCTCCATTTCAAAAAAAACAAAAATATTAGCTATAACTCCTCATCCAATAAATTTCCGAGAAGAAAAATTTTTAAAAACCTTAGCATCAAAATAGATTACATGGCAATGGAACTAAAACTAATTAATAATTTTTCATAGACAAAAAGAGTAAGATGATTAGAATAGGTTGGTGCATAGGTGAAATTAAGGAGATGGCCATAATAGAGAAAAGAGGTAAGTGTGGTAGGAGCAAAAGTAGTGGTGATGGATTGGATTGATACAGCCAAATTTATTTTGGGCAATTGATAAAGTTATGGCAAAATGATGAGGGAGTTGACATTAGTGATTGCTTGGCCAACATGAGGTGACATTATAATGAAGGTAAAAGTAAAAATGGTATTATTTTATTACATTAGAAAGTGCTTGAATTGTATACCATTCTATATTTTTGTTGTAAAATATACTAATTAACTAACAAAACAGAAGGAACATAATATAAAATATTTTATGTCAAAAATTGTATGTGACAAAAATTTGAAGACACATGAAGATTATCAAATGAGATGGGAGAATTGAGTGCGTCGATCGGACATGAGAGTGGATAAAATGCAGGTCTAAGACCTTCTAAGTTGGTACAAGTAATCTATGCCATGCTTCAGAAGTAGTTTGGAAGGCTAACAATTTGTGGAACCAAAGATTCAGAAATAGAAGAAAATAGCTAACCTAAGACATGTCGATCACGACGAAACCAAGTGTAATAAGCCAGACGGAAGGAAGGGATAGATGGGGTAGCAAATATGTGATCTGCGAAACTATAGCTATGTAATAACAGCAACAACTGAGCACGCCACAAAACATAATTGGCAGACAAAGAATGAGAGGCAAGAGATTGATTAGTAGCATGCTGTTAAGCAAAATGTCTCTGATACCATGTACAAGACCTACCATGTTTGTTAATTGAAGATTCAAGAGTATACATATACGGTGCGATTTACAAGGACACACTTCCTATCCATCAATTTATTACAACAGAATAACTTTATTAGTGCCATGTTCGGAGTATTGTCTACCCTAAAAACTTTGCTTTACATTTTTTTACATTTTATAAAGGTATCCATTTATTTATTTGGGTCTATAATGGACCGGATTTAGACACTTATTTCTCATCATTTCTAATATTATTTTTGTGATAGAGGCCAATTATATGGCAAATAAAGAATTGGATATGGGATTCAACCCATATTTGTGTTTCTTTTAAAGGCCTACAAAGAAGGCTTTACTAAGATATTTCAATATTGGGCATTGACGAGTGTCTAGATCATGGTGCTCCTGAATATGGAAAGAAGAGCAAGGACACTGATGTCCAATGGAGCACTGTCTCTTGATCAAAGAATAGCCTAGAGGAGTAGCAAGGCGCACACTTGTAAATAAGAGCATACCAGTAGAATGGTGACTCTCGGCAAACGTGATGGTTGAAGCATTTCTTCTCTAGAAGTGCATGCTTCAAATGGAAGTGAGTTTCACGACAAGTTCATGATGGACTTCTACAGGGAATCCTAGTGAAGCCTAATGTAGAAGATACTCAATTTCAAGGGAAGAATTCTTTGGAACATGCAGAGTTATGGCATTAGGGTATGTGAGCTCAAGATATGGGGACACTAGTCTCCCACAATTTGGCGGCCAATAAAGTTAGGATCCTGGCAAACCAAGAGCTATTATAAATTGGCAACGAAATGCACTCCAACTAGTGGAGCTCTGACTCTTGATACACAAGTTGATTGTAGCCTCTCTCTTAGAAGTGCATGATCTGAGTGCAAGCGAGCTTGAAGGCAAGCTCGTGATGAACTTCAAGGGGAAGTAGGTTCATTAAAGCCTAATGTGACAGAGACTCACACTTAGAAGGAAGAATTGTTAAAAGATAGAAGACATTGATCAGGGAAGGACATATATCCACTAATTAAAAAAATGGATATATATGTGAAATTGCATGGCCCTTGAGGTTTCAAATTGGATAAATTCTTGTAAAGTATTTTGGAATTATTGAATCTCAACAAAATGATTTAAAACACAACGGATTTAGCATATAATATATAAATTTGCATGGAGAATACTAGGGAAAAAAAAAAGACTGACCTGATCATCACTTGTGATTTGCAATGAAAACAAATGTTCCCACATCATGATGAGGAAGAGGAATAGAAATCATGGGTGGTGCAAAACAGAGGCCCACCATCTTCGAGTTTGCATGTGACACGGAAGGTGAGTGTCATTATCACAATTGCCTGGTTTCACATCTGGCTTCCATTAACCCTTTGTGTCCTTTCTTTTTGTTTTGCCAGCCCAGGATTTGCAGAGATTTGTGCCAATCACCTGAGAGGGGGAAAAAAAAAGAGTGAACGTTACCCTTGCTTGTTTATGCACTTGCTATATAGCCTAATTGCTCAGTGTTTGTACACAGCTTGTGCCCCTAGCTAGCTAGAACAGCTTTGCATGAGGTAATGAACACTACAAGATCATGGGTTGAAAATGAAAGCTGTTTCCTTGGACAAAACTGAAATAAAGAGATCTAGCTGCATCTTTCTAATTAATGGTCATCACTGAATGTCGAATGCCAAGGTTTCATAAAGAAGTTGGTGATTTAGAACTCTCATGTGCAGGGTTGAGCTATTCAGTTCAAATCGAAAAAATTAATCAAACTGAATTAATTTAAAAATTCAGTTTGATTTTTTTATCTATTTCGGTTTGATTTGATTTTTAATATCAAAAATTTCAATTTTTTAGTTTAATTCAGTTTTGAGCAGAAAAAAACTAAAAAAATGAATCGAACTGATTAGTGATAATAATATATTATTTTCAATAATATAGAGATTATATCATATTAAAATTAAAAATATTTTAATTAAATTTTAAAATACTAAAAATAAAGTGTAAAAAAAAATTATTAAAAATTCAAATCGATTAAACCAAATTGAATCAAACCGAATCAGACCGATTCAGTTCAATTCAATTTCTAACCAAAATCGATTCGATTTGATTTTTATAAATACTAAAATTTTGATTTTCAGTTTCTTCAGTTCAATTCGATTTAAAAAATACTGAGCCCTACTCACAAGTTAACAATTCAAATTCTAATCCTAGCTTTTTTTTTATAAAAGAGATTTTATTAATAAAATTTTAAAAAATTTAGCATGAGAAATCCAACTAAGCTGAAGACTCCAAGAGACACCCAAATAAATCATGTCAAATGAAAAAATTTTGTACTGAAAATATATCAACTCAGATAAACTTATAACCATAGATCAAGAAAAAAAATCAAAGTCTGTAGAATATGCACAAATCAAAGGTAAAAAAAATAAAAATTGGATAAAGACTTAATATATTTTATATTAAACATAGTGACATTAACAACTGGTAAAAGTTAAAATTAAAATTTTTTTAAAAAATATTAAACATCATTGTAAAATATATATTTTTATATTAAATTAATTATTTATATAAACGAATTTGTGTAGTTGGAACCTATAAATAAATTGTGATATGAATTTATTACGTATATTATTTTTTAAATCTAAATCTATCCCAAATCTAATTATAACTATACAAACTCATCCTAGTCGGATATATACTTGAAACGTTGCTTCCTTAATCTAGAATAAAAAAAATAAGAGATAAAAATAAAGAAGGAAGTCTTTGTTTATTTTCCATTGTTTTGTTTATATGAAAAGCAAATAAAGGAGGAGAAGCAAACAAATAGTTTTTATTTTTTTGTGTGTTTAAAAAGCTAAAAATATTAGAGGAATTAAATTACTATTTTATTTTTTACAAATTTAAATTTATATACGAGTTATAATTGTAATTTAATTTCAATAGTATAATTTGACTCCCATTTCTCTATTTTCTTTCCCAATTAGAGAGATGATAAAATAATTGGTTATTTGCCTTCCTACCCAAAAAGAAATCACTTTTCAGCTACATTTTCCTGTTTCCTTATTTTTCAACCATCCAAACATAGTGCAAAGGTGCATGGAGACAGGGCACAAGAGAATTTTGGGACGCAAACATAAAAATTCAGAATACTATGTGGTAATACAGGACCCAAATATCTTAGCAGGACACTCAATACTCCATCACACATGTCAATAATGTTCCTGTAAAGTGGAGGAATATCGTATGTATGCGGTACTAGAATAATGCCATTTCTGGTACAGTCTCTCTCTTTCTTCCATTAGTCTTTAGTATGGTTAGCTAATCTCCGGTTCTTGTTTGGATGAGTGGAAAATATAAAGAAAGATAAAAATGTATTATTTTGAATAATTATTTAAATTTAACTTTTTATTATCATATTATAAAAAATAACTATATTCTTTATATCCATCCAATTATTTTTATTTTCTACTTTTCATATTATAAATATGAATTATAAATAAATTATTCAAAACGGAGCGTGTTACATCAAATGTGACATTAATTTGTATGATCAATGAACATATATAAAACAAACTATAAATTAAAAAAATACCAAAATTAATAAGAATAATAAAGCATTGAATTAATTTAAATTAAGACAAGAAAAACAAAATTATAATGTGTAGTCAATTTTTATAATTAATTAATATTTATTTTTTATGCTTATAAATATTTTTTTATATATTTATTTAATTATAATATAAATGTAAACTATGAAATTGAATAATGGTTAAAAGATATCTTAGCTATTTAAACTCCATTGCGATAGCTATGTGAGAAAAAGCAACATATGCTGTGACAGACTGACACTAAAGAATAGTACATGACCACAAGTACTAGTCATACTTATTGCAAGCTAGGAAGAGTCAATACAGTCATCACATGATACATGTAATAATAGCGGCTCAAAATTATGCCCATTTTCATTAATTAATTTTTTTTATTTTTTAAAATTAATTATGATTTAAGTAGAACATGGTAATAAATTTTAGGTAAAATTATTATTAAATTAAAAACCTCACTAATTAATTTTTTAATTTAAACATATATTAAAATATATTAAAATATTTATAATATTTTAAAAATTTACTGATTATTTTTTTATTAATTTTAATATTAAATATTTAACTATTAATTTTTATAATTTTAAAAAATTTATTAATTTTAAAAAAATTTATTAATTAATCTATCCACTTTAAAAATATTTTTAATTTTTTTTATAATATTTAACGATTAAAATTAATAAAAAAATTAATTAATAAATTTTTTAAAATATTAAAAAATTCTAATGAATTAATTATAATCGGTTGACGATCTAATAAATTTCTTTCTATACTAATTTTTTTAAATTTTAAATTAATAGTTATTATTTTGTCTAAGCGAAATTACTAATATTTAAAATGTTAAGAGATATTTCTTTTTTTGGTCCCCACAGACGAGGGGGTAGAAAATGGGGAGTTGAACCCATGACTAGCTTTAACATCTCCTGTATGCGTTGACACTCCAACTAAAGGAGGACTACAAATATAAGAAAATGAATTATAAATAGGTAAATTATGCTTTAATTTTTAAATTTTTAATATAATTAATAAATGAGTCATTTTATTTTTAAAATTGAATATTTAAATTTTTATATTTTTATTTTATCTAAATTAAAGATATTTTCATCATAAAATCTATTAAAAAAAATAAAAATATTTTAAATGCTACAACTGTCCTTTACGAAAACCTCATCCCCTCCCTCGTTCTCCCTTTACTTCCCTTTCCATTAATTCTCTCTCCCCACTGTCCCTCTCTCCACATCTTCATCTTTGACCTTTCTTCCTTACGCTGCTTCACATTTTTCTTTCTTTGAGCATCATGTATCCTCCCATCTATGGTGTCTCCAACATTTTCTTCATTTTATGCCTTTTTAATACCTATTTAATGCAAAATTCTTCAAATCAAGTTTTGGTTTTCACTTTATCTTCTTCAATAGATGAATCTTAAATTTCAACAGTAGATCTTCTCAATCTTTTTCGCTTGTCTAGATGCTCACCTTCCTCTTGGCTTTCAAATTCTTCCATCTCCTTCACAAACCCTACCCATACAACTCCACTAGACTTTGTTGAAATTCACATGGGACATAATTTGTATAAAGGGAGACAGTACTTGGATATGAGAATTTGATACTAGAGTATTGGAATTTACTTTAGGTGTTGGGAAGAAGATGTGGAGAGAGAGAGAGTGTTAATGTAGGGGGAAGTATAGAAAGAAAGAGAGAGAGGGTGAGGTTTTTTTAAGGGGTATTTTTTGAATTTAAAATATTTTGCTCTTATTTTTAAAAGAATTTTAGGATGGAATAACTTTATGTTTGAACACGGAATAAAAATATAGGAAATTAAATGTTGATTTTTAAAAATAGAGGAATTAAATGTAATTTATCTATTATAAAAAATTAACTCTTTTAAATAAATCAATACTTATTCTAATAGCTACTAAAATAATTAAAACCGTCAAATAAAATTATCAACTAAATGCATTATGTAACTGGGAAGAAAAGATCAGGACACGACACTTGAATCAGGGTTTAAACTCCCGAAGAAATGAATGAGCTGAATTTGATGGTTGGGGAGTTAATGGAGTTGATTGCTAATTCGGATAAGTTAAGATTTTGGGAGGTACTCAATGTGAGATTTAAGGAGAAATTAAATGATGTTGAATTAGAATTGGTTCAGAAATATATATATCCTAATCGTATTTACACTGTCTGTTCTACGTTCTGTCAGATTGAATGGAAACATAATGATGAACAGTCGACTAATAAATGTAAAACCGATTAGCCCATGTCTTATCCTTTCATCTGCGTCATATCAGTTCATCCCATAATGTGGAAATTAGAGGAGGAAACTATTATGATAAAAGGTTTATATTTATTTCCTGATGGAATTAGGTCGTACTCAATATATCTCGTCTCTACTAGAGTCAATACTCTTAAATCACTAAAAAATTAAATCGTACTGAATATATTCCGTCTCTACTAGAGTCAACACTCTTAAATTACTAAAAATCGGATCGTGGACATATGTCTTGATCGTAAAAATTCTTATATATCATATGTTATAATATATTAACTCTAATTTTATTTTTATCATTATAATACATAAAAAGTTTTTGTATAATGACTGATGATGCTTTTTAACTTAAATAAACACTTCTATTTCAAAAAAAAAAATAAAAAAAAAACTTAAATAAACACTTATTGTTCAGATTTAATTCCATATCTATTTACACGGAGAGAAGCAAACTGGTAACCCATGAAAATGCTTTACCCAGATGCACAAACCGATGAACCCATCTCAATTTCTATCCTTAATTACAATCTTCTATTTATAGCCCTTATAAAAATCTGAGTAAGAAAACCCTAACCCACAAAAGTTCTTTTTTTTAAATAAAATATTTTGCTGTTTTGCGCTTGTTGAGTTCTTTTCGCAGATCTACAACTTTCCCAAAATGTTATGGATCAGAGTTGCCAGAACCCTAGAGAGGCTCAGATCATCAATTACCAAAATCTCTTTTCCAACCTGGAAAGAGGATAAGTTGATAAAAAAGCAAACTCCATGGAAATGAAGAACCCTGATTCCTTTGTGAACAGAACCCAAAATAACCCACAAGACAACAATAATCTTTAGCCAAGAAAAAACTCATAAAGACACAAAACAGAACGATTTCTATTCTACCCAAGTCAGAAGAGGAGGTGAGGGAGAGAGATGAAGGGAGTTACAAGCAAAACCCTAAACGAGATAAAACGATAGACACCCAATTCTGATGTTTCTGACACAGTGAAAACATCATGAACATGCGGGAGCTGATGGGAAATTCTTGAAAGTGAAAAAGAAAATCCAAAACCCTGCATAGATCTAAAGAAACATATTCTAGTGGACACAGGGAAAAAAAAAAAAACCCTAGGAGAGAGAAATAAAAGTGGGGCAGAGCATGGAGTTGATGGCAGAAATGAGGGAGAACTATGCTTGCCACAAGGAGATTGAAGACAGGTTTTTGTTGGTTGGACCATTTTTTAAAGAAATTGAAGGTACAAAAAAGAGTGACACTCTCAGGCCAGCTCAAGAGAAAGGCAGATGAGACATAAATAAAGCAGCCATGCCCATGGGTACAGCACTAAATTACATTTACTAATGAAATGACTGTCCCTTTCTCTTATATGTGGATATATGCAATGTAACTCAATTATTTGAGCTAAAAAATAATTGCTCCACTGCCCCCCTTTGCCATTGCTAATCTAGCTAACACTCTTGATATTCATAATAATTGCATATACGGACGGAGAGATTTGAAAAATGAAAAAATAGAAACAAGTAATATATAATTTCGTCAGCTTTTCAGTGTATTATAAGTCAATGACATATTAATAAATATAAAAAATTTTAAGTAGGTTGAGCTTTCAATTAACCGTAGAAAATATAATTTTACTATAAATGAAGGCCCATCTTCCCTTTCGGTACACAAAGCCAAAGCCCAAGCCCATCAAATTTGAATTAGCTTGTTTTCTGAAGTTTGGGTGTGGTCTGGTCATGCTTGCATCCTAAGTCTGTACTCTGTAGGCTTTTGTTTGCCAGTTGCATTGGGCTTAATTAGGGCCAAAATTAAAAAGACAACTTTTTTGGGCTTTTTTCTAATAATCATAAAATTTTTACTAATAAGAAACATTCTATTAAAGGATTTAATGTTTTCACTTTTCCTATTTTTGTATACCTTTTAATTTTGATAAATACAATAAAATGGTGACATTATTGTTACATATATCAATATTTCTTTGCATGTCAAAATTTTTCAAAAAAAAAAAAAAACTAACATTAGTTTATTCTGTTATTAAAATTGATGCCAGCGTTTTGCCAAATTTTTTATATTTAATAAAATATTTTTAAAAAAAGTAAGAAGAAAAATCATATATTTAATCTCTGGAAAGGAAATATAAAGGAGGTCGGTGGTGTTATAGTTGGCTATACCTCCAAGCTTTTAACTCTAATAAGTATAAGCAAGAATGATAACGAATCGGATATTTTTGAGTATCTGATTCGATCGAATTCTAATATAATAGATTTAGATAATTATAATTTAGAATGGATTCAAATTTAAAAAATAATAGTTATTGCAGATTCTGATCAAATTTGAGATTTATAAATAAGATATCAACGGTTTGAACCCGTTTATATAAATAATTAATTTAATATAAAAAATATATTTTATTATAATATTTATAAATTTATATATTGTTTTATTTAAAAATTAAAATTAAAATATTTTTTAAAATTATTAAATTTTTTAAATGAAAATTATTAATAAAAAATATTTTTTATATAAATTATTAATTAAAATATATAAGACTAAACGAGTTTGAGTTTTATTCGAATAATAATAATCGGATTTGGTACGGGATAAAATATTATTAATATAAATAGAGATCAAATTCGGATAATTTAATTTTTATGGTTATTCTATCTATGTACGGTGTTAGCCGTCTAATCTTGTTCCAAACAAGTATATATATGGGAGATAAAAATAAATAAACCAAATTTCATTTGCAGACACCAAAGATATCCATTCTAGCAAAAGAAAGAAAATGAAGATTGAAGTTTTAGATTGTTACCTTGGATAATCTTTAAGCAACATCATCTCGTATGTATGTATGTATTCTCTGCCACTTAATGCATACATATGGAGGAAATCTAAGAAACAAAAATAAAAAGTAAAATATAAATAATGATAATACACGGCACCAGAATACAACCTACATAAGCTCAAATCAACAATGAAGAAGAACTAAAACAGAGAAAGAAAGAATGGTGTGCTTAAGAAACAAGTTTTTTCTTCATAAGCTAGCTAGGGTAAGAGTTGCAGACCAACCTCAAAAATCTGCAAACTTTGATATCCATGAGAGAAAACGAAGACAACCCAGAAAGAAAAAGGACAGATTGAAGAGACCAAAGCATGGAAACAAAACCAAGAATCATCTGATCATAGGATCATGTCATGAGTTTATATGTAAACAGAAGGCTATACAAGAAGAGAAGGACAAAATTTAACAGCTGATGCGCAGAAGACAGTAATATAAAAGAAGAAGAAGGAGAGAAAAAGTTGGAAAATTGATGGAGCAATAAATGCAACATATCAGAATCGAAATCTTTGGTAGCACATATTTCAGAGAGTAGCTAGAAAACTAGGGTTTTATAACTTTACTATTACTATGTGCGTGGGTACGTACGAGAGAGGAATGGAACAACGAGATCCACACATCAAGGAAATTTGAACATGCAGTTGAAAAGGTAGTTAATTGACTTGGTAATTTGTGGAGTTTGGCTTTTAGTTATTTTGTGGCGATTGTACAGTGTAATTTAGATGCCAGAGATCGACACCTTGCTTGTGGGGGCTGCTCTTTGTGCCCCATTCGTACCTGGGAGTGCAAACCCAACCCTTTTCTACAGAGTCTATTTCTGTCTGGATTCTATAGCAAATTAAATTTTAGATCCACTCGTTTTCACCGCATCAGCCTCGTACACACACACACACACATATATATATATATATATATATAAATGACTTTAAAGTTATTTAATATATTTATGATAAAATTATGGAAAAATTATTATTTTTTTCTGAATTATAATGTAATTAACGAATTTATTTCTCTATTTTTAGAATCAATATTTTTATTCTTAAAATTTTATTCCGTAAAATTAGAGATCTCTCCCTGAAAAATGCCATTAGTGATTGCAAAAATAATCCAACTACCTTTTTTAGAATTCAAACACTTTAGCCCATAAAATTTAATTCCTACAAATTTATAGGTCTCTCTCTCAAAGAATTAAAGGAAAAAATATATTTTTGTCCTTAAGATATTACATAATTAACAGATTTGTCCCTCTATGTTTTGAATTCAACACTTTAGTCCCTGAAATTTAATTTCGTCAAAATTCAAAGAAGAAAATCTCAAACTCAATCTCCATAAACATATAAAAATTTCAATAAATTTAAGATTCAAATTCAGCAAAAATAATAAAAATCAAAATATATAAAATTTAAATTATTAAAAATAAAAAGTTAAAACTCAATAGAAATTGTTTTTGTAATGTTGGTCGCTGTCGATCACTGCTCGCCATTTGAAAAATTCATTAAAATATCTCTGATATTTTAAAAAGTCTGCTAATTAGTTTTTTCATTAATTTTAGTCGTTAAGTATTATAAAAAAAATCTAAAATATCCCTGATATAAATGGACTAATTAGTAAACTTTTTAATAATTTGAGAGACTAACTAATAATTTTTTCTAAACTATAGGGACTAAATAGTAAAATATTTAGTGATAAAATTAATAGAGGAACTGACTAATAGTTTTTTAAAATGTCAGGGATATTTTAATATATTATTTAAAATTGAGAGACTAATTAGCGAGTTTTTCCATATTATATGGACTAAATAATAATTTTTATTTTATTATTGATAAGGGTATTTTTGAAATTATATTTATTCTCTTTCCTCTGATCAAGTGGAAATCATTGACTTAAAAGTAAGTTTTGACGGAGGGATCCTGGATTTTGACGGAATTAAATCTCAAGAATGAAAGTGTTGGGTTCTAAAAGTAGAGGCACAAATTTATTAATTATGTTATATCTCAGGGACTAAAAAGTAATTTTTCTAAAAATTAATATTATCTTATATTTATTATTAAAAGAGATTTGTCCGGAAAGATAAATTTGTTAAATTTGGATCAGGTCTAACTCATCTCAAAAACTAGTTCAAGAGGGATGCGTGTCTAAGGTTCTTATAAGGGGCATATTATCCCTATCTCAAATCAATGTGGGATTTAACACACTCCTCTCACGCTCAGAACTATAATAGAGTGTGGCATATTTACGGGAGATCCAACATCAATGGGAGACTTTAATACCATGTGAAGAGAAGTATGAAAAATAAATCTTGAGTTTATTAAAACTTGTAAGAGAATATTATGTCTAGACAATGTTCAATAGAACTTATATATAGTCCTCTAATACACTTGGTGAGAAACAAATATCAAAACAGTCCTTACTCTTATAAAATATAATAAATATGTCTATGTCTTAAAATATAAAAATATACAGCATTGAGACACGCCCCTGCAAGTTGGAACTGGGAGGGAGAGCAGTGGCAACTTAGAACATAAGTGTTGATGCTGATCTAAAGACAGCGGCTTTATGAGCAGGTTTGGCAGCTGTGCGGTGGTGGAGATATGAGAGGGACTAATGAAGCCTCGCTAAAGTTGTTCATGGACTATGTGACAATCAATTGCAATATGTTTTATATGCTCGTGAAAAATTGGGTTAGCAGCGATGTACAAGGCAGCTTTGTTGTCACAGTGAAAAGTGACTGGTAATTGAATAGGTACCTGCAAGTCTCAAAGAATATAAGAAATCCAGAGTAATTTACAGACAGTACTAGACATTGCCTGATATTCAGCCTCAGCAGAAGATTTGGACACAGTGGGTTGTTTCTTAGTCTTCCAGAAAACCAATGAAGAACCAAAGAATATACAAAATCCAATAAGAGATTTTCTGAAAAAAATACAAGAAGCTCAATCAAAGTCACAGTATACTATGAGAGGCATTGTAGCAGTGATAGGAAAACACAAGCCTGGGTTTATAGTGCCTTTCAGATACCGAAGGACATGTATAACAGCCTCCCAATGAGGCTTTCTGGGTTGATGCATGAATTGGCTTAGATGCAGAATAGCATAACTCTGGTCTGTTAAATTAATATAGAGTAATCTCCTAATCAATTGTCTATAAGCATGAAGGTCAGAGAGAATATCCCCAACATCCAGAGAAAGATGCAAGCCTTTGGGCAAAGGGAAGGGGGCTGCTTTGCATGACTGCTGTAATACCCGGCTAGACTCCGGTATCGGAATTCCTACCGTCCGGTGGAATCTCGGATGTCAGAGGCCTCTAGTAGGGTAGAAGCATGTTTTCATAAAATGTTTTAAGGTATTTCATGGTTTCAAGTAAAATGGAAATGAGTTTTTGCATAAAAACAACCTTGGAGGAAAACTCAGGTTCGGCCGCCGAACATGCATGCCTTCGGGAGCGCCTTTAGGCCCCCGAAAGCATAAGTGAGGAAAGTCCAGGTTCGGCCGCCGAACCTCAAGTTCGGCCGCCGAACATGGCATGCATGCGGAGGCACATTCGGCCCCCGAACGTGGCCTGGCCAGCCACTATAAAAGGGTCCCTTAGCCGAAAACAGGCGAGCTTTTCCCCATTTTCGGCCAAGGTGAGCTTTCCGCCGCCCCTCACCGATCTTTGATGTTTTTCCTCTAGATCTTTCAAGTTTTTCACTTGTTTTAACTTCGTTTTGAAGATTTGAGCTTTTGAGCAAAGTTTTGGAGCTTTGAGGTTCAAGAACTCGAATCTCTTCCAACTCCAAGTTTGGTCGCCTCTACTCTCGATCTTCAAGAGGTAAGAGTCGATCTCTAGCTTATGTTATGTTTTAAGTAAGTTTTATGAAGTTCATGGGGGTAGAATGCATGTTTAGGTCATAGTATGTTTATGGGTTTTATATGTGTTTATGCACAATGTGAGTTGCTTGTGTGTTGTAGTTGGGGTTTTTGATGGTTTGATGCCCCTAGGAACTTGTATGTTTGCTTGTGTATGATTGGGAATGTTGTAGAATAGGTTTATGCATGTTTGGATGAGTTTGGAGGCAAAAATGCATAAGGGAACTGAGTTTCTGCCATTCTGGGAGAAACCAGGTTCAGCAGCCGAAGGAACTTTCGGCCGCCGAACGTGCTTGTGGAGGCAGCCTTCGGCTGCCGAAGCTTGCCCCCGAAAGGAGACTTTCGTCTCTGTCTGGGACTTTCGGCCGCCGAAAGTGCCGCCGAACATGCATGAGTTTCGCCTCTGTCTGGGAGTTTCGGCCGCCGAAGGTGCCGCCGAACCTGCCTGACTTTCGGCTCTGGAGGGACTTTCGGCCGCCGAACCTGCCGCCGAAAGTGCCCTATTCAGCCTTTTCTTGCATGTTTTTCTATGATTATTCTATGATGTTTTAGGGGGTTTTTGGGGAATAGTTTAGAGTTATGTTCATGTTTGTTTGGTCCCTCATTTGAGTCCACCTGTGTAGGTTCAGACCCGAGGAACCGAGGACCCCAGCAGTGAGTCTGTTGCCCCAGTGTCTGGTCAGAGCTATCCAGAGGTGAGTGGAATAACTTATTATGTTTTAAAGAAAAGAATGAACTTTTCAGCATGTTTCACGCATCATGAATGCCATGTGATGAATTAGGTTGCTTGCATTAGAATTCACGAATATGTTGCATTGCATATTTTTATGTTGATGTGGATGAATGTTAGATGATCCATAGCCCTCGATCTATGATATGACGATGTGATATATACGGTACGGAATGTAAGACCAGTGGGACCTATTCTACGTTCGCTGGCACTATGTAAGGGAAAGACCAGGACCCATTCTACGTTCTGGCACAGTTGGACACTGTTATGTTATGATATGTAAGGGAAAGACCAGGACCCATTCTACGTTCTGGCACAGTTGGACCATGTAGAGGGCTATTGGTGACAAGTTCATCCTTGATGTGATTAGCTGTGATGTGATGCATTCCATGATCCATATGATTTAAATGTTTTTACTATTCTGCTCATTGGGCTCTAGTAGCTCACCCCTCTCCCATTTCCCCAGGATTGCAGGTACAGGGTAGACCAGGAGGTTTACAAGAGTAATGAAGTCTGATTTATGTAATAGATAGTGTGGACATGATAAATGTATTAATGTTATGTAATAGTACAGTTTCAGTCATGTAATGATATTGAGGATTAGATATTGTGCTTGACATTGTGTATGAGGTATCCCTTTTATTACATGATAAAAAATGTTTTATAATGTTCATGAAAGCCAACTCATCTCATGTTGTATCGCCCGCTGGGGCATTGATGAGATCCACAGAGGGATCACGATTATGATCATGACTATGTACATGTATGTTCAGGTTGAGTTGGATGTTTGAAGGAAAAGTTTTAAATTTTTTTGTATGTTGTTGATCATGTATGGGATTAAACAGGTTTTCAGGATGTATGTTAGGCTTGCTACGGGTCCCGGCGGCCTTAAGCCGATCTGGATCCTAGCGCCGGTAACGGTCCGATTTTCAGGTCGTTACAGAATGGTATCAGACCCCTAGGTTCATAGGATCGGACCTAGAGTGTCGGGCTCATAGATGTTCTAAAAGGTCAAGCACAATAGGAAGATCATGTCCACTAGGATAGGATGTTGAGTCCTGTCTTGTATGATGATGTGAAATGCCATGATTATATACATGTGCATTGATGCTATGATATGAATGATGTATATGTGATGAGGGTTCATGTGTGCCCACATGAACCATATGATGCTGATGTTGTGTGATGTGTACTGTTTTTCAGAAAACAGGATGAGAGGAACTCGTCGATCTGCACGATTGACTAGAGTGCCACCTGAGGATGAGGGCACGAGCGCCCATCCTCCTACATTGCCTAGGGCAATGTCTTGTAGAGCAAACAGAGAAAGAGTGTCAAGGGACCCTAGAAGGTCTTTTGATGCTAGCAGAAGGGGGACAGATAGAGGAGGAAGTTCTTCAGATGTGAGGGAGGTTACGGAAGAGGATCAGAGGAGGGATGGGAACCTGGATGTTAGCATGGAGGAAGAAGGGACAGGGGAGTCTCAGGGAGGCGTTCAGGCCTCGGGGTATGGTTTTCCACCCCACTATCCACCCTTCCCACAGGGTTCAGGGTACCCGATGGGAGGTACATCGAATTACTCCAGCTTTAACCCCTACCCTACCTACATGCCTTATCCACCTTTCTATCCACCTTACACACAGTACCCAGCTTATCCACCCTCACCCTTCTATCCAAACCCGGCAAACCCCACCTCGGGGAATGCTGCACCCCCACCTCCACCACCTACAGAACCAGCAGCCCCAGTTACTCAACCTCCTAGATCTAGCTCAGCCGGAGGGAGCAAAGTAAAGATGACAGATTACCTTAAGCTAGATGCTCCCAAATACAAGTCAGGGGATGACCCCTTTAAGTATCTGAGAGTAGTGAAGACAATAACTGATGAGCTAGGGGCGGATGATAGCAGGGCCATTCAGATGGCAGGGTTCACCTTAAAGTGCAAGAAGGCACGGGAATGGTTCAAGTGTTATGTGGACCCGAGACTAGACGGCATGACATGGGAGGAATTTGCGAATGAGTTCGCTGGATGGGCTTTTCCAGACAGTTCCAGAGAACTGAAGATGATTGAGTTTGAGCAACTGAGGCAGTCAGAGCACATGGGTGTAGAGGAGTTCACGGATAAATTCTTGGAGCTATTGCCTTTTTTAGGGCAAGCTCTAGATACAGATACGAAGAAAGCCAAGAGATATGTTATGAAGCTGCATTCTAGGTACTCCTCGTTGATTCAGTCAGCTGAGAGAGAAAGTTTCCACACTGTGGTGGATATGGCTCGAAGGATGGAGGCGAGTGCTATTGTTGAGGGGTCAGTAAGACCCCAGGCAGAGGAGGACCAGGTTTCTCTTCTCAGAGCTCAAGTAAGAAGAGGTGGGATAACACCACCAAGAAGCCGAAGAAGAATAAGTTTTGGAATAAGTTGAAATCCGATCTGGGATTTGGCGGTGGCTCGAGCTCAGGCTCAGATGGTACAGAATGCCAGAGATGTGGAAGACCACACAGGGGAGTGTGTCGAGCTGGGACTAATACATGTTTCAGATGTGGACAGGAGGGACACATAGCTAGGGAGTGTCCTAGAGCACCTTTTATGGGCCAGCCCCAGCAGACAGCTTCTGGTAGTGTGGCACAGCCAGCAGCTCCAGCCACAACTCAGGGCAGTGGCAGAGGTAGAGGGAGAGGGGCAGCCTCTTCTTCTGGTTCCCGAGGTGAAGGTCCATCAGCTCCAGCCATGATCTTCACCATGACTCAGCAGGAGGCTAACACATCCAACACCGTGGTGTCAGGTAATCTCGTCATTGGGTGTTCTGATGTGTATGCTTTAATGGACCCGGGTGCATCTCATTCATTTATTGCTCCGAGAGCCGTTGAGAGGTTGGGTCTGATAGTCTCTGGGTTAGAGTGTCCCCTATGGGTCAGTGGACCCAAGTGTGACCCGTCAGTGGCAGTGTCAGTCTGCCAGTACAGTCCAGTTTTTATTGAGGGAAGATGCCTCTCCGCCGAACTTGTGGTTTTAGATTTGACAGACTTTGACGTCATTCTAGGGATGGATTGGCTATCTACCCATGGTGCTACCTTGGACTGCAGAGACAAGGTAGTCAAGTTCAGAGATCAGGACGGGTCAGAGGTCGTCTTCAGAGGAGACAAGAGGGGCACACCTAGAGGTCTGATATCAGCTCTTCAGGCTCGTAGGTTGCTTAGGAAGGGATGTCAGGGGTACTTAGCTCATGTGAGAGAGCTAGACAGTCAGGTCAGGGAGCCAGCCTCGGTGCTAGTTGTCAGAGAGTTTCAGGATGTCTTTCCTGATAAGCTTCCAGGTTTACCACCTGCTAGGGAGATAGAGTTCGAGATAGAGTTGATGCTTGGAACTAGACCGATCTCTATCCCTCCCTACAGGATGGCCCCAGCCGAGTTGAAGGAGTTGAAATAGCAATTGCAAGAGCTGGTAGAAAAGGGCTTCATCCGACAGAGTACCTCACCTTGGGGTGCTCCGGTCTTGTTTGTGAGAAAGAAGGATGGATCCCTTAGACTTTGTATCGACTACAGGCAGTTGAACAAAGTCACTACCAAGAATAGGTACCCTCTGCCAAGGATCGATGATCTATTCGACCAGCTAGCAGGAGCGGGTTGTTTCTCCAAAATAGATCTAAGATCGGGGTACCATCAGCTAAGGATAAGGGATGAAGATGTGCCAAAGACAGCTTTCAGGACCAGATATGGGCATTTTGAGTTCCTTGTGATGCCGTTTGGGTTAACCAACGCCCCTGCAACATTCATGGATCTCATGAACAGAGTGTTTAGTCAATACCTGGACCACTTCGTTATTGTCTTCATAGATGATATGTTAGTGTATTCCAGGAACACAGAGGAGCATGCCCATCATCTGCGGTTGGTCTTGCAGACCTTGAGGGAACATGGCTTGTATGCCAAGTTCTCTAAATGTGAGTTCTGGCTGAGGAGCATTTCGTTCTTGGGGCATGTAGTGTCAGAGAATGGGATTGAGGTGGACCTCAAGAAGACAGAAACTGTGGCTAACTGGCCTAGACCCACTTCAGTGACAGAGATTAGAAGTTTCTTGGGTTTGGCAGGTTACTACAGGAGGTTCGTTCAGGACTTCTCAAAGATAGCAGCTCCTCTGACCAGGTTAACCAGGAAGAATCAGAGGTTTGTGTGGACCGACCAGTGCGAAGAGAGTTTTGAAGAGCTTAAGAAGAGGTTGACTTCAGCACCAGTGTTAGCTCTGCCATCTAGTGATGAGGACTTTACGGTCTTTTGTGATGCATCCCGTGTGGGACTGGGTTGTGTACTAATGCAGAATGAAAGGGTGATCGCTTATGCTTCTAGGCAGCTGAAGAAGCATGAGTTGAATTACCCCACACATGACCTGGAGATGGCAGCAGTAATCTTTGCACTCAAGATGTGGAGGCACTACCTCTATGGGGTTAAATGTGAGATCTTTACAGATCATAAAAGCCTGCAGTACATCCTGAGTCAAAGAGATTTGAACTTGAGACAGAGGAGATGGGTAGAGCTGCTGAGTGACTATGATTGCAAGATTCAGTACCATCCGGGTAAGGCGAATGTTGTGGCGGACGCCTTAAGCCGAAAATCACTCGGCAGTTTATCCCACATATTGGCAGAGAGGAGGCCAGTGGTGAAGGAGTTTTACAAGCTCATTGAGGAAGGTCTACAGATGGAGTTGTCTGGTACAGGTGCCTTGGTGGCCCAGATGAGAGTGGCACCCGTGTTTCTGGAGCAGGTGGCTCAGAAACAGCATGAGGACCCGGAGTTAGTAAAGATTGCCAGGACTGTTTAGTCAGGCAATGATAGTGAGTTCAGATTCGACAGCAAGGGGATCCTCCGCTATGGGAGCAGACTATGTGTACCAGATGACATAGGGCTAAAAGGAGACATTATGAGGGAGGCTCATAATGCAAGATACAGCATTCACCCCGGAGCCACCAAGATGTATCAAGATTTAAAGAAGGTTTATTGGTGGCCAGCTATGAAGAAAGAAGTGGCACAGTTCGTGTCAGCCTGCGAAGTGTGTCAGAGGGTGAAGCTGGAACATCAGAAGCCGGCTGGAATGCTTAACCCGCTACCTATTCCAGAATGGAAATGGGAAAATATAGCTATGGACTTCGTAGTGGGGTTACCGGCGGCGTCCAACAGAGTGGACTCCATATGGGTGATTGTGGACAGACTCACCAAATCTGCTCACTTCATTCCTGTCAGGAGTGGCTACTCTGTGGACAAGTTGGCGCAGGTGTATGTAGATGAGATCGTTAGGCTGCATGGGGTTCCTGTTTCGATAGTGTCAGATAGAGGGCCCCAGTTCACCTCCAGATTTTGGCGGAGTCTGCAGAACGCCATGGGTACCAGGTTGGATTTCAGTACTGCCTTCCACCCCCAGACTGATGGACAGTCAGAAAGGACCATCCAGACTATCGAGGATATGCTCAGAATGTGTGTGCTGGACTTTGGCGGTTCTTGGAGGCAGCATCTGCCTTTGGTGGAGTTTGCCTACAATAACAGCCATCATGCTAGCATCGGGATGGCTCCATATGAAGCTTTGTATGGAAGGAAGTGCAGATCACCTGTTTGCTGGGAAGAGGTTAGAGAAAAGGCCTTGGCAGGGCCTGAGCTTGTTGAGATCACCAGCAGGGTAGTACCCATAATCAGAGAAAGAATCAAGACTGCTGCAAGCAGACAGAAGAGTTATGCAGACATCCGCAGACGGCAGTTAGAGTTTCAGGAGGGGGATCTGGTATTGCTCAAGGTGTCTCCTATGAAAGGAGTGGTTCGCTTCGGAAAGAAAGGTAAACTAGCCCCATGATACATCGGACCCTTTGAAATCTTGCAAAAGATTGGGAATGTGTCGTACAAGCTGGATTTACCTGCTTCAATGGAAAGGATCCATCCGGTTTTCCATGTTTCAATGTTAAGGAAGTTTGTGTCAGATCCGAGTAAGGTTCTTAGTGAGCCTGATGTGGAGGTCCAAGAGGATCTCACCTATGTTGAACAGCCAGTATGGATCATAGACACCCAGATCAGAAAGCTAAGAAACAAGGAAATCCCGATGGTGAAAGTCCTGTGGAACCACCACAATTTGGAGGAATGCACTTGGGAGACACGGGAGTTTATGCTCCAGCAGTACCCTCATCTCTTTTAAGGTTAGATCTCTATGTGTTTATGTGCTATGTATGTATGTTATGTTTTATGCCATGCTATGTGCTAGTTGAGGTACATTCGGGGACGAATGTTCTTAAGGGGGGGAGAATGTAATACCCGGCTAGACTCCGGTATCGGAATTCCTACCGTCCGGTGGAATCTTGGATGTCGGAGGCCTCTAGTAGGGTAGAAGCATGTTTTCATAAAATGTTTTAAGGTATTTCATGGTTTCAAGTAAAATGGAAATGAGTTTTTGCATAAAAACAACCTTGGAGGAAAACTCAGGTTCGGCCGCCGAACCTCAAGTTCGGCCGCCGAACATGCATGCCTTCGGGAGTGCCTTTAGGCCCCCGAAAGCATAAGTGAGGAAAGTCCAGGTTCGGCCGCCGAACCTCAAGTTCGGCCGACGAACATGGCATGCATGCGGAGGCACATTCGGCCCCCGAACGTGGCCTGGCCAGCCACTATAAAAGGGTCCTTTAGCCGAAAACGGGCGAGCTTTTCCCCATTTTCGGCCAAGGTGAGCTTTCCGCCGCCCCTCACCGATCTTTGATGTTTTTCCTCTAGATCTTTCAAGTTTTTCACTTGTTTTAACTTCGTTTTGAAGATTTGAGCTTTTGAGCAAAGTTTTGGAGCTTTGAGGTTCAAGAACTCGAATCTCTTCTAACTCCAAGTTTGGTCGCCTCTACTCTCAATCTTCAAGAGGTAAGAGTCGATCTCTAGCTTATGTTATGTTTTAAGTAAGTTTTATGAAGTTCATGGGGGTAGAATGCATGTTTAGGTCATAGTATGTTTATGGGTTTTATATGTGTTTATGCACAATGTGAGTTGCTTGTGTGTTGTTGTTGGGGTTTTTGATGGTTTGATGCCCCTAGGAACTTGTATGTTTGCTTGTGTATGATTGGGAATGTTGTAGAATAGGTTTATGCATGTTTGGATGAGTTTGGAGGCAAAAATGCATAAGGGAACTGAGTTTCTGCCATTCTGGGAGAAACCAGGTTCGGCAGCCGAAGGAACTTTCGGCCGCCGAACGTGCTTGTGGAGGCAGCCTTCGGCTGCCGAAGCTTGCCCTCGAAAGGAGACTTTCGTCTCTGTCTGGGACTTTCGGCCGCCGAAAGTGCCGCCGAACATGCATGAGTTTCGCCTCTGTCTGGGAGTTTCGGCCGCCGAAGGTGCCGCCGAACCTGCCTGACTTTCGGCTCTGGAGGGACTTTCGGCCGCCGAACCTGCCGCCGAAAGTGCCCTGTTCAGCCTTTTCTTGCATGTTTTTCTATGATTATTCTATGATGTTTTAGGGGGTTTTTGGGGAATAGTTTAGAGTTATGTTCATGTTTGTTTGGTCCCTCATTTGAGTCCACCTGTGTAGGTTCGGACCCGAGGAACCGAGGACCCCAGCAGTGAGTCTGTTGCCCCAGTGTCTGGTCAGAGCTATCCAGAGGTGAGTGGAATAACTTATTATGTTTTAAAGAAAAGAATGAACTTTTCAGCATGTTTCACGCATCATGAATGCCATGTGATGAATTAGGTTGCTTGCATTAGAATTCACGAATATGTTGCATTGCATATTTTTATGTTGATGTGGATGAATATTGGATGATCCATAGCCCTCGATCTATGATATGATGATGTGATATGTACGGTACGGAATGTAAGACCAGTGGGACCCATTCTACGTTCGCTGGCACTATGTAAGGGAAAGACCAGGACCCATTCTACGTTCTGGCACAGTTGGACACTGTTATGTTATGATATGTAAGGGAAAGACCAGGACCCATTCTACGTTCTGGCACAGTTGGACCATGTAGAGGGCTATTGGTGACAAGTTCATCCTTGATGTGATTAGCTGTGATGTGATGCATTCCATGATCCATATGATTTAAATGTTTTTACTATTCTGCTCATTGGGCTCTAGTAGCTCACCCCTCTCCCATTTCCCCAGGATTGCAGGTACAGGGTAGACCAGGAGGTTTACAAGAGTAATGAAGTCTGATTTATGTAATAGATAGTGTGGACATGATAAATGTATTAATGTTATGTAATAGTACAGTTTCAGTCATGTAATGATATTGAGGATTAGATATTTTGCTTGACATTGTGTATGAGGTATCCCTTTTATTACATGATCAAAAATGTTTTATAATGTTCATGAAAGCCAACTCATCTCATGTTGTATCGCCCGCTGGGGCATTGATGAGATCCCACAGAGGGATCACGATTATGATCATGACTATGTACATGTATGTTCAGGTTGAGTTGGATGTTTGAAGGAAAAGTTTTAAATTTTTTTGTATGTTGTTGATCATGTATGGGATTAAACAGGTTTTCAGGATGTATGTTAGGCTTGCTACGGGTCTCGGCGGCCTTAAGCCGACCTGGATCCTAGCGCCGGTAGCGGTCCGATTTTCGGGTCATTACAACTGCATATCAACATCCTTTAGAATATCATAATGAATTTAGTTTGGCTTAATATGGTGGTAGTGGAGGACCTAGCCACTTCAAAGACCAAGAAAATACTTGAGAAATTCCAAGTCTTTAATAGTGAACTTTGAATGCAAATCATATTTAATTTTAGCCATGGCAATGATGGAGGTACCGGTGAGAATAATGTCGTCTATATATATCAAAAGAGCTAAGAAATAAGCATTAGGACATTTAACAAAGAGACAATAATCATGAGCATCTTGATTGAAATCCAAGGACTTAAGAAAGCTTGAAAACTCAATGTTCCATTTTCGGGAGGCTTGTTTAAGCCCATATAAATATCTTTTAAAGAGGTAGACTTGCCCTGGCAATGCCTTATCATACTCCTATGGAGGATGCATATAAACTTCCTCCTTTAGAGTACCGTGTAGGAAAGCATTGTTTATGTCAAGTTGGAATACATGTCATTATTTATGAGTAGCCAGTGCAATAAGGATTTGGACAGCAGGTAGTTTTACAATAGAAGAAAACCTATCTTTATAGTCTAGGCCTTCTATTTGGTTATAGCCTTTAACCACCAAACAGGCCTTAAACCTATTAATTTCACCATTGGGTTTGTATTTAACCTTATACACCCATTTACAACCTATGACTTTATTTCCTTTAGGTAAGGTTGTAACTACCCAAGTATTATTTAGTACCAGTACATGCAACTCATGTTGCATTGCATTAATCCAATTGACATCTTGGGATGCCTAAGCATAAGTGGTAGGATCTTGTATGCAGGAAACATTCAATATATAGGTCTGGTATGAAGATGTGAGGCAAATAGATAAGAGGGAAATGATGGGCAGCAGTGGTTGCAGAAGCAACAAAGTCCTGCAGCTAAGGGGGAGGTTTATGGCTCTGGATGACCTCCTAAGGCCAGATGAATCAAAAAGAGGTGAAGTGTGAGAAGGAGGAGAAGCTAAGGGTAAGGATGGTGTATTTTCTAAGTCAAGTATGGGAATAAATAGCACAACATTTGGAATAGCCTATGATGTTGTAAAAGGGAAGACATGTTCATAAGAACACATCATCCCTTGTCTTCTCAAATGTGTCTTGAAGATCAGCCATCTACTACCAATAGACCAGCTAAAGACCCAGAGATGCTTTGGTTTTTAATCAAATTTAAACCTTTCCCCAGGATAAAAAAACAACCATGCAAACCATTGAGAATCAGGATGATGGAAAAGATGTATCCTTTACTTGCAAAAAATATACAACCCAATTGAACCCAATGAAACAAATAGAAAAGGAAACAAGCAAGGCAGCCAAAGTAGACTCTCTTAACCAGTAAGCTCCGCTACTAGAAAGAAAAAACTAACAAAAAAATCTGTGTACACCCAACCTAACAATGAGGAGGAAGAACCCATGGGTAGGTTAGGAAAGGAGGAGCAGGCAAAAGAAGACCAGAAGAACCGGCAAAGTGAAAGGCCTAATACCAAAAGACTCAAGGACCAGAAGAAAGAAAGGATTGTGCAAGTCTAGGTACTTTTTCTATTAAGTAGCCTATGTTAGTAAACTCAGAGATCACTGCAAAGCAAAATACGCAGCGGAACAAAAATTTTGATCTCTAGATTATCTCCCAGGACCTAAATGATCCGTTTAATTAGAAAAGAAGGATTTAAATTCTAACATTTTAGAAGCTTTTGAAATATTCAATAGACTCCAGGTGCTGATTCCCACGAACACCCTTTGTTTGTTGACTTGCGGTTGTCGAAGCCGGTCAAAAATAACCTTTTTTGTTATCAACAATTTACAACTGTAGATAGTGGTGAAAGGATCGAATCCACAGAGAATTGAATACTTGTCTATTTTTCCCAAACAAGATCAAGAGAATCAACTGAAAGCACAATTGGAGGTAAGTAACTGAAGGCAGATCAAAAGTAAAGTGCAATAAAGTAAAAAAAGAGGGGTTTTGAGATTGTTTTGACTAACAACTATTAAAAGCAATTAAAAAAGCAAGTAATCAAAATAAAAGAGGAAATCAATATGAGAAAGGTCTAGTTGAAGATATGGATCCACTTTGATTGTTTGGGTTGATCATTGAAACTTATGTTCTCTTAATTAATTCAATAGATTGGTTATGGGGATGGAAAATGCTTATCACCACCATGTCTCTCCTTATGATTAAATCAATTAGGGAACGTCCTCTAATCAATTACTAATTAACAAATTATCAAAGAACGTCTTTGGGCCTTAGACATCAAAACAATTGTCAATTGCATAAAGAATGAGAGAGATCCAACCCTAGCTACTCAAACGCATGAGATGTTGCTAGATCATACAATTCCTTAGTTTTTACACCAAGTGTTCTTAGGTCAGAATATTTTCAGCAATTACGGACTAAAAAATATCCCAACTAACAATCAATTAACTTTGCAATCAAGAATCATGTAACGCCCCGAAAATCGGACCGCTACCGGCGCTAGGATCCGGGTCGACTTAAGGCCGCCGGGACCCGTAGCAAGCCTGACATAAAACCTGTAAACCTGTATAATCCCATACATGATCAACAACATGCATAAAAATTAAAACTTTTCTTTCTATAAACATCAACCAAACTCAACCTGTGCATAAATATGAACATAACTTTGATCCCTCTGTGGGATCTCATCTGTGCCCCCAATGAACAACATAACATCTGTTGAGTTGGTATACATAAACATCATATAAATCTCTAAGATCATGTTTAAAAGGGATACAACAATCTATGGTCAAGCACACACTAACATCCATAAAACTCATTACATAACTATACTGTACTTTTACATTACAATTTGATCATATCCATTGCTAGCTATTACATAGGCATAACTTCTTTACTCTATCCGGACTCCCGTACTATATCCTGTACCTGTAAGCCTGGGGGAAAAGGGAGAGGGGTGAGCTAAAAGCCCAGTGAGTAGAGCTATTAAAACACATTAACACTATGCTCTATGAAATGCATCATAACACAAACAATTCACATAAGGGTTGGGTGAACTTGTCACCAAATAGTCCAAGTTAACTCTGTGCCAGGCCGTAGCATGGGGTCCTGGTCTTCCTGTCATACATACATTACTTACCATTATCCCAGGGCCTCCTCTGGGCTCCTGGTCTTCGAGTCCACTATCGTGCCAGGCCGTAGAATGGGGTCCTGGTCTTTCCTTACTCTATGCCAGGCCGTAGAATGGGGTCCTGGTCTTCCTGTCTTGGACTAAATGGGTCATCCAACATTCACCCACATCAACAACCATAGATGCAATGCGACATATTCGTGAAACTAATGCAATCATCCTATTGCATAATCATGATGCATGAAACATGATAAAATATTTAATTTTAAAAGATTAAGTTTAGTCCTACTCACCTCTGGCTGACTCTGACAACACCGAAGCAGCTGAACTCACTGCTGGGGTCCTCGGTTCCTCGGGTCCGAACCTACACAGGTGGACTCAAATGAGGGACCAAACATACCTGAGCATAACTCTAAAATATTCCCCAAAAACCCCCTAAAACATCCTGAAAATATCACATAAAAACATGCAAGAAATGGCTGAACAGGGCACTTTCGGCGGCAGGTTCGGCGGCCGAAAGTCCCTCCAGAGCCGAAAGTCATGCAGGTTCGGCGGCACCTTCGGCGGCCGAAACTCCCAGACAGAGACGAAACTCATGCATGTTCGGCGGCACTTTCGGCGGCCGAAACTGCCCGACAGAGACGAAAGTCTCTCTTTCGGGGGCAACTTCGGCAGCCGAAGGGCTGCCTTCCCAGCCATGTTCGGCGGCCGAAAGTGCCTTCGGCTGCCGAACCTGGTTTCTGCCAAGGGCAGAAACTTGGCTCCCTTTGCACATTTCGCCTCCAAACCTTAAATCATGCATAACTTCGTTCTACAACATGCATACCACACATACATTACACCTAGGGGTCTCAAACTATCATATACCCCAACTACAACACTTCAAACACACAAAATCAACATACATTGCTCAAATCATCAATATAACCCATAAATTCAACATATAACCTAACATGCATTTCTACCCATAGATCTTGCATAAAACTTATTTAAAACACATAAGGAGCTTAAGATCGGCCCTTACCTCTTGGAGATCGAGAGGGAGACGACCTAAACTTGGAGATCCTCGAAAATGAGCTCCTGAGTTCCCAAAGCTCCAAAACTTGTTTCAAAAGCTTAAATCTTCAAAACCAAGTAAAAACAAGTGAAAATCTTGAAAGATTTAGAGAAAGAACATCAAAAATGGGTGAGGGACGGCGGAAAGCTCACCTTGGCCGAAAATGGGAAAAAGCTCGCCCGTTTTCGGCTAAGGGACCCTTTTATAGTGGCTGGCCAGACCACGTTCGGGGGCCGAATGTGCCTCCGCATGCATGCCATGTTCGGCGGCCGAACATGAGGTTCGGCGGCCGAACCTGAACTTCCCTCACTCATGCTTTCGGGGGCCTAACGTGCCTCCAAAACGCATGCATGTTCGGCGGCCGAACCTGGGTTTTCCTCCAATGCTATTTTCATGCAAAAACTCATTTTATTTAATACTTAAAACCATTAAAAACATGAAAACATTTCATAAAATATGATTCTACCCTTCTAGAGGTCTCCGACATCCAAGATTCCACCGGACGGTAGGAATTCCGATACCGGAGTCTAGCCGGGTATTACATTCTCCCCCCCTTAAGAACATTCGTCCCCGAATGTTCCTCAACTAACACATGCAAGGCATACAACACAACCTACACATAAAATACATAGAGACTAACCTTAAAAGAGATGAGGATATTGCCGGAGCATAGACTCCCGTGTCTCCCAAGTGCACTCCTCAATGTTGTGGTGGTTCCAAAGGACTTTCACCATCGGGATTTCCTTGTTTCTCAGCTTCCTGATCTGGGTGTCTAGGATCCGTACTGGCTGCTCAACATAGGTGAGATCCTCTTGGATCTCCACATCAGGCTCACTAAGAACCTTGTCCGGATCTGACACGAACTTTCTCAACATAGAAACATGGAAAACCGGGTGGATTCTTGCCATAGAAGCAGGTAAGTCCAGCTTGTACGATACATTCCCAATCTTTTGCAAGACTTCGAAGGGTCCGATGTACCGCAAAGCCAGTTTACCCTTCTTCCCGAACCGAACCACTCCTTTCATTGGAGACACCTTGAGCAATACCAGATCCCCCTCCTGAAACTCTACTAGTCTTCTGCGGATGTCTGCATAACTCTTCTGTCTGCTTGCAGCAGTCTTAATTCTTTCCCTGATTAAGGGTACCACCCTGCTGGTGATCTCTACTAGTTCAGGCCCTGCCAAGGCCTTTTCTCCAACTTCCTCCCAGCAAACAGGTGACCTGCACTTCCTTCCATATAAAGCTTCATATGGAGCCATCCCGATGCTAGCATGATGACTGTTATTGTAGGCAAACTCCACCAAAGGTAGATGCTGCCTCCAAGAACCGCCAAAGTCCAGCACACACATTCTCAGCATATCTTCTATGGTCTGGATGGTCCTCTCTGACTGTCCGTCTGTCTGTGGATGGAAGGCAGTGCTGAAATCCAATCTAGTACCCATGGCATTCTGCAGACTCCGCCAAAATCTGGAGGTGAACTGGGGCCCTCTATCTGACACTATAGAAACAGGAACCCCATGCAGTCTGACTATCTCATCAACGTACACCTGCGCCAACTTGTCCACAGAATAGCCACTCCTGACAGGGATTAAGTGAGCAGATTTGGTGAGTCTGTCCACAATCACCCATATGGAGTCCAATCTGTTGGACGTCGCCGGTAACCCCACCACGAAGTCCATAGCTATATTCTCCCATTTCCACTCTGGAATAGGTAGCGGGTTAAGCATTCCAGCCGGCTTCTGATGTTCCAGCTTCACCCTCTGACACACTTCGCAGGCTGACACAAACTGTGCCACTTCTCTCTTCATAGCTGGCCACCAATAAACTTTCTTCAGATCTTGATACATCTTGGTGGCTCCGGGGTGAATGCTGTATCTTGCATTATGAGCCTCTCTCATAATGTCTCCTTTTAGCCCTATGTCATCTGGTACACATAAACGACTCCCATAGCGGAGGATCCCCTTATTGTCGAATCTGAACTCACTGTCCTTGCCTGACTGAACCGTCCTGGCAATCTTCACTAACTCTGGGTCCTCATGCTGTTTCTGAGCCACCTGCTCAAGAAACACGGGTGTCACTTCCATCTGAGCAACCAAGGCACCTGTACCAGACAACTCCAACTGTAGACCTTCCTCAATGAGCTTGTAAAACTCCTTCACCACTGGTCTTCTCTCTACCGTGATGTGGGATAGACTGCCTAGTGACTTCCGGCTTAGGGCGTCAGCCACAACATTCGCCTTACCCGGATGATACTGAATCTTGCAATCATAGTCACTCAGCAACTCTACCCATCTCCTCTGTCTCAAATTCAAATCCCTCTGACTCAAGATGTACTGCAAGCTTTTATGATCTGTGAAGATCTCACATTTTACCCCATAGAGGTAATGCCTCCACATCTTGAGTGCAAAGATTACTGCTGCCATCTCAAGGTCATGTGTGGGGTAATTCAACTCATGCTTCTTCAGTTGCCTAGAAGCGTAAGCAATCACCCTCTCATTCTGCATAAGCACACAACCCAGTCCCACACGGGACGCATCACAAAAGACTGTAAAGTCCTCTCCACTAGATGGCAGGGCTAAAACTGGTGCTGAAGTCAACCTCTTCTTAAGCTCTTCAAAACTCTCCTCGCACTGGTCGGTCCACAGAAATTTCTGATTCTTCCTGGTTAGTCTGGTCAGAGGAGCTGCAATTTTCGAGAAGTCCTGAACGAACCTCCTGTAGTAACCTGCCAAACCCAAGAAACTCCTGATCTCCGTCACTGAAGTGGGTCTAGGCCAGTTAGCCACAGTCTCTGTCTTCTTGGGGTCTACCTCAATTCCATTCTCTGACACTACATGCCCCAAGAACGAAATGCTCCTTAGCCAGAACTCACACTTGGAGAACTTGGCATACAAGCCATGCTCCCTCAAGGTCTGTAGAACCAACCTCAGATGATGGGCATGCTCCTCTGCATTCCTGGAATACACTAAGATATCATCTATGAAGACAATAACAAAGTGATCCAGGTACTGGCTAAACACTCTATTCATGAGATCCATGAATGCTGCAGGGGCGTTAGTTAACCCGAACGGCATTACAAGGAACTCAAAATGCCCATATCTGGTCCTGAAAGCCGTCTTTGGTACGTCCTCTTCCCTGATCCTCAACTGATGGTACCCCGATCTCAGATCTATTTTGGAGAAACAACCCGCTCTTGCTAGCTGGTCGAATAGATCGTCGATCCTTGGTAATGGGTACTTGTTCTTGGTAGTGGCTTTGTTCAACTGCCTGTAGTCGATACAAAGTCTAAGGGATCCATCCTTCTTTCTCACAAACAAAACCGGAGCACCCCAAGGTGAGGTACTTGGTCGGATGAAGCCCTTGTCTACCAGCTCCTGTAACTGTTCCTTCAACTCTTTCAATTCTGCTGGCGCCATCCTGTAGGGAGGGATAGAGATCGGTCGGGTTCCAGGCATCAGTTCTATCTCGAACTCTATCTCCCTAGCAGGTGGTAAACCTGGCAGTTCGTCTGGGAACACATCTAAGAACTCTCTAACCACTGGCACCGAGGCGGGCTCTCTGACCTGACTATTGAGCTCTCTCACATGAGCCAAATACCCCTGACATCCCCTCTTAAGCAACCTACGAGCCTGAAGAGCTGAGATCATACCTCTAGGCGTACCCCTCCTGTCTCCTCTGAAGACGACCTCTGATCCATCCTGACCTCTGAACCTGACTACCTTGTCCCTGCAGTCCAAGGTAGCACCATGGGTAGATAACCAGTCCATCCCTAGAATGACGTCAAAATCTGTCAAATCTAGAACCACTAGGTCGGCGGACATGCATCTCCCCTCAACAAAAACTGGACTACACTGACAGACTGACTCTGCCACTGATGGATCACACTTGGGTCCACTGACCCAGAGAGGACACTCTAACCCGGAAGTCATCAATCCCAACCTCTCTACGGCCCTCGGAGCAATAAAAGAATGAGACGCACCAGGGTCCATCAATGCATATACATCCGAACATCCAATGACGAGATTACCTGCCACCACGGTGTTGGATGCGTCTGCCTCCTGCTGTGTCATTGTGAAGATCCGTGCCGGGGCTGATGGACCTTCACCTCTGAAACCCGCTGAAGAAGAGGCTGCTCCTCTCCCTCTGCCTCTGCCACTGGCCTGAGTCATGGCTGGAGCTGCTGGCTGCGCTACACTGCCTGAAGCTGTCTGCTGGGACTGAGCCATCGGGGCCCCTCTTGGACAATCTCGAGCCATATGCCCCTCCTGACCGCATCTGAAGCAGGTGTTTGTCCCAAACCGACATACTCCCTTGTGTGGTCTACCACACCTCGCACAAACTGCATTATCCGCACCAGAGCTTGAGCCACTTCCAAATCCCAGACTGGACTTAACCTTGTTCCAGAACTTATTCTTCTTACCCTTGGGTTTACCCCATCTCTTACTGCCTGAAGCTGCTGCACTAAGGGTAGAGGGATCTAACTTTCCCCCACCCGGAGTTTTAGAACCAGAAGCTTGTGCCACTGTCTGTTTAACTGTCCCCTGAATGATGGCACTAGCTTCCATTCTCCTAGCCATATCGACTATGGTGTGAAAACTCTCTCTGTCTGCTGACTGTACCAAGGAGGAATACCTGGGATGGAGCTTCATGATATACCTCCTTGACTTCTTCTGGTCTGTGCTAAGGTCTTGCCCTGCAAATGGCAGCAACTCCATAAACCTGTCAGTATATTCGTCTACACTCATGTCATCAGTTTGCCTCAACTGCTCGAATTCTATCATCTTCAATTCCCTTGAACTATCAGGGAAAGCCCATCCTGCAAACTCATTTGCAAACTCTTCCCAAGTCATGTTGTCCACTCTCGGGTTCACATAATTCTTGAACCACTCCCGTGCCTTCTTGCACTTAAGGGTGAACCCGGCCATCTGAATGGCTCTACTGTCATCCGCCCCTATCTCATCTGTAATTGCCTTGACCCGCTCCAAGTACACGAACGGATCATTACCGATTTCAAACTGGGGAGCACCCAGCTTCATATAGTCTGTCATCTTGACCTTGCTCCCACTAGCTGAGCTAGGTCTAGGTGGTTGAGCAACTGGGGCTGCTGGTTCTGCAGGTGGTGGAGGTGGTACAACATTTTCTGAGGTAGGGTTTGCTGGATTTGGATAGTAGGGTGGAGGTGGATACATTGGGTACTGAGAGTATGGTGGGTAGTATGGTGGGTATGGCATCTGTGTGGGATAAGGGGTGAAACTAGGGTAATCCGATGTACCTCCCATCGAATACCCGGGATGTTGTGAGAAATGTGGGTAGTGAGGTGGCTGTACAAATCCCGAGGCCTGAGTGCCTCCTTGGGATTCTCCCATCCCTTCTTCTGACATACTGACTCCCAAACTGCCATCCCTCCTCTGTTCTACGTCCATATCATCCCCCATATCCTCTGACGCTCCTCCCTGAACTGTTCCTCTGACTGATCTGCTTCTACCCAGATCCAGAGACCTTCTAGGGTCTCCTGCTACTCTGTCCCTGTTGGACCTGCTTGACATTGCCCTAGGCAATGCTGGAGGACGGGCGCTCATGCCCTCATCCTCATGTGGTACTCCAGTCAATCTTGCTGATCGACGAGTTCCTCTCATCCTGTTTTCTGAAAAACAGTACACATCAAGCAAGCATTAGCATCATATGGTTCATGTGGGCACACATGAACCCTCATCACATACATCACATATCATAGCATATCATTAATGCACATGCATATTATCATGGCATTTCACATCATCATGCAAGACAGGACTCCACATCCTATCCTAGTGGACATGATCTTTTCCTATTGTGCTTGACCTTCTATAACATCTATGAGCCCGACACTCTAGGTCCGACCATATGAACCTAGGGCTCTGATACCATTTCTGTAACGCCCCGAAAATCGGACCGCTACCGGCGCTAGGATCCGGGTCGACTTAAGGCCGCCGGGACCCGTAGCAAGCCTGACATAAAACCTGTAAACCTGTATAATCCCATACATGATCAACAACATGCATAAAAATTAAAACTTTTCTTTCTATAAACATCAACCAAACTCAACCTGTGCATAAATATGAACATAACTTTGATCCCTCTGTGGGATCTCATCTGTGCCCCCAATGAACAACATAACATCTGTTGAGTTGGTATACATAAACATCATATAAATCTCTAAGATCATGTTTAAAAGGGATACAACAATCTATGGTCAAGCACACACTAACATCCATAAAACTCATTACATAACTATACTGTACTTTTACATTACAATTTGATCATATCCATTGCTAGCTATTACATAGGCATAACTTCTTTACTCTATCCGGACTCCCGTACTATATCCTGTACCTGTAAGCCTGGGGGAAAAGGGAGAGGGGTGAGCTAAAAGCCTAGTGAGTAGAGCTATTAAAACACATTAACACTATGCTCTATGAAATGCATCATAACACAAACAATTCACATAAGGGTTGGGTGAACTTGTCACCAAATAGTCCAAGTTAACTCTGTGCCAGGCCGTAGCATGGGGTCCTGGTCTTCCTGTCATACATACATTACTTACCATTATCCCAGGGCCTCCTCTGGGCTCCTGGTCTTCGAGTCCACTATCGTGCCAGGCCGTAGAATGGGGTCCTGGTCTTTCCTTACTCTATGCCAGGCCGTAGAATGGGGTCCTGGTCTTCCTGTCTTGGACTAAATGGGTAATCCAACATTCACCCACATCAACAACCATAGATGCAATGCGACATATTCGTGAAACTAATGCAATCATCCTATTGCATAATCATGATGCATGAAACATGATAAAATATTTAATTTTAAAAGATTAAGTTTAGTCCTACTCACCTCTGGCTGACTCTGACAACACCGAAGCAGCTGAACTCACTGCTGGGGTCCTCGGTTCCTCGGGTCCGAACCTACACAGGTGGACTCAAATGAGGGACCAAACATACCTGAGCATAACTCTAAAATATTCCCCAAAAACCCCCTAAAACATCCTGAAAATATCACATAAAAACATGCAAGAAATGGCTGAACAGGGCACTTTCGGCGGCAGGTTCGGCGGCCGAAAGTCCCTCCAGAGCCGAAAGTCATGCAGGTTCGGCGGCACCTTCGGCGGCCGAAACTCCCAGACAGAGACGAAACTCATGCATGTTCGGCGGCACTTTCGGCGGCCGAAACTGCCCGACAGAGACGAAAGTCTCTCTTTCGGGGGCAACTTCGGCAGCCGAAGGGCTGCCTTCCCAGCCATGTTCGGCGGCCGAAAGTGCCTTCGGCTGCCGAACCTGGTTTCTGCCAAGGGCAGAAACTTGGCTCCCTTTGCACATTTCGCCTCCAAACCTTAAATCATGCATAACTTCGTTCTACAACATGCATACCACACATACATTACACCTAGGGGTCTCAAACTATCATATACCCCAACTACAACACTTCAAACACACAAAAATCAACATACATTGCTCAAATCATCAATATAACCCATAAATTCAACATATAACCTAACATGCATTTCTACCCATAGATCTTGCATAAAACTTATTTAAAACACATAAGGAGCTTAAGATCGGCCCTTACCTCTTGGAGATCGAGAGGGAGACGACCTAAACTTGGAGATCCTCGAAAATGAGCTCCTGAGTTCCCAAAGCTCCAAAACTTGTTTCAAAAGCTTAAATCTTCAAAACCAAGTAAAAACAAGTGAAAATCTTGAAAGATTTAGAGGAAGAACATCAAAAATGGGTGAGGGACGGCGGAAAGCTCACCTTGGCCGAAAATGGGAAAAAGCTCGCCCGTTTTCGGCTAAGGGACCCTTTTATAGTGGCTGGCCAGACCACGTTCGGGGGCCGAATGTGCCTCCGCATGCATGCCATGTTCGGCGGCCGAACATGAGGTTCGGCGGCCGAACCTGAACTTCCCTCACTCATGCTTTCGGGGGCCTAACGTGCCTCCAAAACGCATGCATGTTCGGCGGCCGAACCTGGGTTTTCCTCCAATGCTATTTTCATGCAAAAACTCATTTTATTTAATACTTAAAACCATTAAAAACATGAAAACATTTCATAAAATATGATTCTACCCTTCTAGAGGTCTCCGACATCCAAGATTCCACCGGACGGTAGGAATTCCGATACCGGAGTCTAGCCGGGTATTACAAATCAAGTGGCCAATTTGATCAAAACAACAAAGCAATCTTAGATTTAAGCACAAAATTGCATGAATATTGAATAAACCAAAAGCAAACACTTTATGTTCAGATCTCACAACCCTTTAAACAACATTAATTTCAATCAAAATTCAACTAGAATTAAGGGTTTCACCCACTCATGGCTGAACCAAAACAGAAAATAGAAGAAGAGAAGAAGAGAAGGTGGAACCGGCGGTGGCACAAGGTGGAGGAGATCGACGGCCGAACCTTGGAGAGGTGGGGATCTTGAATTCTACAAGTCTGCCACTTCTTGTCTTTATAAGGCCTTTAAATATGTCTTGGGAGGTTGCCTAGGGTTTCTTGGGTGTCCATGCATCTTTTAGAGGTTGCCCAAAGTGCCCTTGGTCCAATATGAGCCTTCTATGTGCATTGCAAGGACTTTTTGGTCTTTTTAACTGTTGCCCAAGTGTGTCCAAGAAGTTTCCTTCACATTATTTTTGCCACCCATGCACTAAAGAGGAAGGTAGAGCCTTCTTTTGAATTTTGAATGTGCATGGCATGAAGTGGGAAACATGTGATCTCCAAGATTTGGCTTCTTGAATAAAGAAGAGGCAGTTCGGGAGACTTTCGGCCGCCTAAGCTTAGTTTCGGAGGCTGGACTTTCGGCTCTGGAGCATACTTTCGGCCGCCGAATGTGCCGCCGAAGATGGGTGACTTTTAGCTCTGGACGAGGCTTTCGACCGCCGAAGGTGCTTCCGAAGGTAGCTTTTCCAGATTTGGCACTTTTTGGCATTTTTGAGAGCATTTTCTCTTGATTGTCTCTTTACACCTAATATTTGTAAAACATGATTAAAACCACAAAATTATGTAGGAAAGGTGTAAATAAACATCAATAAGATCATGAAAAAGTGGACTAAAATATGCTCTATCATCTGTATCCATACGAATGCTTGCCATTTGAAGTGCTAGCTTTTGGAATGGCTAGAGCTTCTCTACTCTTATATTTTTTGGTGTGTGTGAGTTCTCTAACTCCTTTACTCTTAGAAAACGTGTTTCTGTTACGTGGTTTAACAAAAAACAGATATCGATATATTTATTTAATTCAAATTAGAATGGAGAGAGAAATGGTTAATATCCCAATCCATATCAAATACAGATTGGTTTATTAATATTATTTTTTAAATATTATTATCTAATAATAATAATAATAACAATAATAATAATATCGAATATTTATATTATTATTAATATCATATTAATAGACATCAAGTCCATTAATAATGTCCAACTCAATAATGCATTCTATGTGTGCAACTCGATAAACCCACATTAATTGGCAGTAGGCCCAATCTTTATTAAAGCCTAGAAGTCATAAGTGCCCTCTAGTAAGACATTATAACTACAAAATTAATATAAGGATCTATTATCCAATTAAAGCCTTATAATAGAACATGTATTAATCCTTTGGTCACATGATATCTAGTTTGAATATAAGTCATGTTCAGTGTCATACTTATATTGTTCAAATGTATGATTACTCGATCTCTAAGTAGACTGATAAAATCAAATATGATTGATCACACTATCAAGTCATTTGAGCACGGCCATGTATTTCTCAGTCTGACTTATCGAGGGGCCCAAAAAATATCTCTTTCAGAGATAGAGACAAATTTTATCTTGATTATTCAATATCCTCCACATAATTTCTATCATGTACAATCATAACTTTTATGATTATCCAATTAAAGATAACATTTGATTATATCAAAACATAATAGTTTTTATATTAGAAACTATGACAATCTCAAGTCCAAGGATTAATTTATAACTATTATGAGATTCACTAATGACACTAATCCATGTAGTGATCTCAGTGTGAGTCTATCCAATACTTTGTTCTCTAACAAACATCTATGATATTCTTTTACATCACCATACACATAATCATCTCATTATTATCAATCAATATCATACTAGTCATATATATTATTATCTTTATAATAATAAGAATCAAGGATATAAATCATTATTATGTAACATGCAAACAAATAACAATGATGAAAAAACCTCTTTATTAATAATAAAATGAGTAATATAAAGGTCCAAATTAATAGTCTAGAGCATATACACTAACAGCCTATTGGAGAACTCTTAGAAAATTTCATGTTCTTTTAATTTATTTAGAAGTATTCTCCATTCTCCTTTCCTACATGATAATATATGATGACCGTCGGGCTTCCTACACCTGGGGGTGAGGCTAGGCCCTAAAGAAGAACACAAGCCCAAAGCCCATCAGGCCACCCTCAAACAGACCGACCCAACACCTCAAGCCTTAACCCGGATATCTGGGGTAGGCCGGATCAATCATGGGAGTAGGCCTAACAAAAGATAACCTAGCCTAACATTATGACGTGAGGGAGAATAGCTGGCCCAGTCACTTCGCAGTCCTATTAGCATGCATGGGGAATTAAATGGCCGCTTGGAGTGGAGGGGTACTCTGACTCGTCTGTACGTATAGTCTGGGTGACAGAGACAGGTGGCACTGTAGCAGGAAGGCGGTTATACGTCACTAGCAGACAAAAGGAAAAGGGATAAAAGGGAAGGGAGGTGATCTTCCCTAGCCAAGCTTACACACATGCTGTAAAACCTTATTTTTTAGATCTCAGAATATCAATTGGCGCCATCTGTGGGAAACAAAGGAGATCTTCTCATCGCCAGAGTTCCATTTCCATAACACTTACTGAGATCCACATGGCAAACCACAATGAAATCTATACCAATAACACCCCGAACGACCTGAGCTCTGCTCAAAAAGGTCAGTAGTTCTCTTTCTCTAGTCCTACAACCCCCTCCAACCAACCATCAGTGTTGTTTAATCCCTTGCCGAGCTCGGTAAGGAATGTGCCTAGAACCACCCTATCCAACCAAGAACTCCAAGCTATGACTCTTCAGCTACAGAATATTGTCCACTGGCTGGGGCAGATGCTGCAACAGAGGGGTCTCAATACCCCACTAAACATACCCTCTGTAGTTGAGGGAATCAATGCCACTGAACCCCAACCCAGCTTCAACTACCAGATCCCCCAACAAAGTAGTCAGAGGATCGGAGAAGGGAGTGAAAGAGCTGGTAGAGAAGAGGAGTCGGCAGTTAGAGCCCGAGGAAGGAGGGTGATAGAGCTCATTGAAAATGATGAAGTAGAGAGGTACTCTGCGGGACAGCTGGGAGGATGGAAAGCGAGGAATGGGTAGAAGGGTATCGCCTGGAGAAAAGGCCAAGGTAGGAAGAGACAGAAGTAGATTAGAAGTTGCAAAGAATGAAGGAGTAGCTCCTAACTGAGCTGGGGGAAAAAGACAACAGCCAGACCCTTCTACCTACATCCTCAGCATTTTCAGGGTGGATCCAGCAGGAGACCATCCCAAAGAAGCTCATGATGCCACCCATGGCAACATATGATGGAGCATGTGATAGCGGTTGTTGAAGCCGTCAAAAATAAAACCATTAACAATCAACAAAAAGAATTGCATATAGTGGCAATAGGGTTGAATCACAGGGATTTGACACTGAGGACTTTCCTAACAATGACTTGGGCAACTCAACTAACAAAAGTAAAATAAAGGGGGTTGTTTTTTATGAAGAGATCTAAGATTAAAACTAAAGTAGTAAAGAGAGAAATAATTAAAAGATGGGAAAATCAATAATAAAAAGACTCTAGTTGAAGTATAAGATCTATTTTAGTTTAGAATTGATCATTGATGCTTTGATACTTATATTTATTTCAATAAATTAGTTTAGGTTGTGGAAGACGCTTCTCACAACCAAATTCCTCCTTAGTTTTAGTTTGATTAGGAAATGTTCGCTAAGGCCGATCGGACATTCTTGCTTTCTTTCTTTGATTTTTATGTTAGTTTCAGCCATGAGTGGCTAAAACCCCTTTTTCTAGTTGAAGATTAGGTGAAACTTCAGTTTGTTATGGATTGGGAGATCTGAACTTATTATATTCTTCTTTTATTTATCAATATTTATACAATTTCATGCTTAATTCTATTGTTACTTTGTTGTTTAGATCAATAGGGCCCATTGATTCTTGATTACAAAGTGATAATTTATTAGTTTGGATAGTTTAAGTCCGTAATTGCTTGAATTATTCAAATACAAGTAACTCTTGGTGTAAAAACCAAGGAGATTGCATAATCTAGCAAGATCACCATTGATAGAGCATATTTTAGTCCGTTTTATCATTATGTTCTTGATGTTTATTTACATTTTTTCTGCCTAATTTTGTGATTTTAATCATGTTTTGCAGATATTAGGTGTAAAGAGACATTATGGAGAAAATGCTCTTAAAACTGCAAACCATACGTTTGGGTAGCTAGAATTAGGTCTCTCTATTTCTTAATGCAATTGATAATTGAATAAATCTAAAGTCCCAAGGACGTTCCTTGGCAACTTGTTGATTAGTGATTAATTAGAGAACATTTTCCAGTTAATTTGCTTAAGGAGAGATATGGTGGTGAGAAGCATCTTCCACTCCCATAACTAATTTACTTTATTTGCTTTACTTTATTGCTTCTAATTCTAGTTTAGTTCATCAAACCTCAAACCCCCCCCCTTTTGTTATTTTTATTTATTTATTTACTTGGTCTTTGATAAGAAAAATAAGTAAGTATCAATTCCCTATGGATTCGATCCTTTTACCACTATCTACAGTTGCAAAATAGTGGATAACCAAAGAGGTTATTTTTTACCGGTTTCGACAACCGCACAGTAAAAAATTAGCGCCGTTGTTGGGGAGTTGATTTAACTAACTTGATTTTCTTTCATGACCAAGGCTGGATGCAAAGAAACTCTACTTTACGATCCAGAAATTGAGCGTATAGCAAAACAACTAAGAAAACAAGCCAATCCGAGGAGCCAACCCTCAAGACCATCCTCATCCACAACAGCTTCTAAACCAGAAACAACACCTACTGAAACTGCTACTGTCCAAGAATCAGCACCTGCTGAAACATCTTAACCAGTAACACCTTTTGTAGAAACTGAACAACACACTGCTAAAATAGAGTCCAACACTGCAGAAACTGTCCAAACAGCCGCTGAAATGGCTGAATTCAATATGCAACTTGCTGCACTTGTCTGAAGACCAGCTGAACTTGCTTTTTTTGCTGAAATTGAACCAGAAAATCAAGCAATAAGGGCACCAATTCAATGAGAAAGAACACTAAGAGAGTTGGCAACACCTATAGGTGATCAAGCACCTTTTTGCATCACCTATCTGCCCTTGACAGTACCTTTTGAGTTTAAAACAGGTTTGATACACCTCCTACCTAAATTCAGAGGTTTAGAGAATGAATACTCCCATAAAAACTTGAAGGCATTTCACATAGTATGTTCAACTATGAGGCCGCAAGGCATATCTGAAGAGCATGTGAAATTGAGAGCATTCCCATTCTCACTAGATGATTATGCCAAAGATTAGCTATTTTACCTACCACCCAGATCAATCACTTCTTGGGATGGTATGTTTAAAGCCTTTCTGAATAAATATTTCCCAACTTCTAAAGCCATAGGCATAAGGAGAGAGATTAGTGGCATTGAGCGAAAAGAGACTGAAGACTTGTATGAGTATTGGGAAAGATTCAAGAGATTGTGTACAAGCTGCCTTCAACATGACATCTCAGATAAATCACTCATAGAATACTTCTATGGAGGTTTGCTACCGTCCGAAAGAAAATTCATTGATGTAGCATGTGGAGGTTCAATTGAAGATAAAACACTTCAAGAAATTAGAGAGTTGATTTCAACAATGGCGGCCGCATCCAAGCAATATAGAGATGAAAGGCAGCTGCCAAGAAGAGTCAATGAGGTAAGTACATCTGCTCTCATTTCTCAAATTTCACTAACCTCTTCAGTGAGAAGTCTTGTCATAGGCCAAGCCCAACAAGCTCAACAACTTCAGCAAATTAGGCCATGTAGCATATGTGCACATGTGGGACACCCAACTGATCAATGTCCTACACTTCAAGAGGATGACCAGCAAGTAAATGCAATTAGAAGATTCAACAGCTAGCCAAGACATGATCCATACTCTAACACCTATAATCCAGGTTGGAGAGACCATCCAAACTTCAGCTATGCTAGGGCTAACAACTATCAAAATTATCAAAGAAATTCAGCCTAAGCAACACCTTAAAAGTCCAATATGCACCTTGAGGAAATGATGAAGTCATTGGCAAATACTGTGCAAAGTCTCCAACAACAAATGGGTCAAATAGCCACCTCCGTAAGCAAGCTTGAATCTCAAGGGAAGTTACCTTCCCAAACCGAGGCTAACCCCAAGCAAATGCAAGTGCCATCATGTTGAGAAGTGGGAGAGAACTTCAGAATGATAGGGCTGATGATAGAGGTTCACAATTGCAAAGATTGGTTGCTGAAGAAAAACTGCCAGAAAGTGAGCCAAGAGATCTGTTTGCCCAAACAACCGGGCAAACAAGCAGACAACATACACAGCAAGACAGAAACTGTTTGTCCAAGCAGACTGGATAAATAGAACTAGTGCACCAGCAGAATGCAAACCAGCAGGCAAGCTTCAAGATTTCACCTCCCTTTCCAAAAAGGTTTGAAAAATCGCAAAAAGAAAAAGAAGAAAAAGAGATCCTTGAAACCTTTAGGAAAGTGGAGATTAACATACCTTTGCTAGATGCTGTGAAGCAAATATCAAAGTATGCCAAGTTCTTGAAAGAGTTATGCACAAACTGAAGAAAGCTTGCTGAGAAGGAAAAAGTAAGTGTGGGAGAGGTTGTGACAGCTGTCATAAAGAGGAAACTCCCAGCCAAATGCAAAGATAGAGGGATGTTTATTGTCTCTTACAAAATTGGCAGCGTGGGCATCAAGAAGGCCATGTGTGACTTAGGTATATCAATCAATTTTATGCCTATTTTTATTTACAACTCTTTGAATGCAGGTACACTTAAGGACACTAGAGTGGTCATACAATTGGCTGATAGATCTTTGGTATATCCAAAAGGCATTTTAGAAGATGTTCTAGTCCAAGTGGACCAACTTGTCTTTCCAGCAGATTTCTATGTGATTGATATGGAGAAAGACAATAGCAACACCACCTCAGATATCTTGCTTGGACGACCCTTCTTGAGCACGGCCAGAACCAAGATATATGTGCATGATGGCTGACCCGCGGTTGTCAAAGCCGATAAAAAATAACATTTTCGGTTATCAACAATTTTACAACTGCAGATAGTGGTAAAGGATCGAATCCACAGAGAATTGTAAACTTATCTATTTTTCTCAATCAAGATCAAGAGAATTAACTAAAAGCGCAACTGAAAGCAAGTAACTGAAAGCGGAATAAAAGTAAAGTGCAATAAAAGTAAAAGGGGGGGGGGTTTGAGGTTGATTTGATTAACACACTACTGAAAGCAATCAAATAAGCAAGTTGTAATACCCGGCTAGAGTCTGGCATCGGAATTCTACTGTCCGGTGGAATTCAGGATGTCGGAACCCTCTAAAAGGATAGTAGATATGTTTTTCTAAAGAATTGGAGTATGTTTTAATGTTTTAAGTGGAAAGAAAATGAGGTTTTGAAAGAAAAGAGCCAAGAAAGAAATGCAAGGTTCGGCCGCCGAACATGCATGAGTTTGGAATCACGTTAGGCCGCCGAAGGTGGTCTGGCCAGCCACCTATAAAAGGCCCTAGGTCGGTGAATGGATCAGATTTCTTCCATTTTCACAGACAAAGGTGAGGCCATGAGCTTCCTTGGGTGATTGTTATGTTTTCTTTCAATCTTGCAAAGTTTTGATGGGTTTTATGTTGTTTTGAAGCGTTTGAACTAAAACCCAAAGTTTTGAAGTGTGGAGACTTTGAGAGTGAGTTGCTTCAGATCTCCACGTTGGGATCGTTTATCTTCTTGTTTCTAAGAGGTAAGTGAAGATCCTTAACTTCTTTTCTTGCTTTCTGAAGGTTTTATGGAGTTTTATGGGTAGAGATGCATGTTTAGGGTAAGTTGAGCTTTTGGTTGCTGTGTGGTCAAAGCATGTTTATGTGTTGAGTTGTGATGTTTGTTGGGGTTTTAAGTTAGGTTTGGCCCCCTTTGTGCCTATACTTGAGTATATGCAGGTTGTGGAATTGTGGTTTGCAAGTTTGAGTGAAGTTGGGTAAGTTTTGCATGACGCAGAGCAGGGTTCTGCCTTACTGGAGAATCCAGTTTCGGCCGTCGAAGGAAGGTTTGGCCGCCGAACATGCTAAGGAGGTGGTTTCGGCTGCCTAAACTTGCCCCCGAAAGTTTGGACTTTCGGCTCTAGAGGGGGGTTTCGGCCACCGAAGGTGCCGCCGAAGGTTGGGGACTTTCGTCTCTGGAGAGGACTTTCGGCAGCCGAAGTGCCGCCGAAAGTGCTTAAGGTTCGGCTCTGGAAGGGACTTTCGGCCGCCAAACCTGCCGCCGAAAGTGCCCTGTCCAGCCTTCTTTTGCATGTTTTATGTGATTGTTTTAGGATATTTTAGGAGGTTTTTGGGGAGTTTTTTAGAGTTGTTCTTGAGCTAGTTTGGTACCTCATTTGAGTCCACCTGTGTAGGAACGGACCAGAGGAACCGAAGAGAGCAGCAGTGAGCACTGCTTCAGAGTATTCAGAGTCAGTTCAGAGTCAGCCAGAGGTGAGTGGAACTAAACTTAATGTGTTAAATTGAGAAAGTAAATGCTTTTAGCATGTTCCATGCATCATGATATGTAATAGGTTGAGTGCGCTAGACTACACTAATGTGACGCATTACATTATTCTATGCTTGTACGGATCGGACATAGTGGATTCATTAGCCCTCGTAGTAAAGTCCTGAGGAGCCCTGAGAGGGCCGGGCACAGGGCACCCTAGGGTGCGTAATAAAGTCCTGAGGAGCTCCTTCGCGGGCCGGGCACAGTTGAGGAATTTTTTAATCAGTCCGTCTGAGATGGGTGATTTACTTGTGATGTGATGCATTCCATGTGAGCATGTTTTATTGATATGTTTGATATGTTCTACTCACTGGGCTAGTATAGCTCATCCTTCTCCTTAATCCCAGTCTTGCAGGATCAGAGGTCAGGGGAAGTTCAGCAGGGTACAGGAGAAGCAAAGAGTTTTGTAATAGCTTAGTGTGGACATGTAATCTTGTACAGAGATGTATTAGCTTTGTATAGAGTTTAGTGTGCTTGACCCATATGTATGATAAACCCCTTTTGTGTACATGGTTTGTTTTATGTAAATGTTTTCGTGAGTATGTGAAAACCAGGCTTAACATGTATGAGTTTAACCCGTCTAGAGCAAGCTCTAGTAAGGGGTTCTGTAGTACAGAGATAGTGCATGCACAGGTTGAGCCTTGGTTCAGAGAACAGTTTTATGTTTTTACAGAAAATGTCTGATCCTGTATGGGATTTTACAGGTACACAGAGAGTATAGCAGGCTTGCTACGGGTCCAGGCGACCTTAAGTCGACCTGGATCCTAGCACCGGTAACGGTCCGATTTTCGGGTCGTTACACAAGTAATAGAAATAAAAGAGAAATTCAATATGAGAAAGGTCTAGTTGAAGAGATGGATCCACTTTGGTTGTTTGGATTGATAATTGAAACTTATGTTCTCTTGATTGATTCAATAGATTAGTTATGGAGGTAGAAGACGCTTCTCACCACCATGTCTCTTCTTATGATTAAATCAACTAGTGACTCGCGGTTGTCGAAGCCGGTCAAAAATAACATTTCTGGTTATCAACAATTTACAACTGCAGATAGTGGTGAAAGGATCGAATCCACAGGGAATTGAGAACTTACCTATTTTCCTTATCAAGACCAATAAAATAAACTAAAACAAAAATAAACTAAAAAAGAAGAAAACTGAAAATGAGATAAACTGAAACGAGATAAAATTGAAAGAGAAATAAACGGAAAGCAAAATAAAATGAAACGAGATATAACGAGATAAAACTGAAAGAGAAATAAATGGAAAGCAAAATAATTAAATAAAGAGTAACCAATAATGAGAAAACTCTAGTTGAAGTATTGGATCCACTTTAGTTATTGGGATTGATTACAGACACTTTGTTCTTTTGGGTTGACCCAATAGATTAGTTATGGAGTTGGAATAAGATTCTCACTACCATTATCTCTCCTTATTATCAAATTAATTAGGGAACGTCCTCTAATCAACAGTGGGTTAAGCATTCCAGCCGGTTTCTGATGTTCCAGCTTCACCCTCTGACATACTTCGCAGGCAGACACGAACTGTGCCACTTCTCTCTTCATAGCTGGTCACCAATAAACTATCTTCAGATCTTGATACATTTTGGTGGCTCCAGGGTGAACGCTGTATCTGGCATTATGAGCTTCTCTCATAATGTCTCCCTTCAGACTCACGTCATCTGGTACACATAACCTGCTCCCATAGTAGATGATCCCTTTGCTGTCAAATCTGAACTCTTCATTCTTGCCTAACTGAACAGTCCTGGCAATTTTCACTAACTCTGGGTCCTCATGCTGTTTCTGAGCCACCTGCTCCAGAAACATGGGTGTTACTCTCATCTGAGCTATCAAAGCACCTGTACCAGACAACTCCAAATGTAGCCCTTCATTAATGAGCTTATAGAATTCCCTCTCCACCGGTCTTCTCTCTGCTGTAATATGGGATATACTGCCAAGTGATTTCCGACTAAGGGCATCTGCCACAATATTTGCCTTACCCGGATGGTACTGAATTTTGCAATCATAATCACTAAGCAGTTCTACCCATCTTCTCTGCCTTAGATTCAACTCCCTCTAACTCAAGATGTACTGCAAGCTTTTATGATCTGTGAAGATCTCACATTTAACCCCATAAAGGTAATGCCTCCACATCTTGAGTGCGAAGATCACAACTACCATCTCTAGATCATGTGTAGGATAATTCAACTCATGCTTCTTCAGCTGCCTAGAAGCATAAGCAATTACCCTCTTATTTTGCATTAACACACAATCTAGTCCCACCCGGGACGCATCACAAAACACTGTGAAGTCTTCATTACTGGTAGGCAGAGCTAACACCGGTGCTGACGTTAACATTTTCTTCAGCTCTTCAAAGCTTTCCTCACACTGTTCAGACCACATAAACCTCTGATTTTTCTTGGTCAATCTGGTCATAGGAGCGGCAATTTTAGAGAAGTCCTAAACGAACCTCCTGTAGTAACCTGCCAAACCCAAGAAGCTTTTTATCTCTGTCACTGTAGTGGGTCTAGGCCAGTTAGCTGCAGCTTCCACCTTCTTAGGATCCACTTCAATTCCCTTTTCTGACACAACATGTCCCAAGAAGGAAATGCTCCTCAACCAGAATTCACACTTGAAGAACTTCGCATACAAGCCATGCTCCCTCAGGGTCTGCAAAACCATCGTCAGATGATGGGCATGCTCCTCTGCATTTCTGGAGTACACTAAGATATCGTCAATGAAAATTGTAACGACCCGAAAATCGGACCGCTACCGGCGCTAGGATCCAGATCGGCTTAAGGCCGCCGGGACCCGTAGCAAGCCTGACATACATCCTGTAAACCTGTGTAGTCCCATACATGATCATACAAATACATAAACATGTAAACTTTTTCTTTCATAAATCAAGCTTAACCTGTGCATGCACATAAGCATATATATAAACATAAACATAAACCCCACACTGGAGCTCTCAACAAATGCTCCAAAGGGGCATCTCATCATACACAAGCTTGGTGGAACATAAACATCATAAAACATAGATCATGTATACAAAAGGGATCACCATACACATAGGGTCAAGCACAACCTCTAATCCTCAATATCATTTTTACATAACATAACTATTCATAACTTTACATCATTTTACAATCTATCATGTCCACATTCTATCTATTACATACACAAGACTTCATCCATCTTGACTTCACTGTCTAGCCCGTACCTGCAACCCTGGGAGATTAGGGAAAGGGGTGAGCTACTAGAGCCCAGTGAGCAGAATAATAAAAACATTTAAATCACATGCCATAATGGAATGCAACACCTCACAGACATATCACATCACGGATGGTATTGTCACCAATAGTCCTCTACATTCCAAAGTGCCGGGACGTAGAATGGATCAACTGGTCTTTCTCTTAAACATATCATAACATAACATTTTCAAGGTGCCGGGACGTAGAATGGGTCAACCGGTCTTTCTCTTACATAGTGCTGGGACGTAGAATGGGTCAACCGGACTTCCATACCATATCATGCCGTACCATCATCATATCATATCATATGAGGACTAAAGGATCATCCAATAACCAATCCACATCAACATCATAGAATGCAATGCAACATATTCGTGAATTCTAATGCAACAACCTAGGATATCACATAGCATTCATGATGCATGAACATGCTCAAACTTTATAACTTATTTGCTTTAAAACATAAAGGTTTATTCTACTCACCTCAGCTAGCTCTGACAATGACTGAAGCAGCTGACTCACTGCTGGGGTCCTCAGTTCCTCGGGTCCGAGCCTACACAGGTGGACTCAAATGAGGGACCAAACAACTAGAACATGACTCTAAAAACATCCCCCAAAAACCCCCTAAAACACCTCAAAATAATCATGCAAAACATGCAAAAGAAGGCTGAACAGGGCACTTTCGGCGGCAAGTTCGGCTGCCGAAAGTCCCTCCAGAGCCGAAAGTCAGGCAGGTTCGGCGGCACCTTCGGCGGCCGAAACTCCCAGACAGAGACGAAACTCATGCATGTTCGGCGGCACTTTCGGCGGCCGAAACTGCCCTCCAGAGATGAAAGTCCTCTTTCGGGGGCAGGCTTTAGCAGCCGAAGGCTGCCTCCACAAGCGGGTTCGGCGGCCGAAAGTTCCTTCGGCGGCCGAACCTGAGTTTCTCCAAAGTGGCAGAAACTCAGCTCCACACGCACAAACGCCTCCTAAACCTTTCAAACATGCATAAACCTATTCTACAACACTCCCAATCATACACAAACAAGCATACAAGTTCATAGGGGTCTCAAACTAGCCTAAACCCTAACTACAACACATCAAACATACCCACATTGCTCATAAACACACATTAAACCCATAAACTCAAAACAACCTAAACATGCATTTCTACTCCATAAACTTGCATAAAACTTGTTAAAACATATAGTGAGCTCAAGATCGGCCCTTACCTCTTGAAGATCGAGAGGAAAACGACCCTAGCTCGGAGATGGGAGAGATTGAGTTTTCTTGAACCTCAAAGCTCCAAAACTTGCTTTATACTTGAAAATCTTCAAAACAAGGTGAAAACTAGTGAAAATTGTAAAAGATTCGAAGGAAGAAACTCAAGATCGGTGAGGGACGGCGGAGAGCTCACCTTGGCCGAAAATGGGAAGAAAAGCTCACCCGTTTTCGGCTAAGGGACCCTTTTATAGGTGTCTGGCCAGGCCACATTCGGGGGCCGAACGTGCCTCAGCATGCATGCCATGTTCGGCGGCCGAACATAAGGTTCGGCGGCTGAACCTGGACTTCCCTCACTTATGCTTTCGGGGGCCTAAAGCACTCCCGAAGTGCATGCATGTTCGGCGGCCGAATTTGAGGTTCGGCGGCCGAACTTGGGTTTTCCTCCAAGACTATTTTTCATGCAAAAACTCATTTCTTACTTGATTAAAACCATAAAATACATTAAAACATTTTATAAAAACATGATTTTACCCTTCTAGAGGTTTCCGACATCCGAGATTCCTCCGGACGGTAGGAATTCCGATACCGGAGTCTCGCCGGGTATTACAAAAATGATAACAAAGTGATCCAGATACTGGCTGAAAACTCTGTTCATGAGATCCATGAATGCTACAGGGGCATTGGTTAGCCCAAACGGTATTACTAGGAACTCATAATGCCCATATCTGGTCCTGGACGCCGTCTTCGGCACATCTTCTTCTCTGATTCTCAGTTGGTTGTACCCGGATCTCAGATCTATCTTGGAAAAACAACCTGCTCCTGCTAGCTGGTCAAATAGATTTTCGATCCTGGGTAGAGGATACTTGTTCTTGGTAGTGACTTTGTTCAACTGCCTATAGTCGATACAAAGTCTCAAGGATCCATCCTTCTTCTTTACAAACAGCACTGGAGCACCCCAAGGTGAGGTATTCGGTCGGATGAAATCCTTGTCTACCAACTCTTGCAACTGGTCCTTTAGCTCTTTCAACTCTGCTGGTGCCATCCTGTAGGGAGGGATAGAGATTGGTCTGGTTCCAGGCATCACTTCTATTTCAAACTCTATCTCCCTAGCAGGTGGTAGTCCTGGAAACTCGTCTGGGAAGACACCTGGAAACTCTCTGACTACGGGCACTGAGGCGGGCTCCCTAACCTGACTATCCAGCTCTCTCACAAGAGCTAGAAACCCCTGACAACCCCTCCTGAGCAACCTACGAGCCTGTAGGGTTGATATCAAACCTCTAGGCATACCCCTCCTGTCTCCCCTGAAGACAACCTCTGACCCATCATGACCTCTGAACCTGACTACCTTGTCTCTGCAGTCCAAGGTAGCACCATGAGTAGATAGCCAATCCATCCCTAGAATGACATCAAAATCCGTCAAGTCTAGAACCACAAGGTCGGCTGAAAGGCATCTATCCTCAACAAACACTGGACTAAACCAGCAGACTGACTCTGCCACTGATAGATCACACTTGGGTCCACTGACCCAGAGGGGACACTCTAACCCAGAGACCATCAACCCCAATCTCTCTACGGCTCTCGGAGCAACAAAAGAATGAGAAGCACCAGGGTCCATTAAAGCATACACATCAGAACATCCAATGATAAGATTACCTGACACCACGGTGTTTGAGGTGTTCGCCTCCTGCTATGTCATAGTGAAGATCCGAGCTGGAGCTAATGGACCTTCACCTCGGGAACCTGCTGAAGAAGAGGCTGCCCCTCTCCCTCTGCCTCTGCCACTGCCTTGAGTCATGGCTGGAGCTACTGGCTGAGCCACACTACCTGAAGCGGTCTGCTGGGACGGTGCCATAAAAGCTGCCCTAGGACACTCTCGAGCCATGTGTCCCTCCTGCCCACACCTGAAGCAGGCTGTTGTCTCAAACCGACATACTCCCTTGTGTGGCTTACCACACCTCAAGCATTCTGAACCATCTGAACCTGAGCTCGAGCCACCACCTAAACTCAGACCTGACTTTAACCTGTTCCAGAACTTATTCTTCTTTGGCTTTCTGAGGCCTCTGTCCCACTTTTTACCGCCTAAAGCTGCTGCACTCAGAGAAGAGGGATCTAACTTTCCCCTGCCTGGGGTCTTGGAACTCGAAGACTGTGCCACTGATTGCTTAACTGACCCCTCAATGATGGCACTAGCCTCCATCTTCCGTGCTGCATCCACAATGGTGTGGAAGCTCTCCCTCTCTGCTGCAAGGATCAGGGAGGAATACCTAGGGTGGAGCCTCATGGTATACCTCCTAGCTTTCTTTTGATCTGTGTCGTATGCCTGACCCACATACTGCAGCAACTCCAGAAACCTGTCGGTATACTCGTCGACACTCATCTCTTCTGTCTTCCTTAGCTGTTCAAACTCAACAACTTTCAACTCTTTGGAACTGTCTAGAAATGCCCATCCAGCAAACTCATTTGCAAACTCCTCCCAGGATAAGCTCTCCAACCTCGGGTCCACATAATTTTTGAACCATTCTCATGCTTTCTTGCATTTCAGTGTGAACCCCGCCATTTGAATGGCTCTACTATCATTTGCCCCCAACTCATCTGTTATCATTTTAACCGTTTTGAGGTACTCAAACGGATCATCACCCGTCTTGAACTTGGGAGCATCCAGCTTCAGGTAATCTGTCATCTTTACCTTGCTCCCCACAGATGAGCTAGGTTTAGGTGTTTGGATTTCTGGGGCTACAGGTTCTGCTGGTGGAGCAGGAGGTGCAACATTCCCTGGGTTAGGGTTTGCTGGATTTGGATAGAAGGGTGAGGGTGGATACATAAGGTACTAGGGATATAGTAGGTAAAAAGGAGGGTAAGGCATGTAGGAGGGATATGGGTTAAAGCTGGAGTAATCTGATGTACCCCCCATCGGATACCCTGGACCCTGTGGAAAGGGTTGATATTGGGGTGGATAACCAAACCCCGAGGCCTGAGCGCCTCCTTGAGATTCTCCCATACCCTCTTCGGACATACTCATGCCCAAGCTACCATCTCTTCTCTATTCATCCTCCTCTGATCCCCTCACATCAGCTGACATTCTATCCTGAACTGTTCCCCTCCTGCTTACATCAAAAGACCTTCTAGGGTCCCTTGACGTTCCCTCTCTACTTGATCTACAAGACATTGCCCTTGGCTCTACTGTCACTAGCCCCCAACTCATCAGTTATCATTTTCACCGTCTTGAGTGTAACAATCCGAAAACCGGATCGCTACCGGCGCTAGGATCCAGATCGACTTAAGGTCGCTGGGACCCGTAGTAAGCCTAACATACATCCTATCATACCTGATAAATCCCATACATGATCATACATTTTCATAAAAATTTTAAACTTTCCATATACCAAGCTTGACCTGTGCATGTACCATAACTATAAATATAAAACCCCATACTGGAGCCCTCATCAAATGCTCCAGTTGGGTCAACATAACATACAACAAGCTTGGTTCAACATATGCCATCATTAAAACATTAACATAAAGATCATGTACAACAGGGATTAACCTTACATTAGAGCCGAGCACAATACTAATCCTCATTACATTACTTTACATTACATCATTTTACATATCATGTCCACTACTAGTCTATTACATAACATAGCCTTTACCCTTGCTGACTTCTTGAGCTACCTTTGGCCCTGCAACCTGGGGGTTAGGGGAAAGGGGTGAGCTACTAAAGCCCAGTGAGCAGAACCATAAAACAATTATAAACATATGCCATCATGAAATGCATCACACCATAAACAATTCACATCACGGATGGACTTGTCACCAATAACCCTCTACATAGTCCAATTGTGCCAGAGGCGTAGTGCAGGCCACACCTGGACTTCCACATCATAACATAGCATATTATATCGAGGGCTAGTGGGTCATCCAATAACCATCCACATCAACAGCAATTTATGCAATGCATCATATTCGTGAATTCTAATGCAAGCAACCTATTACATAACATGGCATTCGTGATGCATGAGCATGCTCAAAAGTTTGATTGCGTTAGAAATGAAAGAGCTATGTTCTACTCACCTCTGGCTGACTCTGAAACAGCTAACACTGTTGGCCTCCTCGGTTCCTCGGGTCGGAACCTACACAGGTGGACTCAAATGAGGGACCAAACATACTCTAAAAAACTCCCCAAAAACCCCCTAAAACATCATAAAATATGCATAGAAAAAATGCAAAGAAAGGCTGGGCAGGGGACTTTCAGCGGCAGGTTCGGCGGTCGAAGGTCCCTCCAGAGCCGAAAGTCAAGCACTTTCGGGGGCAGGGTTCGGCGGCCGAAAGTCCTTCCAGAGTCGAAAATCACCATCCTTCGGGGGCAGGTTCGGCGGCCGAAACTCCCCTCCAGAGCCGAAAGTCCAACTTTCGGGGGCGAGTTTAGGCGGCCTAAAGCCGCCTCCACAGGCGGGTTCAGCGGCCGAACCTGGGCTCTCCCAAAGGGCAGAACCCGATTTTGCCTCTCACATCCAGCCACCCAAAACTTCACAACATGTATTCAACTATTCCAAAACATGCATATACATTCATTCAAGCATATAGGGGCATAAAACTAGCCTAAACCCCAACAAACATCAATATATCATCTCATAAACATACATTCATCATTTAACTAACATAAACCCTAAGCATGCATTAAACATTAAACACCCTTGAAACCCCTCAAAACTTACTTAAAACATAAGAGAAGATGAGGATCTACACTTACCTCTTGAAGATCGAGAGGAGATGCGATTCCAAACTTGGAGATATGGAGGAACGAGCTCCAAGGGTCTCTAAGTTTCAAAACTTTGATTTTTGCTTAAAATCTTCAAAACATGGTAAAAACTCATAAAAATCTTGAAGGTTTTGAGGAGGAAACACAAGATCAACAAGGGGGTGGCAGAGACTCACCTTGCCCGGAAATGGAGAGAGAAAACTCGTCCATTTTTGAACAGGGGGCCTTTTACAGGTGGCTGGCCAGACCACCTTCGGAGGTCAAAAGTGCCTCCGCAACTCCACCATGTTCGGCGGCCGAACTTGGGTTTCTCCTCCAAAACCTTTTCTTTCAAAATTCAATTTCTTTCTTCATTAAAACCATAAGAACATATAAAAACATTTTAGAAAACCTTTATTTTACCCTTCTAGAAGGCTCCGACATCCGAGAAATTCCAGATTCCAACGGAGATTCCACCTGAAGGTAGAAATTTCGGTGCCGGGGTCTAGCCAGGTATTACATTGAGATACTCAAACGGATCATCACCTGTTTCATATTTGGGAGCATCCAACTTCAAATAGTCCGTCATTTTAATCTTGCAACCTGCTGATGGGTTAGGTTTGGGTGGTTGGGTTTCAGGAATTTTTTGCTCTTCTGGGGGAGGAGGTGGTGCAGCATTCCCTGGATTAGGGTTTGTTGGATTTGAGTTATAAAAGGGTGGAAGTGAAAACATGGGATATGGTGGATATGGTGGGTAATAGGGAGGATAGGGCATGTGTGAGGGGTATGGGTGGTAGCTAGAGAAATCCGATGGGCCACCCATCGGATACCTGGGTCCCTGTGGCTAGGGTTGGTACTGAGGTGGGTAAGCAAAACCCAAGGCCTGAGCGCCTCATTGAAATTCTCCCATACCCTCTCCTGAAAAACTCACACCCAGACTTCCGTCTCTTCTTTGTTCATCCTCCATTGTTTCCCTAACATCTGCTGACATCCTTCCCGGATCTGTTGTCCTTCTGTTTACATTAAAAGGCCTTCTAGGGTCCCTTGATGTTTCTCCTCTATTAGTCCTACTCGACCGTGCTCTCAACAGAGCAGTAGGAGGAAGGGCATCCATGCCCTCATTTTCAGGTGGAACTCCAGTCAATCGTGCAGATCGACGTGAGCCTCGCATCTTGTCTTCTGAAAAACAACATATATCACATAAACATTAGCATCATATGGTTCATGTGGTCACACATGAACCCACAACATATACATAACATATCATTAATGTACATGCATAATATCATGGCATTACACATCATCATACATTTGTTAAGATAGGACTCTACATCCTATCCTAGTGGACATGATTTTTCCTAATGTGCTTGCCCTCTATAACATCTATGAGCCCAACACTCTAGGTCCGACCATATGAACCTAGGGCTCTGATATCACTCTGTAACGATCCGGAAATCGCACCGCTACCGGCACTAGGATTCAGATCGACTTAAGGTCACCGGAACCCATAGCAAGCCTATTATACATCCTGTGTACCTGTTAAAATCACATACATGATCATACAATAACACAAAAACTTAAATATTCCATGAAATCAAGCTCAACCTGTACATGCATCATACTGAAAACATAAAACCCATGCTAGATCCCTTATCAAATTCTCTAGAATGGTTAACATCATATGTCTCAACCATGGTTCAAACATAACTCATAATTAAAAACTTTTACATAATGATCGTGTTAAGAGGGATTACAAAGGTAAAAACTAGGGCAAAGCACAATTATAATCCATTATACAATACATGTCCACAATTATTCTATTACATTAAACTATACCAGCTACTATGCCGGCTTCCCAAGCTATCTTCAACCCTGCAAACCTGGGGTTAGGGGAAAGGGATAAGCTACAAGAACCTAGTGAGCAGAACAATAAAAACAATTTAATAAACATATTCTCATATGAAATGCGTCACAACACAAACAATTCACATCAAGATGGACTTGTCACCAGTAACCCTCTACATATTCCAATGTGCCCGGCCCTCGACGGAGCTCCTCAGGACTTTCGCTTAAACATAACATAACATATTCATAATGCCAGGGGCGTAGAATGGGTCTCGACCTGGACTTTCTCTTACATATTGCCAGGGGCGTAGAATGAGTCTCGACCTGAACTTCCGTATCATATCATATTATATCATATCGAGGGCTAGTGGATCATCCAATATCCATCCACATCAACAATAAATTATGCAATGCATCATATTCGTGAATTCTAATGCAAACATCCTAATACATAAACATGGCATTCATGATGCATGAACATGCTTAAAAGTTTAGTTACTTTGAAAAGATAGTTTCGTTCTACTCACCTCTGGCTGACGCTTGCCTAACAATGATGCAACTAGCTCACTGAAGGCCTCTACGGTCTCCTAGATCCGATCCTACACAGATGGACTCAAATGAGGGATCAAACATAGCTATCACAAGACTCAAAACAACTCACCAAAAACCCCCTAAAACATAACAAAACATGCACATAAAACAAGCAAAGGAAGGCTGGGCAAGGGACTTTCGGCGGCAAGTTCGGCGGCCGAAGGTCCCTCACAGATCCGAAAGTCAGGGACTTTCGAGGGCAGGTTCGGTGGTCTAAACTGCATACAGATCCGAAAGTTAGGGACTTTCGGGGGCGGGTTCAGCGGCCGAAACCCCTTCACAGATCCAAAAGTCATGCTTTCAGGGGCAAGTTAGGCTGCCAAAAGGCTGCCTCCACAAGCAGGTTCGGCGGCCAAACCTGGGTTCTCCAGCAAGGCAGAACCCGATTCTGCCCTATGTACTAAGCCTCCAAAACTTCTCAAATCCTCACACCCAACTCCTCAAAACATGCATACTCACTCAAACATGCATAAGGGCATAAAAACTAGCCTAAACCCCAACAAACAACAATAAAAACATCATAAGAGCAAACATTCATAAACAACCCAACTCAAACCCTATAACATTAGATCTAACCATTTCATGCATTTCTAACCCTTAACCCTTTCTTAAAACTTGATTAAAACATAAGAAAAACAAGGATCTAGGCTTACCTCTTGGAGATCTAAAGGTGACAGCAACCCCAATGTGGAGATGAGGTAAAACGGTCTCCGGAGGTCTCCAAGGTTTCAAAACTTGGATTCAAGCTCAAATCTTCAAAAACAAGGCAAAACTCATGAATTTCTTTGAGGCATTTGAAGAATAAACAACAAAATCACCAAAGGAAGGGCAAAGACTCACCTATGCCCGAAAATGGAGAGAAAACTCCCTCATCTTCAGGCTGAAGGTCTCTTATAGGTGGCTGGACGAAACCACCTTTGGGGGCCGAAAGGGGAGATCCTGCGGCGGCACCACCTTCGGCGGCCGAACCTGGTTTTTCCCCTCCAAAACTATTTTCTTCAAAACTCTTTTCTTTCTTTCTTAAAACCTTAAAATTTTCAAAATTCATTTTATAAAATCCTTATTTTATCCTTCTAAGGGGATTCCAGCTTCGGGAATTCCGGATTCCATCGAAAAGTTGGAATTCTGACGCCGGAGTTTAGTCGGGTATTACACTCATAGGCTCATTGCTAACATTCATGCCTTTAATATGCTTGAGTTTATCTACTGATGCATTCCCTAGTCTATCATGCATGTCATTCATGGTCATTATACAATTATGTGCTTATTTATGTTGCATGGAATGCTCTTTATTCAAATCCATTAGGGAAAGACTGCTATTTACAAAGCTGTGAAGACCAGTATTAGAGTTCATGATCTCAAGCAAGCAGTTTCTTATAGCTGAATGGGAAAAACTCTTCTGGTTTAGCCTGAAAAGGCCTCTTTGTTTCTTGCCTATGGCCACCACCTGGTTTAGCCTAAAAAGGCCTCTTTGTTTCTTGTCTATGGCCACCATCTTATTATTCAGTGGGTCCTGTATAAAGCAATAATGATTGCACATCAATATACAATAGCCATAGCTACTCATTAATTGATTAATAGAAATCAAATTATATTGAAAATGAGAAACATATAGGACATCATCTAAAGTCAACTTGTCAAAAAGATTTAGCTTTCCAGACTGAGTAACCTGAGTTGTTTTCCCATCTGGAAAGCACACAGATATATACTTATGCAGTGGATGTAAAGTGGTGAAGAGGGTGCTATTTGAACACATATGATTTGTGGCTCTAGTGTCTAGGATCCAACTAGGGTCAGTGTGCATTTGTGCATGGCAAGTGTCATAAAGAGTAGGCTTACCTACAAAGTCCATGAAATGTGCCTAAGGTCCATGAGATGTGCTTGGGGCAAGAGTTCTTTTCCCTTTACAAGTTGAGAGAATTCTTGTTTTAAAGAGCTCAATATGGATGTCAATTCATGTATTCTACTTGATGTGTCCAGATATTCCAGTAGATTTTCCTCTTCTAACTTGTTTCCTTCAATAGCTGCCATAATTTTGGTACTTCTATGACCCTTCACAGATTGGGTTCCAGCCTTGTTCTTGGTCTTGAACTAGTCAGGATAGCCAATCAATTTAAAACACCCTTCCCGAGTGTGGCCATCCATGTTACAGAAGGTGCAATGTCCCTTCTTAATCTCAGACCTTCTTGGTCTGGACAAATTCTAAGTTTGAGTCTTGTTCAATAGGGCAAGGGATTCTGAATTGTCATTCATTGTCCCCAAAATTTCTCTTTAAGACTCAAATTTCACAACCATCGAGTAAGCCTTATTCACTGTTGGTAAAGGGTCCATCCCCAATACCTGGTCTCTCACAGTCCTGAAGGCCTCATTCAGACCCATTAGGAATTGCATGAGTGTAATATCCGGCTAGACTCCGGTATCGAAATTCCTACTGTCCGGTGGAATTTTGGATGTCGAAAACCTCTAGAAGGGTAAAATCATGTTTTTATAAAATATTTTAATGTATTTTATGTTTTTAAGTGAAAAGGAAATTGAGTTTTGTATGAAAAAGACCAAGGAGGCATTTCCAGGTTCGGCCGTCGAACGTGGGATGGTTTAGGGGGGCATGTTAGGCTTCCATAAGTCTCAAAGGTTCGGCCACCGAACTTGCATGAGATGTGGGAGCATGTTCGGCGGCCGAAAGTTCGGCTGCCGAAAGGTGGTCTGCCAGCCCTATATAAGAGCTCCATGGCCGAAACGGGCGAGTTTTCTCCCCATTTTCAGCCACGGTGAGTTCATGCTCTCATTTGGTTCGTTTTTGTTGTTTTTTCCTCCGATCTTTCATGTTTTAACAAGCTTTTTGTTGATTTGAAGAGATTTGAGCATTTAAGCAAGTTTTGAGGCTTGGAAGACTCAGGAGCTCTTTTCCTTGGTTCTCCAAGTTTAGGTCGTCTCTCTCTCGATCTTCAAGAGGTAAGAGCCGATCTTGAACTCATTTTATGTTTTAAGCAAGCTTTAAGTTGATCTATGGGGTAGAAATGCATGTTTAGGTTAGTTGAGCTTTGTTAGGTTTTATGTGATTATATGAGCAATGTATGTTGGATATACATGTTTGATGTGTTGTAGATGGGGTTTAGGATAGTTTGAAGCCCCTAGGAGCTTGTATGCTTAAGTATGCATGTTGTAGAATAGGAAAATGCATGATTGAATGAGTTGGGAGGCGTTTATGCATGTTGAGCTGAGTTTCTGCCCTTTTGGGAGAAACCAGGTTCGGCAGCCGAAGGTTCTTTCGGCCGCCAAACCTGCCTGTGGTAGCATGGATCGGCTGCCGAACCCTGCCCCCGAAAGATGACTTTCGGCTCTGGAAGGGACTTTCGGCCGCCGAAAGTGCCGCCGAACATGCATGAGTTTCGTCTCTAGAGGGAACCTTCGGCCGCCGAAAGTGCCGCCGAAGGTGCATGACTTTCGGCTCTAGAGGCCCTTTCGGCCGTCGAACCTGCCGCCGAAAGTGCCCTGTTCAGCCCTCCTTTGCATGTTTTCTATGAATGTTTTTAGGTGTTTTAAGGGGTTTTTGGGGAGTATTTTTAGAGTCATGTTCATAGATGTTTGGTCCCTCATTTGAGTCCACCTGTGTAGGTTCGGACCCGAGGAACCGAGGACCCCAGCAGTGAGTCAGCTGCTCCAGTGTCTGGTCTGAGCTAACCAGAGGTGAGTGGAATAACTCTTTATGTTTTAAAGTAAATAATAAATGTTTCAGCATGATTCATGCATCACGAATGCCATGAGATATAATAGGTTGTTGCATTAGAATCCACGAATATGTTGCACTGCATTCTTGGTTGTAAATGTGGGTGAATGCTGTATGATCCAATTAGTCCCTGAGGAAAGACCAGGACCCCATTCTATAGCCTGACACAGTATGAAAGACCAGGACCTCATTCTATGGCCTGGCACGGTATGAAAGACCAGGACCCCATTCTACGGCCTGGCACGGTATGGAACACAAAGACCAGGTGCCAGATGAGGCCCTGGGGCAATGGTAAGTAATGCTATGATATGACAGGAAGACCAGGACCCCATTCTACGGCCTGGCACGGATATGATGCTGGGACTATTTGGTGACAGGTTCACCCTTGATGTGAATTATCTGTGATGTGACGCATTTAATGAAAGTATGAATGTTAATATATGTTTTTACTATTATGCTCACTAGGCTCTAGTAGCTCACCCCTCTCCCTTAACCCCCAGGTTTGCAGGTACAGGGTAGACCAGGAGGTCAGCAAGAGTAATGAAGTCATAGTCATGTAATAGCTAGAGTGGACATGATAAATGTTGTTATGTTATGTTGAGTACAGTCATGTAAAAGTATGATATAGAATGTCATGTAATAATGCTTATGAAAGTTTAGAGTTGTGCTTGACCATAGTATTATGTTAATCCCTTTCTAGTACATGATCTTAATGTTTAATGATGATTATTGTAAACCAAACTCAATACATGTTATGTCACCCCAGTGGGGCAATGATGAGACTCCAAAGAGGAGTTAATGTTTATGACTATGTTTATGTATAGTGCATGCACAGGTTGAGTTTGGTGAATGAATGAAAGAATGACTGAATGTAAGGAAAAGTTCAAAATTTTTATGTATGTTGTTGATCATGTATGGGATTAAACAGGTTCACAGGTTGAATGTTAGGCTTGCTACGGGTCCCGGCGGCCTTATGCCGACCTGGATCCTAGCACCGGTAGCGGTCCAGATTTTCGGGTCGTTACAGATTGGTATCAGAGCCCTAGGTTCATATGGTCGGACCTAGAGTGTCGGGCTCATAGATGTTCTAGAAGGTCAAGCACAATATGAAGATCATGTCCACTAGGATAGGATAAAGAGTCCTGTCTTGAATGATGATGTGAAATGCCATGATTTTATGCATGTGCATTAATGATATGCTATGTATATGATGTATGTGATGCAGGTTCGTGTGTTTGCACATGAACCATTTGATGCTAATGTTTATGTGATGTGTGCTGTTTTTCAGTAAACAGGATGAGAGGAACTCGTCGATCTGCACGATTGACTGGAGTACCACCCCAGGACGAGGGCACTGATGCCCGTCCTCCTGCATTGCCTAGGGCAATGTCAAGTAGGTCTAGCAGAGAAAGAGCAGTAAGAGACCCTAGAAGGTCTTTGGATCTGGGTAGAAGCAGATCAGTGAGGGGAACAGTGTAAGGGGATATGTCAGAGAATGTGGGGGATCAGATGGATGTGGATCAGAGGAGGGATGGCAGTCTCGGAGTAAGTGTATCGGAAGAGGGAATGGGAGAGTCCCAAGGAGGCACTCAGGCCTCGGGATTTGTTCAGCCACCTTATTACCCACCCTTTTCACATAATCCCGGGTATTCGATGGGAGGCACATCGGATTACCCCAGTTTTAACCCTTATCACTCTCAGATGCCATACACACCTTTCTACCCACAGTACCCACAGTACCCCATGTATCCACCCCCACCCTACCATCCAGGTACAGCAAACCCTACCCCAAGGGATGCTGCACCTCCTCCACCACCTGCAGCACCTACTGTCCCAGAAACCCAAATGCCTAAGCCTAGCTCATCTGGAGGGAGCAAGGTCAAGATGACCGATTACATGAAGCTAGGTGCTCCCCAGTTTGAAACTGGTGATGACCCATTTGTGTACCTTGAGAGGGTCAGGACAATTACAGATGAGATAGGAGCTGATGACAGTAGAGCCATCCAGATGGCTGGGTTCACATTAAAATGCAAGAAGGCCCGAGAGTGGTTTAAGAACTATGTGAACCCGAGGTTGGATAGTCTATCCTGGGAGGAGTTTGCCAATGAGTTTGCAGGATGGGCTTTCCCTGACAGTTCCAGGGAGCTGAAAATGATTGAGTTTGAGCAGTTGAGGCAGACAGATGAGATGAGCGTGGATGAGTATACAGACAGATTCTTGGAACTGTTGTCGTATGCTGGGCAGAATCTAGACACAGATCAGAGGAAGTCAAGGAGGTATATCATGAGGCTCCATTCTAGGTATTCCTCCTTGATTCAGTCAGCAGAGAGGGAGAGTTTCCATGCCATAGTGGATATGGCTCGAAGGATGGAGGCTAGTGCTATCATCGAAGGGAAAGTCAAGCAGTCAGTGGCACAGCCTTCTGGTTCCAAGACCCCAGGTGGGGGAAAGTTAGACCCTTCTTTTCTCAGTTCAGGCAGTAAGAGATGGGGTAAGGCCAAGTCTAAGAAGAACAAGTTCTGGAGCAAGATTAAGTCAGGTCTGGGATTAGGTAGTGGCTCAAGCTCTGGTGCAGATAATGCAGTATGTGCAAGGTGTGGTAAGCCACACAAGGGAGTCTGCCGGGCTGGGACGGCAGCCTGTTTCAGATGTGGGCAAGAGGGCCACATGGCTCGGGAGTGTCTTAGGGCAGCCTTTGGGGCACAGTCTCAGCAGACAGCTTCAGGTAGTGTGGCACAGCCAGCAGCTCCAGCCGCGACTCAGGCTAGTGGCAGAGGCAGAGAAAGAGGGGCAGCCTCTTCTTTAGCGGGTTTCAGAGGTGAAGGTCCATCAGCCCCAGCACGGATCTTCACCATGACTCAGCAGGAGGCAAACACATCCAACACCGTGGTGTCAGGTAATCTCATCATTAGTTGTTCTGATGTGTATGCATTAATGGACCCTGGTGCATCTCATTCTTTCATTGCTCCGAGGGCCGTCGAGAGGTTGGGATTGATGGTCTCTGGGTTAGAGTGTCCCCTATGGGTCAGTGGACCCAAGTGTGACCCGTCAGTGGCAAAGTCAGTCTGCCAGTATAGTCCAGTTTTTATAGAGGGAAGATGCCTTTCTGCCGACCTTGTGGTTCTAGACTTGACAGATTTTGACGTCATTCTAGGGATGGATTGGCTATTTACCCATGGTGCTATCTTGGATTGCAGAGACAAGGTAGTCAGGTTCAGATGTCAGGATGGGTCAGAGGTTGTCTTCAGAGGAGACAGGGAGAGTACACCTAGAGGTTTGATATCAGCCCTTCAGGCTCGTAGGCTACTCAGGAGGGGTTGTCAGGGTTTTCTGGCTCATGTGAGGGAGCTGGATAGTCATGTTAGAGAGCCCGCCTCAGTGCCCGTGGTCAGTGAGTTCTTAGACGTTTTCCTAGATGAGCTGCCAGGTTTACCACCTGCTAGGGAGATAGAGTTCGAGATAGAATTGATGCCTGGAACCAGACCGATCTCTATCCCTCCCTACAGGATGGCACCAGCAGAATTGAAAGAGTTAAAAGAACAGTTGCAAGAGCTGGTAGATAGAGGATTCATCCGACCGAGTACCTCACCTTGGGGTGCTCCAGTACTATTTGTGAAAAAGATGGATCTCTCAGACTTTGTATCGACTACAGGCAGTTGAACAAAGTCACTACTAAGAATAGATACCCATTGCCAAGGATCGACGATCTATTCAACCAGCTAGCCGGAGCAGGTTGTTTCTCCAAAATAGATCTGAGATCGGGGTACCATCAGCTAAGGATAAGAGAAAAGGATGTGCTGAAGACATCATTCAGGACCAGATATGGGCATTATGAGTTCCTTGTGATGCCGTTCGGGTTAACCAATGCCCCTGCAGCATTCATGGATCTCATGAACAGAGTGTTTAGTCAATACCTGGATCACTTCGTTATTGTCTTCATAGATGATATCTTAGTGTATTCCAGGAATGCAGAGGAGCATGCCCATCATCTGAGGTTGGTTTTGCAGACCCTGAGGGAACATGGCTTATATGCCAAGTTCTCCAAATGTGAGTTCTGGCTGAGGAGCATTTCATTCTTGGGGCATGTGGTGTCAGAAAATGGAATAGAGGTAGACCCCAAGAAAGTGGAAGCTGTAGCAAACTGGCCTAGACCCACTGCTGTGACTGAGATCAAGAGCTTCTTGGGTTTAGCAGATTACTACAGGAGGTTCGTTCAGGACTTCTCAAAAATTGCAGCTCCCATGACCAGACTGACTAAGAAGAACCAGAGGTTTGCGTGGACCGACCAGTGTGAGGAGAGCTTTGAGGAGCTAAAGAAGAGGTTGACTTCAGCACCAGTGTTAGCTCTGCCATCTAGTAATGAAGACTTCTCAGTCTATTGTGATGCGTCCCGTGTGGGACTGGATTGTGTGCTAATGCAGAATGAAAGGGTGATTGCTTATGCTTCTAGGCAGCTGAAGAAGCACGAGTTGAATTACCCTACACATGACCTAGAGATGGCAGCGATGATCTTTGCACTCAAGATGTGGCGGCACTACCTTTATGGGGTTAAATGTGAGATCTTCACAGATCATAAAAGCCTGCAGTACATCCTGAGTCTGAGAGATTTGAATTTGAGGCAGAGAAGATGGGTAGAACTGCTCAGTGACTATGATTGCAAAATCCAGTACCATCTGGGTAAGGCGAATGTTGTGGCAGACGCCTTAAGCCGGAAATCACTTGGCAGTTTGTCCCATATTTCAGCAGAGAGGAGGCTAGTAGTAAGGGAGTTCTTCGAGCTCATGAGTGAAGGGCTACAGTTGGAGTTGTCTGGTACAGGTGCTTTAGTTGCCCAGATGAGAGCGGCACCCGTGTTTCTGGAGCAGGTGGCTCAGAAACAGCATGAGGACCCAGAGTTAGTGAAGATTGCTAGGACTGTTTAGTCAGGCAAAGATAGTGAGTTCAGATTCGACAGTAAGGGGATCCTCCGCTATGGAAACAGATTGTGTGTACCAGATGATGTAGGACTGAAGGGAGACATTATGAGAGAGGCTCATAATGTCAGATACAGCGTTCACCCTGGAGCCACCAAGATGTATCAAGATCTCAAGAGAGTGTATTGGTGGCCAGCTATGAAGAGAGAAGTGGCACAGTTTGTGTCAGCCTGCGAAGTGTGTCAGAGGGTGAAGCTGGAACATCAGAAGCCGGCTGGAATGCTTAACCCACTACCTATTCCAGAGTAGAAATGGGAGAATATAGCTATGGACTTTGTGGTGGGGCTACCGGCGGCGTCCAACAGATTGGACTCCATATGGGTGATTGTGGACAGACTCACCAAATCTGCTCACTTCATCCCTGTCAGGAGTGGCTATTCTGTGGACAAGTTAGCGCAGGTGTATGTTGATGAGGTTGCCAGGTTGCATGGGGTTCCTGTCTCAATAGTGTCTGATAGAGGGCTCCAGTTCACCTCCAGGTTTTGGCGGAGTCTGCAGAACGCTATGGGTACCAGGTTGGATTTTAGCACTGCTTTCCATCCACAAACGGACGGAAAATCAGAGAGGACCATCCAGACAATAGAGGATATGCTCAGAATGTGTGTGCTGGATTTTGGCGGTTCTTGGAGGCAGCATCTACCCTTGGTGGAGTTTGCCTACAATAACAGCCATCATGCCAGCATAGGGATGGCCCCATATGAAGCTTTGTATGGAAGGAAGTGCAGGTCGCCTGTCTGTTGGGAAGCAGTAGGAGAAAAGGCCTTGGCAAGGCCTGAGCTAGTAGAGATCACCAGCAGAGTGGTGCCCATAATCAGAGAAAGGATCAAGACTGCTGCAAGCAGACAGAAGAGTTATGCAGATATCCGCAGAAGGCAAGTAGAGTTTCAGGAGGGGGATTTGGTATTGCTCAAGGTGTCTCCAATGAAAGGGGTGATTCGGTTCGGGAAGAAAGGTAAACTAGCTCCATGGTACATCGGACCCTTTGAAGTCTTGCAAAAGATTGGGAATGTATCGTACAAGCTGGACTTGCCTGCTTCAATGGAGAGAATCCATCCGGTTTTCCATGTTTCTATGTTGAGAAAGTTTGTGTCGGATCCGGGCAAGGTTCTTAGTGAGCCTGATGTGGAGATCCAAGAGGATCTCACCTATGTTGAGCAGCCGGTACGGATCCTAGACACCCAGATCAGAAAGCTAAGAAACAAGGAAATCCCGATGGTGAAAGTCGTTTGGAATCACCACAACATCGAAGAGTGTACCTGGGAGACACGGGAGTCCATGCTCCAGCAATATCCTCATCTCTTCTAAGGTAAGTGTTATGTGTTCCTATGTGTATGCTTATGTTTTGTGCCATGCTATGTTGTTTGGTGAACATTCGGGGACGAATGTTCATAAGGGGGGAAGAATGTAATACCCGGCTAGACTCCGGTATCGGAATTCCTACCGTCCGGTGGAATTTCGGATGTCGGAAACCTCTAGAAGGGTAAAATCATGTTTTTATAAAATATTTTAATGTATTTTATGTTTTTAAGTGAAAAGGAAATTGAGTTTTGTATGAAAAAGACCAAGGAGGCATTTCCAGGTTCGGCCGCCGAACATGGGATGGTTTAGGGGGGCATGTTAGGCTTCCTTAAGTCTCAAAGGTTCGGCCGCCGAACCTCATGTTCGGCCGCCGAACTTGCATGAGATGTGGGGGCACGTTCGGCTGCCGAAAGGTGGTCTGCCAGCCCTATATAAGAGCTCCATGGCCGAAACGGGTGAGTTTTCTCCCCATTTTCAGCCACGGTGAGTTCATGCTCTCCTTTGGTTCGTTTTTGATGTTTTTTTCTCCGATCTTTCATGTTTTAACAAGCTTTTTGTTGATTTGAAGAGATTTGAGCATTTAAGCAAGTTTTGAGGCTTGGAAGACTCAGGAGCTCTTTTCCTTGGTTCTCCAAGTTTAGGTCGTCTCTCTCTCGATCTTCAAGAGGTAAGAGCCGATCTTGAACTCATTTTATGTTTTAAGCAAGCTTTAAGTTGATCTATGGGGTAGAAATGCATGTTTAGGTTAGTTGAGCTTTGTTAGGTTTTATGTGATTATATGAGCAATGTATGTTGGATATACATGTTTGATGTGTTGTAGATGGGGTTTAGGATAGTTTGAAGCCTCTAGGAGCTTGTATGCTTGAGTATGCATGTTGTAGAATAGGAAAATGCATGATTGAATGAGTTGGGAGGCGTTTATACATGTTGAGCTGAGTTTCTGCCCTTTTGGGAGAAACCAGGTTTGGCAGCCGAAGGTTCTTTCGGCCGCCGAACCTGCCTGTGGTAGCATGGATCGGCTGCCGAACCCTGCCCCCGAAAGATGACTTTCGGCTCTGGAAGGGACTTTCGGCCGCCGAAGGTGCCGCCGAACATGCATGAGTTTCGTCTCTGGAGGGAACCTTCGGCCGCCGAAAGTGCCGCCGAAGGTGCATGACTTTCGGCTCTAGAGGGCCTTTCGGCCGCCGAACCTGCCGCCGAAAGTGCCCTGTTCAGCCCTCCTTTGCATGTTTTCTATGAATGTTTTTAGGTGTTTTAAGGGGTTTTTGGGGAGTATTTTTAGAGTCATGTTCATAGATGTTTGGTCCCTCATTTGAGTCCACCTGTGTAGGTTCGGACCCGAGGAACCGAGGACCCCAGCAGTGAGTCAGCTGCTCCAGTGTCTGGTCTGAGCTAACCAGAGGTGAGTGGAATAACTCTTTATGTTTTAAAGTAAATAATAAATGTTTCAGCATGATTCATGCATCACGAATGCCATGAGATATAATAGGTTGTTGCATTAGAATCCACGAATATGTTGCACTGCATTCTTGGTTGTAAATGTGGGTGAATGCTGTATGATCCAATTAGTCCCTGAGGAAAGACCAGGACCCCATTCTACAGCCTGGCACGGTATGAAAGACCAGGACCCCATTCTACAGCCTGGCACGGTATGGAACGCAAAGACCAGGTGCCAGATGAGGTTCTGGGGCAATGGTAAGTAATGCTATGATATGACAGGAAGACCAGGACCCCATTCTACGGCCTGGCACGGATATGATGTTGGGACTATTTGGTGACAGGTTCACCCTTGATGTGAATTGTCTGTGATGTGACGCATTTCATAAAAATATGAATGTTAATATATGTTTTTACTATTCTGCTCACTGGGCTCTAGTAGCTCACCCTTCTCCCTTAACCCCCAGGTTTGCAGGTACAGGGTAGACCAGGAGGTCAGCAAGAGTAATGAAGTCATGGTCATGTAATAGCTAGAGTGGACATGATAAATGTTGTTATGTTATGTTGAGTACAGTCATGTAAAAGTATGATATAGAATGTCATGTAATAATGCTTATGAAAGTTTAGAGTTGTGCTTGACCATAGTATTATGTTAATCCCTTTCTAGTACATGATCTTAATGTTTAATGATGATTATTGTAAACCAAACTCAATACATGTTATGTCACCCCAGTGGGGCAATGATGAGACTCCAAAGAGGAGTTAATGTTTATGACTATATTTATGTATAGTGCATGCACAGGTTGAGTTTGGTGAATGAATGAAAGAATGACTGAATGTAAGGAAAAGTTCAAAATTTTTAGGTATGTTGTTGATCATGTATGGGATTAAACAGGTTCACAGGTTGAATGTTAGGCTTGCTACGGGTCCCGGCGGTCTTATGCCGACCTGGATCCTAGCGCCGGTAGCAGTCCGGATTTTCGGGTCGTTACAATGAGCCTATTCCTGTTAGTTATTTCAGCTATGGCCCTAGAGGCTCCACAGGTACATGTCGGAAGTGTTTCTACTGATCTAAGCTCATCCAACAATCTCTTCAGCTTAGTGAAGTAGACTGACACAGATTAATTTTCTTGAGAGATAAGAGATATCTTCCTGTGCAACTCATAAATCATAGGTCCGTTGCACTCTTCGAATCTCTCAGAGATCTTTTGCCAGAGATCTCTGGCAAAGGCAGTATATGTGAAGCCATCAACCAACTCCTTGGAGATGGAGTTGAGAATCCAAGATGTGACCATAAAGTCACACTTTTTCCATTGTTCATATCCCTCAGAGTCTTTGCTAGGTGCCGAAAATATGCCTTCGATAAATCCTAATTTCATCTTGGCACCTAGGGCTATTCTAACAGCCCTACTCCAAGATCTGAAATTAGGTCCTAGAAGAGGCGCTGAGACTAAACTCATACCTGGATGGTCAGACGCTTGAAGGCTCAGGGGATCTCCCATTCTCGTATTTGCTATCTATGACTTTTTTGGTGCTTCGATTGCCTTCTGTTCCTTACTATGGCTCCCTCGCTTCGCCATAGCCAGATCTTTCGAAAGGACTAAGGATCTCTCGCATGCAACCGGCGACATGTCGCCGTGAGCTAGGGTTCTGATTCTGATACCATGTGCGAAGACAGAAGAGAGAGAAAAGCTCGAGAGGTTTTATTTCAAACTGAAAAATAACGTTACAAGCATTCTGGAAACATCTTGCTTCTCTTTTATACCAAATAACAACACGTGTACAACATGTCCCTCATACAAGTAAAACCCTCACAGTAAAACGACGTAATTTAGATATTAAGTTATAAACAAATAATAATAAAATAATGTAGTTTTAATAGAAATAAACCTAATTAACTAAATTAATTATTTATATAATCCTAATTTTTTATACATATATATACTCCAATTCCAATAGAAAAAGGAAGATGTTAATTCTGAAATTTTGCAAAATTTTTACTTTTGTGTCAATATTTGGGGTATAAGAATTATCATAATCATATTAGTAATTAAAGAATTAAATACTAATCCAATATTTTTTTAAAAAAAAATAATGAACTTGAAATATTTTGATTTTAGGCCTTAAATTTAATTTCTTAATTTTATTAGACTGAAATCTAGCACTTTTCTTCACTTTCTATGTACTAGAGTTTAATTATCTTGTATATTCTCTATACTCGTTATATAGTCGTTGTTTAATTGTACATACAATTTTTTTTTTTAAAAAAAAATCATATGAATTAATTAATAAGTTGTAGAAAATTCCCATTAGAGTAGGTGTAATAGAAAAAAAAATGAACAAAAACAAAATAAAGTAAGGAGCTAACGGGACACATAAAATTAATTTAAAAATTATAACAATATTATTAAGTAAATTATAATAATTACAAATTATTCTTTATATAATTATATAATTTCTCAAGATTTATAATTATCGTATTTACAATTTAGTTATCTTACAATTAATCAATTATATTTATATATGATATTAATAAATAAATAAGTTAGTTTACGAATCTAAATTTGAATTATCTAGTTATAAGATTAAAAATACACCTAAAAATTAAGTTTGAATTTTTTTATTTATTTTTCATATGGGGAAAATACTTTTTTTTTTCTCTCAAAAATATATATGAGATTAAACATTATGAAGATTAAATTAAGTTTTTATTCATCTGTGTTTTGACTAAATTTCATGTACTTGTATTTTAATTTATTTTTTATGAAGATTAAATATTTTGTATGAATTATTTAATTTTAATAATATATACATTTTGTTTATGTTTCTCAAGCTTATTATGGTTATGTTATTATATTTATTTATGGAATTGTTTCCATAAATTTATGGGAATAATTTAAGAAATATTGAAAAGTAAATTTAGTAAATATAAATATTGAAAAATTAAACTTTTAATGACCAACTATTAACATTTAGCAATAGATTAGCTGTGATATTTTAAGCAATTGTAGCTAGTTGTCATTATTTGTAGCGATGGAAAATCTCTATATCATTGAAGGTGTTGAAAAAAATTACAGTCAATTTTAGGGAGTCGAAAATTTATTAGTGACAAATGCTTTATCTTTACAGTTTCGAGTAATTTATAGTATTTCGACTCTTATATTTTCAGATTTCAATTTTTTTTATAAATTTAAAAAAATTAAATAGTAATAAGTTTAATAAATAAATAAAAAGATAAATTTTTATTGTTTTGACTTATTTAAGTAAACTGATCACTTGTAGGATTATCCGTATTTGGTTTAAACTGAAAAAATCGATCGAATCGAATTAATTTGAAAATTCATTTTGATTTTTTATTCATTTTGGTTTGATTCAATTTTTAATTTTAAAAATCTTAGTTATTTTAATTCAGTTCAATTTTGATAAAAAAATCAAAAAAATCAAACCGAACCAATTAGTGATAATAGTATATTATTTTCAATAATATAGAGAGATTAGATCATGTTAAGGTTAAAATATTTTAATTAAAATTTAAAATATTAAAAATAAAGTGTAAAAAATAAAAATTTATTAAAAATTCAAATTGATTAAACTGAATTGAATCAAATCAAATCAAATCGGTTCGATTCAATTCAATTTTAACTAAAATATGTTCGGTTCATTTTTTATAAATATTAAAATTTTAATTTTTAATTTATTTAGTTCGATTTGATTTTAAATCGAATCAACTGAATGTTATCACTAATTAATTGCTAGTAGCTCATAATAGTTTAATTACTAACTTATATATTCTTAATAGACCAACTCTCATATGCAATATAAGTTTTTTTTTTTCCCAGAAACATTAAATACTCAGCAAAATACCATAAGACATTCAAGATATTAAAGAAAAAAAGATTAATTTTGAAGAAAAATACTATCATTATAGAATATTTATGTGGTAGAAAAAATTATACCAATCTATTGAAATATAGCATGCTTATATGAAATCTACCTAAATTTTAAAATAGTGGATATAATGTCTTTTTAATTTATAGTAATTTGACTTATTTATATTTATTTTAAATATATTATAATTAAAATTTATTTATAGAATATAAATACAAATAGGATTAAGAATAAATTTACATAAAATATAAAATAAAATAGCTACTTAAGTTAAAAAATTTTGAGTAATTTAACTAGAAAATCAGTTTATTAATAATTTTTAAATATTCTCACTTACTCTCACTTTCACATCATGGGGATCCAAATTTTGCACAGTTAATTAAATATGAACCAACAACTCATGCACAGCAAGACATGAACCACGAGTATAGGATTAAAGGTGACAGCAGCCTCACCCTAACCCTAACCCATCTAACATTTATAGACTCTGACAAAAAAGGAACCCAAGGACTGCTAATGCACATCTTCTTATGCACAAAATGGTTCCTGTTATGAGACAGAATCTGTCCAACCTATCAACCTAACACAAAACCTGGTACCATACGCTAATTTATGAATCTGGGTCTCCTCTTACAGTTCCTGTTTCAACAATGCACTTGCTGTTTAGGTTTGGCCACAGCCATGCACCTACTGCTTCCAACAGCAAGAAAATATATATGAACTGCTACCACAACTGTAGGTTATGGTAGGGTACGTATATGAATCTATGAAGCGTCTTTTGAGAGATTTTGTGAATAAACAAAAGATTGATTTAGATGGTAGCAGTTGAAGTGAAGCGGTGGCGGTGAAGGGTGGTGATGGTGGTGGTGGTGGGTAGGGACCAGTAGAATCAGATGTAGCTGCAGATCACTTTTTGACTGTCTCATTTTCTTTAACAAAAAGAAAAAGGAAGGGCATATAGAAGAGAAAGATCCCCCAAATCCATTGTATTGTATTGCTGATGAATGTCCTATTGAAGGGCACATAACCCTACTTTCTTCTTCCCTGACTTGGAACTGTTCATCACCAGTTGCCTACTTCTACCTTTTGCCTTCTTTTGCTTTTTTAAACTTTAATTTTTCTTGGGTTTGTCTATATCAGAGTATAAAAGATTTCAGATTTGTTAATTGTTACCCTTCAACAAATGGAGATCTGTAGATCTCAACCTACTGTAAAATTTGGCAACGAATATATTTATTTTGATTGAAAGAAGAAGGAAAAGCAAAATATAAGAGACTAACAAATTAAGTTTTAAGCCTATACTAACAACTTAAAAATAAGATTAATATGATTTTGAGAAAAGAGAAAATGTTTGAACAAACAGAAAATTTTAGACAAATATATAATTTTATATTTTATCTGTCCATAATTCTATACAAATATTTTTATTCAATAAAAAATTGAAGAGAAATTTTGATAGAGTATAAGATAAGCAGTTAAAAAAAAAACAAGCTTAGGTAAAAAAAAATAGTGAAGGGAATTAAAATATAGCAAGTATTTACTTTCAACTCTCCTTATTAGAGATATTCAATTTAATGTATTTTTTTTATTGAAAATAACATAAAAATTTCAATTTAAGTTTAACCTAAAAATAAAATTTATAGGCTAAGAGTGCTATTGATTTCCTAATTTAACTCAAAAAGTTAAGAAACCTAATTCTTGATTTAGTATAAAATTAGAAAATGCAGTTCTCCATTTTTAATTTAAATTAAAAATTTTAAATTAATTTACAAAAAAAAATGTTAAAAGAGGTAAATTGAATGAAATTGAAGTGAACCCATTAACGTATTGTAGAAGGTTAATGGAAAAACTAACCGTCTACTAATTCTCTAACAATATTTATCTTCTCAACCTTTCAATATTAATGTTTAAAATTCTTTCAACAAGAATTCAAGAAGTAATTGTCAAAAAAAAAAAAAAAAAAAAAAGAATCCAAGGCAAATTAACCTTTTTTTTGTCTATGTAACTTGGATCGCTTTTCATCATCCTGCGACTTCCATTCAAAAGAAGGCCAGGATTTGGTTTCTAAATGAATCCTCAACGCTAAATATTTTACTCATATTATGGTTAAAAAAAAAAAAGAAATAGCAAGTGAAAACTTCTGTCAAAGTTCGAAATTAAATCAATAGTAACTTTAAATCTATTTAGTTCTAAATGAATCCTCAACGCTAAATATTTTACTCATATTATGGTTAAAAAAAAAAGAAATAGCAAGTGAAAACTTCTGTCAAAGTTCGAAATTAAATCAATAGTAACTTTAAATCTATTTAGTTCTAAATGAATCCTCAACGCTAAATATTTTACTCATATTATGGTTAAAAAAAAAAGAAATAGCAAGTGAAAACTTCTGTCAAAGTTCGAAATTAAATCAATAGTAACTTTAAATCTATTTAGTTCAACCATTAAACACAATTAATAATTTTTTTTTGTTTTGCACTCCCAGACTTAACCTGATGGTAAGTGCATCCGGTTAAACGTGATAGATCTCAGATTCGAATCCCCATCCCCATTTCAAAAAAAAAAAATAATAATTTTTTTTTATTTTATAATTTTTATTTATATTTTTAAAAAAATTATTATTATTTTTTATATTATAATAATATATAAATTAATTATTATAATTCTCTTTAATTTTATATTATTTTTAAGAAATCCCTCTTAACATTTAATAAAATTTAATATTTTTAAAATGAGTATCATAAAAAGTTAATAAAAAAAATTATCTTTGTTAATGTACATAAAAAAGTTATGGGACGGAAAAAAAAATGATTGATAGTAGCAGTAAATATGTATTATTGATTATTTATTTTAAACAACTTAATATAACTACTATTCTACGGTTATTAATAGGCATATTATTAATTTTATTAATTGTATTCATGTCTTCATTTTGCGGCGCCTTCTTCTGCTATAGTCTCTGTGGAGGCCTCTTCCCAGCCTTTGTGTATTGATTATCCTGCTAGACCATCGGGTATTACGTAACATGTTCAGCATCATCGTTTTCATAGCTCCGTTGAGATATGTTCTATCCAGACCAGTGCTATTTTATCTGATGCAGTTTTAATTGCTACTCCCTCTGCAATGCCTTTTTCTTTCTCTGAGACCGAGGTAGCTAGTCAAGAGCCACCGGTTCATCCATGACGATCCTGGTTTGGAATTGTAAAGGAATTAGTTAACCCTTGGCGATTAAGGCTCTGAAGGAGCTATTATGTAAATATCGACCGTCTTTAATTTTTATCAGTGAAACTAAGAATCAATGTACATATATGTCTCAACTACAACGCCAATGTGGGTATCTTTTTCCGCACCATGTCAATTCCATAGGTTTAGGTACTTGGGTTTCTGTTTCTGGTTCTGCTGGTGGTGGAGGAGGTGCAACATCCCCTGGGTTAGGGTTTGCTGTACCTAGATAGAAAGATAGGGGTGGGTACATAGGGTACTGCGGGTATGGTGGCTAGAAAGGTGGGTATGGCATGTGAGAAGGGTAAGGGTTAAAGCTGGGGTAATCCAATGTACCTCCCATCGAATACCCGGAATTCTGTGAAAAGGGTGGGTACTGGGGTGGCTGAACAAACCCCGAGGCGTAAGTGCCTCATTGAGACTCTCCCATGCCCTCTTCAGACATGCTCACTCCAAGACTGACATCCCTCTTCTGCTCCACATCCATATCATCCCCCACATCTTCTGACATTCCACCTTGCACTGTTCCTCTTCTGCTCACATCAAAAGACCTTCTAGGGTCCCTTGATGTTCTCTCCCTGCTAGACGTGCAGGACATTGCCCTAGGCAATGCAGGAGGACGGGCATCCGTGCCCTCATCCTGAGGTGGTACTCCAGTCAATCGTGCAGATCGACGAGTTCCTCTCATCTCGCTTACTGAAAAACAGCACACAACACATAAAATATTAGCATTAAATGGTTCATGTGCAAACACATGAACCCGCATCATATACATCACATATCATTAATGTACATGCATATAATCATGGCATTTCACATCATTATTCAAGACAGGACTCTACATCCTATCCTAGTGGACATGATTTTCCTATTGTGCTTGACCTTCTAGAACATCTATGAGCCCGACACTCTCTAGGTCCGACCATATGAACCTAGGGCTCTGATACCAATCTGTAACGACCCGAAAATCGGACCGCTACCGGCGCTAGGATCCAGATCGGCTTAAGGCCGCCGGGACCCGTAGCAAGCCTAACATACATCCTGTATACCTGTTTAATCCCATACATTATCAACATATACATAAAAATTTGAACTTTCTCATTCATTTACCAAACTTAACCTGTGCATGCACAACTCATAAGTATAAACATCATACCCCACACTGGAGTCCTCATCAAATGCTCCAATGGGGTAACATAACATACCTTAAGTTTGGTTTACATAAACAGTGATAAAACATTTTATAGACCATGTACAAAGGGATTAATCAACATACTATGGTCAAGCACAACTCTATACTTCCATAAACATCATTACATTACATTACTGTACTGTACTTAACATTACATCATTTTCATGTCCACATCTAGCTATTACATAAGACATGACTTCTTATTCTTGCTGACCTCCTGATTCTAACAAATCCTGCCAGGAACCCGTGAGGGTGAATGGATGTTAAGAGCTGTTCACGACGCCAGTGGAAAGCCTGAGGTGGCAAGAGGCCAGGCGAGGGATAGCCCTGGGCCGTGAACGGTAACAGTGCCGGGGTTCACGTCCGGGCTGTTACATAAAAAGGCGTGGATTTGGCCCAAATTTTCCTTTGGAAATTAGGTGGCCTCCCCCACTACTCGAACCCTTGACCTCCCACTTTAAGGGAATAGTCTGGTGAGAGTGAGTACCAATTGTTCCAATTCACCGGCACTGTTACCACATCATATCATATCTCATCATAGTGAGGGCTAAAGGATCATTCAACATTCATCCACATCAACAACATAATATGCAATGCAATATATTCGTGAATTCTAATGCAAACAACCTAATATATCATATGGCATTCGTGATGTATGAACATGCTCAATTTTATTTATTTGCTTTGGAAATAAAGGTCCATTCTACTCACTTCAGGCTAGCTCCGACAAGACACTGAAGCAGCTATCTCACTGCTGGGGTCCTCGGTTCCTCGAGTCCGAACCTACACAGGTGGACTCAAATGAGGGACCAAACATATACTAACATGACTCTAAAATACTCCCCAAAAACCCCCTAAAACACCTTAAAACAATCATAGAAATCATGCAAAGGAAAGCTGAACAGGGCACTTTCGGCGGCAGATTCGGCGGCCAAAAGTCCCTCCAGAGCCGAAACTCAGCTACTTTCGGCGACACCTTCGGCGGCCGAAAGTCCCTTCCAGAGGCGAAACTCATACATGTTCGGCGGTACCTTCGGCGGCCGAAACTCCCCTCTAGAGCCGAAAGTCCAACTTTCGGGGGCAGGGTTCGGCAGCCAAAGGCTTGCCTCCACAGGCAGGTTCGGCTGCCGAACCTGAGTTCTTCCAAAGGGCAGAACTCAGCCTCCACAATGCACATTTGCCTCCCAAACCAATCCAACATGCATTTGGCTATTCTACAACATGCATACACAAGCAAATAAACATTTAGGGGTCTCAAACTATCCTAAACCCCAACTAAAACACATCAAACATACATATACAACACACATTGCTCAAAGACTCAACATTTACCCTAACAACATTCAACTATCCTAACATACATTTCTACCCCAAAAACTTTCATAAAACTAGTTTAAAACATGAAATGAGCTAAGGATCTACTCTTACCTCTTGGAGATCGAGAGGAGAGGCGATCTAAACTTGGAGATGGGAGAAATCTTGCTCCTTAGGTCTCCAAGCTCCAAAACCTGATCTTAGCTCCAAAACTCTTCAAAACCAAGTTAGAACTCGTTAAAACTTGAAAGGTTGAGGGAAAATCATCAAAAATCAACCATGGGAGAGCATGGACTCACCGTTGGCCGAAAATAGGGAGAAAGCTCGCCCGTTTCGGCTATAGAGCCCTTTTATAGGGGCTGACCAAACCACCTTCGGAAGCCTAAAGTGCCTCCAAAACTCATGCATGTTCGGCGGTCGAACATGAGGTTCGGTGGCCGAACATGAACCACATTCGGAAGCCTAACGTGCCCCCCTAAACTATCCCACGTTCGGCGGCCGAACATGAGGTTCAGCGACCGAACCTGGAAATGCTTCCATGGTCTTTTTCATTTAAAACCCAATTTCTTTCTTACTTAAAACTATAAAATACATTAAAACATTTTATGAAAACATGATTTTACCCTTCTAGAGGTTTCCGACAATCGAGATTCCACCGGACGATAGAAATTTCGATACCGGAGTCTAGCCGGGTATTACATTCGCAGGTGGTGGGCTCGTCTCTCTATGCCCGCTACTATGACATAGTTTTATTTTTGAAAGAGTTCAATAGGACTAATATTGTTTTTATTTCTAAGTGTCGAAACCCCACTGGTATTTAATAGTTTCGGCCTATTAGTCTATGTAGTTTTGTCTATAAGGTGATTTTCAGGACTATTTCTAATAAATTGAAACCATGGATGCACTCCCATATTCCTGCTTATCAAAATGCTTTCATTCCTGGTCGTGTTATTCAAGATAATCTTGTTATTGCATAAGAAGTTTTTTACTATTTACGTACGACTCCTAGTCATCTGCATTCTATGGCTGTGAAACTTGATATGTATAAAGCTTATGACCAGGTCGACTGACACTTTTTATGCAAGGTTCTCGAGCATAGGGGGTTATGCAAGGTTCTCGAGCATAGGGGGTTTATTGCACGCTGGATTCAATTAATCCAGCAATGTATTTCAACTATAAGTTTTTTTGTCATGGTTAATGGTCAACCTACAACTCCCTTTCTCCCTTCTCATGGGCTTCGGCAAAGAGATCCTTTGTCCCCCTATCTGTTTCTCTTTTGTCCCAAGTACTCTCTTATTTGTTGTCAGATGCGCATGCTAAGTGATTCCTTTGAGGAATTAGAATTACTCAAACAGCTCAATCCCTTCTTGATGTTTTATTTGCTGATGACACTCTTGTTTGCTCAAGCATCTAGGGAGGAAGCAGTCAACTTGCTTCGTGTTCTTCACACATATATCTTGGCTTCTGGTCAGTCAATTAACCTTTCCAAGTCTCATGTCCTTTTTAGTAGAAATGATCCTTTCACTCTCAAGCAAGACATTTTGGATTTGTTTCATATGGACGAACTTGTCGCGTCTGATAAATATTTGGGCTTACCTATGCTACTCATTCGTTATCGTCAACAAGCTTTATTATTGGTTGAGGATAAAATTCGTGTGAAGACACAATCATGGAAATGTCAACTACTGTCTCATGTTGGTCGAGCTACCATGGTTCAATCAGTGTTGACAGTTGTTCCAACATATTCCATGTCTGTTTTTCTCTATCCTAAACACTTCACTGCCAAGCTCAACGACTTGCTGTCTCGGTTTTGGTGGGGTGGCTTTGAGGATCATTATAAGATCAGTTGGGTTTAGCTGGCAGAAGGTCTGTCTTTCCATTGCTTGTGGTGGCTTAGGCTTCAGGGATTTTGCAACTTTTAATCTAGCTTATCTAGCTAAGTAGTGTTGGCGACTTCTCCATCATTCCTCTAGTATGTGGGCTAAGGTCCTTAAGGCTAAGTACTTTCCAACTTCCTCGTTTTGGGATGCTCGCAAGCAAACGGTGACAGTCTTGGATTTAGGCGAGTCTCTTAGCTGGACGGGAGGTGTTACGACGGAGGGTCCATATGAATATTGGTGATAGTTCTTCTACTCATATTTGGTCTAATCCATAGATTTCCAATTTATCACATTTCCTAGTACCCCGTCCTACATTGTACCCACCCAACATTGATATGGTGACTGACTTGATCAATCATTCGGCCCTGGATTGGGATTATCGCTTGCTCTTTCATATCTTTTCTCACTCTTTAGCATCTATAATCTCCTTAGTTCCTATTGCCCCTTCTGGGACTACAGTACATTGGTGTGGCACTATACAAAGGATGGACAATATAGTGTTCACTCAAGCTATCAATTTCTAATGGCCTCTTCCTTGGATAACATGCCAATACCTCACAATGTTTCCTTCACTATTGTTCACACATTTCACTGGCGAAGTGTTTGGTCTTTGTAGGTTATGCCTAAGATCAAGTGTTTTATCTGGAAACGTTTACATAATGCCTTACCGGTTATTTCTAATTTAGCTCATCGTCGTTGTGGCCATACTTCTATATCCTTATTTGTCACTCGGGCTCTGAGACATTGGAGCATATATATATATATATATATATATATATATATATATATATATATATGCCAATTTGCTCGTCTTATTCGGTTTGCTAGTTCTTGTACATATAAGCCTTCTCTTCATGATTTTTCTACTTTCCCTATTTGGTGGAACTCCTTCTTGTCTTGACGGTCCTCACGGAGTGGTGCAAAATAGGTATATATTTGATCAAGTTTCTCTTGATATTGTCACTGTTGTTCGTCTCATTTCGCTTGATTACTCGTACCTGCATCAAAGTGGTGTTTTTGTTGACCGTCTTATGTTTGAATCTTCTTCACTTTCTAGCAATGAGGGGTTCTCTCCTCCTAGGGGAAAGTTTAAGATTCAGTGTGATATTGCTTGGAAGGACCAGTTTTCTCCTGCGAGTGTTGTTGTGCTACTTATAAATGATAATGGCTTACTTGTACATGGTCTGGCCAAACAAGTATGGTGCTTGTAGCTCTTGCAGGTGAGGCTAGGGCTCTATTAGAAGGATTGAAACTAGCAGTCTCGCTCTTTCACCACTTATTTGTGAGGCAAATTTCGCTCTTCTAGTGAATGTTATTCAACACCCATCTCTATCCCCGCAATGGGAAATTCGGACATCATTATCTTCTATTTTAGCGTTTATTCCATATTTTCAGTTTATTTTTTTTTTTGTTATATTCATAGAGGTCAATCTGAGAGCAGATACAATAGCTAAGCTTTGTTTTAATTGCTTTTTTTTAATTTCTCTTACGGTCTGATTGATTGCTTTGATCATTTTCTTCACTTATACCTTTCATTACCACTTTGTGAAAAATCATTAGGTATAAATATGTTAGATACCTGTAACTCGATTGGTGAAATAGTATTTCTCTCTAAAAAAGCATTTTTTTTTTTACCGCCGCATAAAGAAAATATCTTGTTGCGAATAAGAATTACTGTAAGTATTTACTTCTATTTTGTAGTATTGTATGGCAATTTTATTGCCGTTAAAAAAAATATATTTATTTTTTAGCATATAATTATTAATTTATTATATATCACATTTATTTTATTGATAAAATAGATAAATAATATAATTATATATAAAGCAGCACAAATGTTTTAATTCCAATTTTTCCAAATCATAGGAGTGCAGAAAATTTATCAGCTAAACATTATCCATTTAACGCTTTAACTAATAATTTATTTGATTTATTCACACTTGGTAATTACAGTTGGCAGTTTATTAATAGCTAATTGTTTAAATACCATAATAAATTTATTTATAAAAATATCTACCAATTTGTTTTATTTTTGAAATAGATATAAAAATATTAAATTATTATACTAAGATACAATCTTTAAAATATAATTATGTGCAGGCATACGTGTGTGTGTATATATATACACATGTTTATCCTGTGGGTAACATAACTAGTTTAACTAATTATTCATAATATTTTTTTTATTTTTCCATTATATCTTATAATTTTAATCAATCTATTAATGTACAATTTTAATTTAAAAATTATAATTAGTAATATAATCTTTAATAAAAATCCTGAAAATGATCTAAAATGCAGTCAACAGCATTCTATCAGTTAATTTTTAAAAGTTTAAATTATCTAAAAGTCTACCAATCATCAACCTCTAACATACGAACCAAATCATACAACTAGTCTAAGCCTTCTTTGGTTAGAATTAACTCAAATACTTTTTTCTGAGAAATTAATATATTTAAATTATTTAATTAATTTTTTTGAGAAGTAAAATTTAAAAAAAAAAAAGGCTACTTCCTTGAAAAAAATAACTCAACTCTAAATAGGCAAAAAGTTTAATTCCAAAAAATAGAGGATTTGGTTCAAAAGAACCAAACAAGACCCTAGCGTCACCAAGTCTTTCGACATCAAACCTCTATCCAACTACTACTTTTTTTATAATATGAAAGTTTTAATATGCGCGGTAATTTACACTCATCCCAGAGAATCCTTCTTTCAATACAGAATGGCACCAACACCATTAAGAAAAGTAATTTCCATTTAAACTCTTTATGGGATCAAACATATTCTTTATTTTCCCAACTTTGAGCTACCAAGGGAAGATATGGTTTTAAAGCAACAACTCATTCAGCAAATCGGACCTTATCTCACACAAACATTTCCCATTCAACAAGTGAATGCACAATCATTCAACAATGCCTGATTTCCTAAGGAGTTCCTGCTCTTTCTTATACATTCTTGAGATATACAAGCCAAAAATTCCAAGGGAATTTCTATAATGAAAGGAGGATAACTACAAAGCTTCTATGATTTATTCAGCGTCCTGTTCTTAATTTTAATTCGAAATCTAGGTGCAGAGTTACCTTCTGATGGCTCAGGCTTGGTTTCGACATTCGAATTCACCATTTTGGAACCACTGGATTCCCTTGGTTTCAACTGCACAGTTGCCAACTTAATGCTGTTGGGTTCCTGTTTCTTAATGTGCGAGTCCACTGAAGATGCCTTCGCTTCGTCACTAAGCAGCTTTGCCATTTCCTTTTCCTTCAGTTTTTTCTCTTTCTTCAGTCTCTTCCGCTCCAGGTACTCGGGATCATCCCTGTGCCCTTTATGATCTTCCCGTTTCCGTTTCTTTTCCTTATCTTTTTTCTTCTCCTTTTCCCTCCCACGAAAAGGAGATACCGCGGCAATTGATGAACCGCCGTCATGCTCAAATTTTCCAACCGATAGCGTTTGCAGACTAGCATACTTTTGTGCACCACTGTCAACGTGGTTATCTTGCATGACACTAGGTGATGAAGGATCCTCAGGCTGAGGATGCACAAAAACTTTGCTTGAATCAGCAGTGCACTGGAGTTCCTTCCCAAAATTGTCACCATCACTTGCGAATTTTGCACTGCCAATGCTAGCCGTCATCCGGGACCCATGATCAAGACACGAATTGACTTCCTCAATATTTTGATTGCTAGCACTCACAGCCTCAGCTGAATTCCTTTGGGGTGCGTCCACAGAAACTGAGCTGGTTGCTCCACGATCAGTTTCATGATGTCGGCCTTGAGATCTCTCAACAGTTTGATTATCAGCCTCCTCTGCTCTACTAGAAGCAGCAGATTTTTTTACTCGAATTTTAACAACAGGCATCTTACGTTCTTGATTGTTAGAGACAGTATCTGCATCCTTCAAAGATTCTGGAATGGTTGAATCCATCTTCTGTTCAGGATTGTTAGAGATTGTATCAGGCTCCTTGAAATCTTCTATGATGATCAAATCCATCTCATGACCCATCTCATGACGAAGGTTGCTGGAAATTGTATCTGCTTCCTTGGGAGCCTCTTGATTAGCTACATTATCCTGATCAAGTTTTGGAATTTCTCCAGGACGCTCCAGAGGCTTTGTTTCCGGGATGAGAGCTGCAAAAATGTTCTTTGGTTCAGCAGATGTTTCAGCATCACCAAGACATAACGATTTATCCCTGGGGACCCCATAAAGTGTTGGCGCCCTGTAAACAAGGATGGAATTCAGTGTCAACATTAAGTCTGCAAAGTATACAGACGCTTGATTCATTGTCCTAGCAGACCTCTAAGGATGATTTGGAAGGAGAAATCCAGCAAAGACTGAAATACCCAAAATCACTCCACCAAGAAAATTGCTGACAAAGGCAAGAAAGAGGAGGCATTTACCTTCCTGCAAGGATATGTAAGATGCAGAACAAATTATGCCGAAGATATATATTGTTGAATGATACATGTCCTTCGAGCAAACCAAGCAATGCCACAAGCGTTGTACTCTTGATATCATCCTGGGGATCAGAACCATTTTGTATCTGACATAACCGCATAGCATGTGCAGCAAGTTTTGCTTGCCCTGCAATCAAGAAATGCTGAAGTGATGCACATGCTTAAAAAGGAGCAAGAAAAACACAAGGCATTCCCAAGGAATCAAAATCTAATGCTTTGCCAGAAAATAAATTAACTCCACTAGAAAGAAATACTGCAGAACCTCTTAAGGTGTATTCTTCCTTCAAATATCTGATAAACAATGACAATGCCGCATCAATGCCTCTGTAGTGGAATTCCAGATCCATGAGTGCTCTGCTTGCTTCAATTCGAATTTGCCAGATTGTCTTAATATCTTGAAAAGGTTTAATAAGTTCAAACACATGATCCTGCAGCAAGCAATGAACACTTTTAAGACCTAAAAATGGCTAAGATGTCGTAAAGCAGCCTAGTGTAGCAGATGGGAATAGATGGAGGCACTTACAAGATGAACAGATCCAGACAGCTTCAAGGCAATTTGTACCAATGTGCGGATGCAGCTGATTGTTAATATACCATTGTAACTAGGCATCAGCCTATAAATGCCAAAGTTAGTAAATTTCTCATAAAACCCAATATGAAAAAAGCAATTAGAAGTCCTGGCACCTGTCAAATTGCAAAAGCCGATCGATGCGCTTGAGAAGAGATGATAAAAAGATAACATTCTGCCAAGAGGTTACAAAGTAACAGAGTGTAAGCCTTCACTACATTACATAAATACAATCAGAAGACTTCATAATACCATAAAAAATAGGGTAAACTATACTTTTTAGCTAACCCTTTACAGGGATTTTCAATTTCAGCCAAATTGAAAAGTTTAGTTATAATTTTAGCGAGCAAGTGAAAAGGGAAATACAATATGCTGATGTGGCCACTGAGTCAGCAAAGAAAATAATTTGTTTAATGCAGGTCCCACATGTTATCATAGGGTAAATTATATATTTTGTCAAACCTTGACACAAATTGCCAATTTTAGCTAAACTTTCTTTTTTGGTCAATTTTAGCAAAACAGTAAAAAATGGTGTAACAGAAAGTGACTTGGCTGTTCAATTGGCGTAGAAAATATTTGTTAATAAGGGACCCACTTGAATCAGCTACCCTATTAGGTAAAAATTATATTTTTCATGTTGGACCAATCTGAGTATGGTTTTATGTAGGTGCATCCAACAATTTCACTAATCTTACACCCAGAAAACACATTCTTTATTGTGCGACCTACTTGAATCAGCTGCCCAGGTAAAATTATATTCTTTTAATTGAACTCGCCTAAATATGGTTTGATGTAAGTGGATCCAATAATTTCACTAATCTTACACCAAGAAACAGGACAAAGTTTTATCACCGTACTTTACTTACCCTAGACTAAAATTGACACAACTTTATAAATTATTAAATAAGCCTCCAGTTCTAAATTGGCTACTTAGAGATATTTTTACCCCTTTATTAAGTTGACCTTAGTTTGTAAAGAAGTGCTATCAATTTTAGCTTGGATTGGTGCCAATTTTTAACATTATATTCCCACCTACAAATGGTTTAATTGAGCTAAATTTCTTTTTAGTAAATTATTGCATAAATATGGTTTGATTTATTTGAGTGAAAATTTCAGTTAAAATTGAAAACAACAATTGTCTAAAATTGTGAAATTACGTAAAAAATTGGCTAAAATATATAGTTTATATTTTGGTAATGTCGGTCCGATATTAAAAAAACTATTTTATTTTCTGACTAAGTAGTCACGTCAGCATATTTTATTCCCCTTTTCACCCTCTAGCTAAAATTGTAACTAAATCTTTTAATTTAGCTAAAATTGTCGAAAAAAAAAAAACTAGCTAAAATTGAAAATCCACATAAAAGTTTGGCTAAAAAGTATAGTTTAGCCTAAAAAATATGTAAAAAGCATTAACCCCAGGAGATTAATTTGTCCATATTCAAACTTTGTGCACTTCTAGAAAGTTCAATATGATAACACTGGAATGACTTGTACAGAAAAGGGAACTGGAAATCAAATTGCTTCGTCATCTACCAGAATGCATGATAGAAACAGAAACAATTAAGACAAACTTGTCCGCTAAGAATCAAAATAACCAAGAATTGAAACCTTAAACTTACATTACTATTTTATTATTTGCCTGATAAAATATAAAATATATGAAAATCTTTAATTAAATTCAAAAGGATTCTAATATTATTAGGAAAAAGAACTGAACTTTTTTTTTTGTTGCAGAATATCAAAGAATTAGTCCTTTTAAAATTTTTATAATATTTCATTTTGTTAAATTATACTTTATAAATTATAGTTAGAGGCAATACCTACACATATGTACACACAAAATGGGAATGCAATTCTCACCCTTTAAAATGAAAATGTACTTCTCCATGAACATGGTGAAGGTAAGAGTAGGATGCATTAAGTTCAGGAAAGCAACTTTCTCATAAAAACAACATTCCTGGTCATCATACCAAACATAGGAAAGTAACTTACTTTCTAGGACAATTCTGGCAACCAACTGCATCCTTTCAAGTGCTCATACCAAAAATAGAGAACAGGATTGCCAAAAGAACAAAGAGCAGGGTGAAGGTGAAAAGGAGAGGAAGGGTTCCCCTGATAATTAACTTTTGGGAGACTGATATTGGCAAGACTAGATGTAGAGACTACACTAGAGAGTAGATGATACCGATCAATGAGACATAAACCAAAGTATTGTTACTCTTATGAAATGGATGGGCATGAGAACCAACCTAGTTTTGCTGGCCCAGTACAATATTGTTAGCTAGTCTTTGTAAAGCGTTAGGCCTCCACGCTTTTCCAAACTTATATTTCAATCGTTTTCCATTAGTTTAAATTTAGATCCTCTCAGTAGAAATAAAATATTACGTCTCAACAAATCATTTAGCTTACAACTTTTATGAGCTTTCCAAAAAAGGCTAAATTCCATCACAGACCAAGAACCAACATTTAAAACAAAAACAAGTGAAATAACAAGGGATGGTTAACGTTTATCTACTTTTTTTTCAGATGAAATCTGAGAGAAACATTATTATATGTAAAAATGCTATGCATTTAGATAGGCATATGACATTCATTGGAAAATCCAATTTAATGAATTTCAAATTTTTAGCTTTCAGAGTTGTGCATCCAAATTAGAGCATGTGTGTTTCAGCATGCATGTGTGTGTGTGAGAGAGAAAGAGAGATGTACAAATATAAATATGAAACCTACCTTTCAGCCAGGATTTTTAAGGTGAAATCCATAATTTTTACAAAATATACTGATAATTTGGAGTTTAAAATCAGATGAAACCAAGCAGCAGCAGTTGAAATGTTGTATGATCCATCAACAAATTAAAGGATAAAGGAAACATTATTAACAAACCTGTTGCCCAAATTCAAGTTGACCCACTGACTGGACTAATGCAGCAAGCCAGAACACATCAGAATATGGATTTCCAGTGTTATCGTTATACTGCCAAACACCAGAAAGACAATGAAAATAGTGAAAAAAGCATATTGAAATCATTAAAAAGAAGAAGGGGAGTTTGGGGAGGGGAAAGATGATTGTCTATATGTATAAGGACATTCCATTTGCCTATATAACCATACAGGATATGCAGATTTTCACAGGATACACAACACAATCAATAAATACAATGCAGCATCCACAAACATGTTCATCCTGCTGAACCTTGAAACAGAGAATATGACGATGATAAGGAATTCCTGTGTACTCTACATAGTGACACAGGAAGTATTAGCTTTCAAGTTCAGGAGCTTCTCTAAATTTCGCATACTATATCCTGAATTGACAAGTCTCACTGTTACTCCACCTCCATTATCCTGGTTTTGGATGAGATAAAATACATATAAACCACTTCTCCACTATGATCCTTCTTATTATTATTAAGTTTTCAACAATGAATTGCAATCTGACCATAATACCATTTAATTTGGAAAATATACTGACTTGGAATGTGCAATCAGTTGGTTTGATTCCAAACTGAAGTAGAAAAACAAAAGAACCGAATTCCATAAAATGAAAATTGACAAAGCTGAATTGAATCTGTCTAGCTGGATTGGTTTTCAACAAAATGCCACAACAGCAGGAAATAATTTCATTTCAGTTCACTAAGCATACAGTGCATCCACTACCTAGCACAGCAGCATGCTCGCAATTCAAAACAACAGATTAACAAGATTTAAAGAAATTATATACCCAAGTCATTGTCAAAGCAAATCAACAATAACATCCTCAAATCAACAGTTTTAAGTCTTCAATTCAATTGAACAAACAACAGCATTCTCCAATTAAATTACACACCTAAAACAACTTGGCAAATTGAGATTATGTACCCCAAACTCAGGAAATCAACAAGTTACATCCCCAGTGTGGCAGTACCCTAACAATGAGGAGCCAATAAAGCCCAGACACAACAAATGAGGAGTGCACAATGACAGAATTGAAGCAGCAAGAGTGAAGCCAAGGATCGAGAATCAAGATGTTTCAGGGGAAAAAGAAGAGATAGAGTAAGGAAAGGAGAAGAAGCAGAAGAACAAGGGATGGATAGTCTTTCACAGAGGAAACGAAAGTGTGTGGAAGGGGTACATGTGAGGTGAAAATGCTTCTGGCAGTGTGGAAAAACGAAGAGAAGAAAAAGAAGAATTGAATAGCTAAATAACACAGAGAAGGGCAGCACAAGGCATGAAGATTGCAAGTGCAAAAGAAAGAAAAAAGAAAAAAAAAGCAGCAAGAAAGAAGGGTTCTATAACAGAGGTCAAAAAGAGGCAATATAAGAGTGAAATAGGCTCAGTTTGGTTATTTCTGTTAACTGAATTAACCAACTGAACAAAAAGAAGGGAATTTTTTTTATAATATAGCCAAACTGAAAAACAAAAATAAATCAGTTTGCATTGGTTTTCCGGTTAAAACCAATGAATTCCCACCCCTATGACAGATGGCATCCTCCATAAGAACTCTCCTGCAGATTTGACAGGCAGACGCAACATTCATTTTCTAACAAATACCCATGAAGGCTAAGAAAGGCCATAATTAAGAATCAAGGCACCATTTTTAATAATTTATAGGGCATGCCTGCATAAAGCATCTAGTAATATTAGCCAGCAGAGGGTTCCTTCAAGTCACTGCTAATATACTTACTGGGATTGCATCCCTCGAATAACTGCATTAATTGTTGCAATTTTCAGTTTCCATGCCCAATCAATCACACAAAAAAAACCTGTCCAGCTGTCCTTTTGTTTTATTATCATTACTTTTTAAACAATTTTAATTACATTTGAATTACAACCTGGCCCCACTATCTTTCATTGGTAAATATAAATTTTCACAGGACTGACAGTATCCTTCATGAACAGTATCTCCCATAGATTTGAATGGAAGCTGCAACACTCATCTTCTGACATATATTTACAATGACTTAAGGAATGGCCATATCCAAGAATAAGAAACTATGATTAATAGTTTAAGAACGTGGCAGTGACTGCATACAGTAATAAATCAAGTGAAGCGTACAGGTCCCACAAAACATGCATTTTAAACCTTAACTACAAGGAAAGCATTGATGGAAGTGAGAGAAATGTCAAACATAGGATAAAAGTAAGATGAAGAAGTGGAGATTCACAAATATAATCGCAAATGCCAAGTATAATTATTATACGATGATAACACATGATATCAAGCATACCTCAGTACAGACACAGCATATTCACAAGATTATCATGGGAATTGAGAATGCTAAGATGAACATACAAAAATACAAGGGTTGGATAAACAAATAATGCAAAGGATTTTTGTTTCATACAGTGTAAATCTAGGACCAATGAGAGTAAGCATTTCCCTTTTGAAAGAATTTTTTTTAAGAACTAGATCTCCAAAGTGATCTAGAAGTTCGAAGCCTAAATCTAGCAATTCTGCTCGCTTCATTTTGAGCTTGCTTCCATATAAAAGAAGTGGCAACTAATGAGAAAAGTTCAGGAAATGGGAGAACAAAATGGCTTAAACACGTGCACTGTAAACTAACAAGATCTTCCTAAAAATGTAACACCTAAACCAGATGAAATATACAAATAAAAATCCATATAGCTAAACCAACTAGTTTAGGTTTAAGGGTCAATGAAATTGTTTAGTGAATTCCATATGTCCTAAAATTCAACATAGATTTTACAGTCTCAATGAACTAACACAACATCATAATGACATTGAAGCAAATGAAAAGAACAAAACAAAATAAAAACCAACCTTAAGAAGCTGCAAAACAAATTCAATAGCTTCCCTTGGGCTTTTCTTGTCTGCAGCTCTAACTGTTGCTACAGCTTGAGGAATTGCCTAGATTAATCAAGAATAGGCAAAGCAATTTATAAATCTCACCGGAAAAAGAAAAAAAAACAATTATATGGTCTTAGTTCAGCATCTAGCAAGACAATAATAACCTTCTTATTGCATGTCAACCAACATTGAAAATCTTAAACTAAAATAAATATATTTAACTGAATAAGGGAGATGTAGACAAAATCTCCATTCTGCCTCCACCACCTTTAAAAAAAAAGCTCAGAAAATATAAAAGCGGGAAATCCCAGCAGTTCTCTTTTAAAATCCTTAGGTTTGGAACAAGCTTAAATCAGTCCTTCACCCCAAAACTTACAATGTAAAAGTTAACATATTAACATGAAGATTTATTGAACAGTAACAAAATGTGTGAAGAAGACTGTCCTGGCAAAACATATAATATATTATCTGGAAAAGTAAAAGCATAATGAAATTAGACACAAGTAAAAACAAAAAACATCCATGAGTCGACGCAAAGATGTTAACAACAAAAGGTACATGTAGGAGCCACTTTTTACTCCCCCTTCCCCCCCTCTCTTATTTTCTTTTTTTCCTGCTATGAGTGCTTAACTGCTAATGATGTAAAAACAAAAACAATCAAAAGGGAAGAGAAACAAATATCAAAATTTCTATTAATTCTCAATTGTCAATATAAATAATAGTAAGCTCTAGTGAAATACTTTCAAGCCAGGTATTAATAATTAATGGTAATAAAACAGGTCGTGATCCTTGATAGTGATAATAACTAGTCCTACTGGCACTAGGATTAGGAATCTCAAAATAAGAAAATATTCAATAAAGAATAATTAGGAATTTTAAACCAATCAAACTTCCTAATCAAAATACTGCTTCGCAAGTTTCTTCCTAAAAGTTCTAGTATAATATCCTGCATCAACCAATCCTATTTACGACATCTATACAAGTTTGACAGCACATTCTTGTCAGTCAAAATAACACATTATAAATCCTCAAGCATACAAGAGAAACACAATTCGCAGAGAGCACTAAGAGCCTCAATCACCATCAACTCCAGAAAATTAGTTTAGAAGTAAAATTGAAATAAACTAATTCTGCATCACTATGACTTTTGAACTGCAAACATACCAATTACAGGAAAAAAAAAATTAAAAATCAGTAACACAGTAATACAAGCTAAATCTGTTGGTTGATAAAATATGTATCTCCTCAAAACAGATTTCAAAGAGGGCTTTAAGAAACATATTATATATATATATATATATATATATATATATATATGTATTACACCATTGTTACTAGCGTGACTATCCTCTGTTCTTCACTCATTTATCTTTTACATTAGTATTACACTTCATGAACCTTCTAATATCTTAATCATTCTAAATATTCCCTCAAAAATAACCCAGCCCCCATATTTACATGTATTTCTCTCTTCACAGATTCACCAAATCTAGATATCACTTTTAAGATTTCTGGTAATCTGAACTTGAGGTTGAATTGTATGGTTAAGGAACGAGTCCAAAACTGAGCACAAGGAAAGGAGTCACACCCTCTGTTTGGAATAAGTAACTTATTTAAAAAAAAAAAAAAAAAGAATCCAATTGAATATACAAATTCTGCACGACTTCTATTTTTTTAATTAGAAATATTCTTTCATTCTAAACGAGCAAATTAACAACAAAAAAATCAATCTAATTAAATTTTTGCAAATTTATAGATTTCAAAAAGAGACAATAACATTGATGAAATTATGAGAACTTTTAAAAAGCCTTTCTGGCATCAAGACAAGATTAACTGAATTAGCCACTTTCTATTTCTTACGTATGTTGGGAAAGAGGACGAAAGAGCAGTGTGTCCCCATAAATCAGTCTAAAGCTTTGCATTTCATTTGTCACATGATAGCGAATGAGATGCAAGATTAGATAGAATTTAACAGTGATCTAAGACGATAAGTTGGGAAATCAGTATAATAGTTTCAGTACTGACTACTGAGGTAGTCAGGTCAATTGGTAAGAAGTTTGTCTGCAATGCCAACAGAAGAAAAAACCGAAGACATCTTGGGGAGAAAACAAAGAAAGAAATAGAAGATTAAGACTTAAGAGATAATGGTGTGGCAAAGACATAAGTAGTGAAGATCGATATTATTCCCATGCGACAAGTACAGACATCTTTTAATTGAAGTTCATTTAACCTATATGAGGATAAAGTCAACCAAGTTAGAATTCTTTATTTGTTCATAGTATGAATTCTCTTCGCATACAAGTAGCTGAAGACATCCCATCTCTTTCTTAGTTCTAAGGATGAGAGTTTGTAAAAGAAAATACAAAGATAATTCCCACGTGTCTTCGGGCCAAGAAAGCCCAACAGAAATTCAATTGCATAGCAGGGTCCCAGAAACCGACTCTGTTAACCTATGCATCAAGGCACTGACAATAAAATTTGCTATAGAGCTCAATGATCGATCAGTAATCTAGCAAGGCTCAAAGGAAGTTATGCATAAAGGCATATTTTACACAAATACATTATGTTGCAAACAGACTAATTACATACCCTACCTCATTGCATTACCTCAAGAACGAAGTACTCAGGAAAATCATGAAAGTCATTTGGCCTGGAAGATAAAGATGCAAATTATTCAGTGTGATATGAATAACCTGCCAAAAGTCAGGCTAAAGCAGCAAAGAATCTCACTTGGGGAGTCCAATTGTTGCATCAAATCTTCTGCTTTTGTAAAATTTCACCAAATGAAGTAGACCAGACCAATCATTTTCCTGTCAGACAAAAAAAAAAATTTGTCCAATCATCTTTTATTCATCAATTTTGGACTGAATTCTAAAATTAGTTGCAACAATTTCCAGTGATAGTATTAATTGCTTAGTACAATAAAAAGGTTGATTTTTAAATTCTTTTTCCTTCCCATGCTCCCTTTTCTCCCACCTTCCTACACTCCCACATCTCCCTTCTCCCTCTATCTTCCAACATTCAAAGCAAGGAGCTGAATAATTCAAAAGTGATCAAGGATCACACCATGGTTTCAAATTGTGGCCGCGGCCGAGTTCGCAGTCACGGTCACGGAGAACGGAAACAGGCCTATAACGGTCATAACGTAACGGCAACGGTCTATCACTATGCAAATTTTTTTGAAAAATTTGCAAAATTCATGAAATTTGCAAATTTTTAAAGATATAATTAAAAGTAAGTTATACAACTTAATAATAAGTACAAATAAACAAAATCTATAAGTTTTAAACATCATACATAATAACTAACCTTAATTACTACTAGAATGAGCGTTTAATATTTATATTATGCAAAATAATTTAAATATTTGAAGAAACTACATTTTAATTTAAAGTCATGTTCTTTTTATACTACCTATTTTTCATAAATTTTTAAATTATAAATTTTATATTTATATTTTATACTTAATACTTAGTTATCATTTATTATAACTTGTAAGAACATAAAACTTATTTAATAATTAATATTAATGATATTAAGTTATAATTCTAAACTTATAGAATTCTACATTTCTAATCTAGCATTTTAAGTTCTAATTATTTTTAATTATGCATTCACTAAAAAATAATTCAAAAATATCTAAAACCAAGTGGAAAAAATAATAAAAACTTATGTTCTGAATTTTTAATATAAATTATCTAACATTCTAACTTCTAATTATTTTTATTTATGTATTCACTTCGGAGGAAGGTGGAAGGCTTCAAATGTGAAGAAAAAAGTCTTTCTACCTTCAATAATTCATAACTATATACAAGTGGTCTCTTGCAGAATTTCTACCCATCAAACGAGAGTAACGGCCTTTATGGCCGTTAAGTCGCAGCCAATAATGGTCGTGACCATTATGTAACGACCGTTATCGATACAATTTTTAATCGCTGTGAAATAACGGCCTTAACAGTAACGGCTCTTTGGAAACCTAGAAATAACGGCTGTTACGTTATTTAAAACCATGGATCACACTCATTAAATATTTTGTTTGACAAATTAACAATATCAAGATGACTCCAGGGAAATCAACAGGCAATGACACAGACAGGTTATTGTATTGGAGATAAGGGGAAAAAATATCATAATACTAGAGAAATACAAGGCTGAATCTAACTCAAAATCAACATTACCAAGAGACAACCAAGAATAATTGGATGAATAGGGGAATGAAATCCAACAATAGGCAATTCAACAGCTACTAAATTAAGCCTATCTTCACTACAATAGACTCCCATACGTTAATTGTAAACTAAGGAGTTCAATTTCAGTTAAGTCTGCACAAGTGACCCCAATTGTTAAGAAAATTAAGCAAAGCTCACTCATCCTCTACAATCTAATTAGAAAGAAACAAAGCCTCTACAACCAAAAAGAAACGCGTCAGTTTTTATTCGACTAAACCTTGAAGCCGAAAACTGTTCCTACCACGTGTTCTTTTAAGGCTTCTCAGCAAGAGAGGAGGTCGAAGGAGGAGAGAAAGGAAGGAGCTTCAGAAAGAAACAAATTAAGTATATTATTCTAATCAGGAGCACTATCATTTTTATTTCAAGTAGACCAAGTGGACACACTTGCAACAAGTATCCCAAACCGGGGCGATAAGCAACGAAGATTTGCACTTTTTTCTGTCATAATAATATCCAAGTCTTTTAATTTTATCAATTGAAATGACAACCTACTTTAGTTAATAACAAAGTTACACCCTCCATTAACCTTCAGCCCAAAAATTGCCATCAACTTGCTTTATCAATGCCAATGAGGATTAATGAGTTAACATGGCATGGACTCCACACCTTAAAGTATGTGGCTGCCAAATTAAATGCACCACTAACCCAAAGAATTTCCTGTACGAAAACATATATGTTCCAAAGGTAGAGTCCATGCTAATCAAATTCCTCTTACTATGTTACGGGTCCATAGCCATGGTTTTAAAGAAACGGCCGTTATTTCAAGGTTTTCCAAAGAACCGTGACAGTTAAGACCATTATTTCACGGCCATAAAAAATTGTGCGGCCATTACTAGCCTTGACCCATAAAGGCCATTACCTTCATTTAATAGGTATAAATTTTAGAATTGCTGTAGAGACCCGTCGCAATATAGTTTATGACTTATTGAAGGTAGAAGACACTTTTTTCTTCACATTTTAAAGCCTTCCACTTTCCTCCCAAGCTAAAGTTTACCCTTTTCTTAAGTTCTCTCAAGTTTCTCTAAGTTTTCTGTCAACTTTTAGACTCTTCAAGTGCTATTAAACAACTTCTCTACAAATTCTTGTGTTGAAGAGCTCAAATCATCCAAGATACCAAGTGGTTTTGAAGTGCTGTTGAGCAAAATTTTAGCTTTTATTATTTCTCAACAATTTTTTGATATTTTTAATCATTTTTTAGTGAATGGATAAATGCATAAATAAAAATAATTAGAAGTTAGAATGATAGATAACTTATATTATAAATTCAGAACAAAATCTCTATCATTTTTTTCAACAAGTTTTTTGGATATTTTTGAATCATTTTTTAGTGAATGCATAAATAAAAATAATTAGAAGTTAAAATATTAGATTAGAAATGTAAAGCTTTAGAAGTTTAGAAATATAACCTAATATCATTGCTACTAATTATTAATTGAGTTTTATGCTCATAATAAATGATCACTAAGTATTAAGTATAAAATATAAATATAGAATTTACAATATTAAAAATTTATGAAAAATAAGTAGTAAATATAAAACAGAACATGATTTTAAATTAAAATGTAGTTTCTTCAAATATTTTAAATTATTTTGCATAATATAAATGTTAAACGCTCATTCTAGTGGTAATTGAGATTAGCTATTATCTATAATGTTTAAAAATTATAAATTTTGCATTTATTATATATATTTATACTTATTATTAAGTTGTATAACTTACTTTTGATTATATCTTTAAATATTTGCTAATTTCACGAACTTTGCAAATTGTTCAAAAAAATTTGCATAGCAACAAGCCATTACGTTACCATTATATTATGACCGTTATAGGCCTGTTTCTGCTACCGGTGACCAGAACCATGATTTGAAACCATGTCCATATCTCTTTCAAGGAGCCGTGAAAGTTTTTGGGTATTTCTAGAAAATGATAAATTTGTCTCACTCATAGAAGTTATGACCTGGATTAAAAAAAAAATCCTCCTTTCATCCACTTCATCCTAAAGACTAACCAAGACAAATTCAGTCATGTTTAAAGAATTGGATATAGTTGCAAGAAGCAGAAGCCATTGCTTGCTCTTGCTCTTTATTTCTTTCTTAAAAATCATAACTGACAAGTAGTCCAAGATTGTTGGAATTGATGAGATTTTCCCTTAATTCATTGGATACGATTATCATTAGATCATGTGATTCATTAGCTTGATTATTGACTTGATTATTGACTTGATTAATGCTTGTAGTAAAGAGTGATGTATGAGATGCCACATAAATCTTGTATCTTCCATCATAAAAATGGTCTCATGCATTATGTAAATGTCGAAAGTGAATAAAAGGTAGCTCTTTTGAGGTTGTGTCAATGGCTATAGGCTCTTGGTAGCCAAACAATGTAAACCCTTGTTCTTGTCCCATATCTTTTTTACCATTCTAGGATTAAGGCTTAGTTGTTGTTGTTGTAAATTAGCATTGTTCCTCGGTAACAGTCATGGTGCTAAACAGTCAAAAACCTTGATTTCCTTCTCTTGTTAGGTACAAATCGTTTATTTTTAAGGGAAAGAAATGAACGGTGCAAATTCAGATTGGATTTCTTCCACACTATTCCTCTCAGGTATTGTTCTAGGGTAACACTCATGGTGCTATACAGTCAAAAGCCTTGATTTCCTTCTCTTGTTAGGTCCAAATCAAATGCCTATGCAGATGTTCAAATGAAAGGGGAAAGAAATGAAGTGTGTGGCTCATGATTATAATACCTCAGATGCCGAATTAGCCAATGCGAATGCTGCCTCAATTCGAACTCTCCAGAAAGCCTGACCGACACATGATGAATTATATTATCACAATGTAAATAATATAAGAATTGCAACCAGCCATCCCACTGAACACAAGTAAAATACCTTGGAGTCACTCAGGAAATTATTCAGGGCATTTACAACAGAAAATGATAACTGCGGTAAAGCTTCCAACGCTGCAATTGCTTGTGCTTGAGCAACAACATCTTCATCCTTCTCTAACTGATTAATCTGATGAATATTACCACAATAAACAAAGTTGTTAACCAACCGACTAATTACAGAAGCTGATGCAATGAATGATATGTAGTGCATGACAAATGCAGAACAATGACATAACAATGTAAAATAAGATGAAGAAGGATAAGGACAACCAAACAAAAATATTAACGTCCAAAATTGCCCATTCAAAAGTAAGCATTTTTTTAATGCAACATGGAAAAGTTGACTTTACACAAGGCAATAAAATCTTCTATACTGCAAAATTAAGTTTTGAATACAGCAATTGTACATATATCTCACACACCTAAAATGCGGTTACATCATCATCCATGACACTCTATTATTTAACCGCAAAAACTTCACATGTTAACACAATGAATTCAACAAAGCCTCATGCCATGCAGGCCTTTTTCCTCCATTGTGTTCAGCCCATGTCTCTGATGGTGATGGTAATCCTTCTCAAACACTTACCCAAAATCATTCTAGGTCTGCTTCTTCCCATTTTCATTCTTCCATACTGGTGCACCTACATATCCACGTTGAATAACATGGCTACTTTTCCAGGACTTATAATAGCCACTTTCATCATCCTACATGCACATCTCTTCTCACAATATTATTAAATACTTATTTCCCACATCTAGAATAGCACCCTCAACTTTACCACACTCGTCTTGCAGGCATGTTCCTTCCAAATTCATTGCCAAGGATCATAGCTAGTCAAGTCTCGATTGTCTACAACTTCTCCTTCAACTTATTAGGCCCTCCCACTATATTTACTGCCAGACTGGCTTGGGGAATAGAAATAGTTTAAACCAAATAGTTTGGGATTACCATTTATTGATTTAAGTTGAATTTAAGCAATAATACTTATTTGATATTAAACTAATAATATTTAAATATTTAATAATTCAAAACTGAAATTTTGTAATATTTATCAGCTTCTAGAAAGCAAATTCTCACAACATAAAATTAATTATGTTATTGACAACATGTATTGGATTTCATTTGGTTTGGAATAGGGGATTAGGGATAATATGGCACTTATAAGACCTTGGGCCAGGGGCGGATCCAGGTAATTTCAATGGGGGGCAAAGAATTTTCTTTGTTTATAAACTAGATATATAGGTAAAATATGCTATATATGTAAAAATGAATAATGAGCTAGAGATTATTAAGTTATCAAGCTCAATAAAAGGTAAATATTAGTATCACACTAACAATAATTAAAGTTTTAATAAATTATTGGGGCAAAATTTTATTTTCAAATAGAGGTAATAATAAAATTGTAGACATTTATAGTGAAAATTTTAAATATGTGAGGGCAAATATAAAAATACCACATATATAGAGAATTTTGGGGGCAGTGGGCCCCATGTAAACCTGCCACCGCCTTGGGCACTCCTCTCTCCCTTAAGCTAGCTTTTGGGGAGTGAGTTAGGCCCAACCTATTTTCTTAAGATGGCATCAGAGCCTCCCAATCCACGCCTCCCATAAATATTTCATACTCCAGATATTTGGTCCTGGGCGTGAAGTAGTGTGTTAAATTCCACATTGGTTTGTGATGTGCCCTTATATGGCCTTGGACATCGTTCCCCCTTTGAGCTAGTTTTTGGAGGTGATTTAGGCTCATCTATTTCACGCTCCAAATGTTTGGCCTTGAGAGTGAAGAGGGGTGTGTTAAATACCACAGTAGTTTAGAAAGGCCACAGCAACTCCTTCCCTCTTTAGCTAGCTTTCGAGGATAAGTTAGGCCCGGCCTATTTTCTTAAGAATATGCATTGACATTATGCACCTGTTACACAATAACTTCTTAGAAGTTAGAACAAGGACAAAGAAAAGGTTCAACAGGTTGGAGAAACAGCGCACCCACACATCTATATTGAGTATTGACGATGGCAAACCATCTCAACCATCCTTCCTTGACTTATAGCACTTTGCCTATCCTAAATACACCTATTCCTCACAAAGTATTATTACATATATATTCAGCACATTTAGCTTAGACTCCTCACCTCCACAACACACATCATGTGGCATGTTTTTTTCCAAAATCACAAAGAATAATAGTTGGTCAAGTTTCAATTGTTTAGGACTTCTCCTTAAAATTAATGGGCATTTCAATTTTAGTAATGTTCACTATTTTTGGAAATGGAGAAAAATTATTCATATAGCCACGAACAACTAATTTGGAATAAAAGCTTAATTGACTTGAGTTGAATTTAAATAATATTATTCAAAAATTTAATTCCAAATCAAAATTTTGTTTAAAGTAATAACATTCAAAACTCAAATTAATTATATTAAAAATTTAATAATTCCAAATCAAAATTTTGTTTACATAGCAAATTCTTACAATATAAAATTAATTTAAATTGTTACACAACAACCCTATAGGATAAGGGGTAAGCAAAGGCGAAAACAAGATGGAGAACAGGGGGCTTGGCTCTTAAGAGATTTGGGTTTTTCTCCAATATCTTGCACAATAACATAGGACACCCATCACATTTGCTCCTTTTCAACTATGCTACCTTAAGCCTAAGGTGAAATGCCCTCTCTTCCCATCAATAGAACATCCTCTAGGAATACAATATTAGTGAAATAAAGCCATTCTTCAAGTATGTACAAAGTCATGGCTAGAACCTAGCCAAGCTTTGGATAGTTGAGTCGGCTCGCCAAAATTGCTTTTTAAGGATTGAGCCCGATTCGAACTGTAATATTAAAGCTCGAGCTCGACATGATTTAATATACTAAACTTGAGATTGGTTCAAGCTTGGCTCATACCAAGCTCATTTATATTACAAATTAACCAAGCTCAAATTCAAGGTCATCTCAAGCTCGTCTATACAATAATGAAAGAGCCTAGCTCAAGCTTGTTTCAAGCTTGTTAATATTATTAAATTAAAAATTGATTCCCATTAAAAATTAATATTCTAACATTAAACTAAAATTTAAAAGAAAAAAACTAGTGGGACCCACTTGATGGCCATGCAGTCATGCAATCCTTCTGCACTAAAAAGAATGGTACGCTTCCTTATATTGGGAAGCCTCCAACTCCACTTCCAATTCAAACCAATGTGAAACTTTTTATCCCACATTGTTTTCCTTATTTTAGACAGTTTACTTTCTAATTAATAATTCTTAGTTTAAACTTTTGTTTTCTATGAATAATAAATCATAGTAAAGATTTGCTAACATATTATAATATAATAAGTATTTTATTATTAAGACTTAAATTTAATAAAAAAATTCATCAAAATATTTATAATTTAATGGCAGTGTCCTTAACCTAGGAAAGGTTTTAGGGTGCAATTCTTGGCCATATAATTTTTCTAGAGGAACTTCTTTTGTTTTTTTCACTTAAAAATATTTAATTTTAAAAATGACTATATGATACAAATATATTCTCATGTATGATAGAAAACATTTATAATTTTAAAATTTAATTCATATTTATAAATACTTTTAAGATTTCAAAGTTCAATTATAAACACTACTTAACCATTTAAAAGTAACTGTTTATATAGATGTTTAAATAATTTAAACTGTTAATAAATTAATTTATTGATTCATAAATATCAAATTACTATAGTTTTGAGTTTTTCCTCCACAAGTAATTATGAAAACTCACATTTGTCTAGGATAGAGAGAAATAGCTCAGTCTTATGTTAAACTTTAAACATTAAAAGGTTAAAGGTTCACAGTTACACACACACAGATCTAAAAGTTCAAAAAAATAGACATGTTTAAAGGTTTGAAAGAGACAGGAAGAAAATGATTTCATATTTGTATAGGATAGAGAGAAAGTCTTGTGCTAAACTTTAACCATTAAAAGGTTACAGGTTCACACACACACACACACACAGACCTACAAGTTCAAAAAAGAGACAGTTTTAAAGGTTTGAAAGAGACAGGAAGAGAAGGTAATGATAATAAAGGTGTGATAGCTTAGCCGTAAACATGAATCTTAATTATGAAAACAATTATTCAAAATAATTTTCATAATTAAATATTTCATCTCAAAACTTTTTAAGGTATTATTTACCTATATTCTTGTAGTACAAATATATATTAAAAATTAGGAGAATATACCTTATATTTTAAATTTATTTTATCATATCAAAGAAAAGTTCACATTTAGTATAGATATACAAATAATTTTTCTATAAAGAAAAACTTTGTTATACATGGTTTCATGATTTCAAATAATGCATTATTTTATTAATATATATTCAGAGAGTATTTATTATCTTATGTTCAAAATTCATTTCTCATAAAAAAATAACTTTATTTTTGTTAGAAAAATCAAAGTTAAATTATAAATCACCATATTTCATCAATACACTTTATGTATAATTTTTAAGAAATCACAACTAAAAATAAATATATTCACAACTTCATAAAATATAAAAACTACAGAAACGAGCCAACTCACACAAGCCTATTTAACGAGCTTGTAAATAAGCCTACTAACAAACTCATAAACAAGCCTATAAATAAGCCTATTATCAAACTATTCACAAGCCTATTTAATGAGCCAATTCACGAGCCCTTAACTTAAATAAGATCACGAGCTTTAACATGACAGGTATTGTTGAGCTTGAACTCGACTTGTTTATTAAATAATATTAAGCTTGAGCTTGGCTCGTTAAGTAATCGAACTAAACAAACCAAGCTTTTTGGACTAAGTGTTGAGAAGCTTACAAATAGTTTGGTTCGTTAACACACCTAGACATAACCAACAAGTTTATAAAATAAAAATAGAAGATGAAGAGAAAATATAGACAATGTAGCTCATTGGCTCCAAGTCTTGTGAATAAGTAGATGTAAACAAAACCGCACAAGCATTAGTCATACTTACCATTTACTGCCAAGAAAAATCAAACCATAATGGCTCCATATAAAACTTAAGGAAGTTTGTTTTAAGTGGAGCTGAGGAAACATAATTCATCTACAACTACGTACCCACTCCTGACATTAACACTTGGAAATTTACACCAAATTACAGGCATCACAGTGCTCAAAGATTGGTGTAACAACCAGCCCAGAAAATTCTTTTCAAAAAGCATTTAGCAAAAATATAAATCAACAAACTAAGTTAACCATTTTAGGACTGCTAAAAGACTAAATTTGTTCCTATCCTTAGTCTATTTGGCCTTTGGCCTTATTCAGCCTTTTAATGATAGCAGGAGCAAATTTGGAACAAAAGATGAAATTTGACAATTTTTTGCTTCCGCTGTATATGTATAGTTCAAGGGCAAATTTCCTTTTTACTATTTTACAACCCCTTAGGTTCAGGAAGGACCAGGAAAGAAAAGAATCAATATTGAACACTTAAGCATATCCTACTTGCTAATATAACACCATAGGACATAGGATGTTTATTAACATAGCATATGCTTAGAACTTTCTAGTAAAGAAGACAACAGGAAATTGGAGACTATTTCAGTCATCAAGAACCATAGTAGATTTCTACTCAAAAGGCCAAAATTTCTTACCCACATCTGCACTGGTTGATTAAAATGAATTTCAGCAAGATACTCCATTTCTGGATCTGCACGGATCCATAATAAGGGGGATTCCAAACTGCAGAAAGAACAAGTTCACCTATGAAAAATGTCAACCAATTTAACAAGCACAGCAGAACCCATCGAGATAGCAATGTACCTGGAGCGGATATCTGTTGCAGGTATGGCATCACCATTTTCATCAGATCCATCAGGTTTTGAACCCTTTTTAGGCTTCTGAAAGCGCCTAGCAGCAAGTTTGGAATGGCACTGAATTTCCAGAAGCTGCCACATTTCACCAGCCAAAGGAAGAACTGGGTGGTCATACATGCCATCAAGTTCATAAACCCTGATGCTCATCATCCCAGGCCATCCAATATCTCCATCACGATTATCAGAATCAGGATTCAGAACTGATGTACTTGCATCAGGGACAGCTGTGCACTCTCTTAGCACCGCCAGTTCAACCATATTTTTCCTTTTATTATATGAGAACCCCATCCTTAAATTCAAACATAGAGAGGCACATAAGGTAATAAGACAGCAAAAATCAGCAAAGGTATGAGACACGAAGTAAATAACTCACAGAACCAATACCTCAACATGGGACACCCGCATGAGCCAACCCACCGAGGAAAAAATTCTTTCACAAATGGGCGCTCCAGATTTCCAACCTTAGTAGCAAAGTGCCGAAACTACATCTCACAGGTTATGAAATAAAATAAATAAGTTACCTTCGGACGTAAAAGATGACTATGAATGAACAGAAAGATGCAAAGTGGCTGCAAAATACACAACATTTTTTTGGATGGCAACGGAGGTAAGAGAAATGTGTGAAATGTTTTACACACACAACTGCATAAGTGAGAGAAAGAGAGAGGTCATGTCAAATTATTTTTTCCCCATAACCATGCATATGACTTTCAACCAAATTGTTTTAATTCTATGATACTAAAGATTACAGAATCAATCAATTCAAGGACAATCTATCAACACTGTATGTTATTATTTATATATATATATATATATATATATATATATATGAAACAAATCCATCATGCCATCGAACGTTATAATTAAAGTGCTTACTAAAAAAATGGATCCAAATGCACAATTTGCAATCAGATAAAAAACCAGGCATAATGGAATATAGAATGCCATCTTAATAACAATATGAGCACTACAGGGCAAAATGTAATCACCTCTTTTGTACTAAGAGATCTCACAGGGATTGTATCCCGAGCACGAAAGACGACTTTCTGCAAAATCTGTGAATCAGAAAGAAATAAAAGATGCGTAAAAGGAAGTCATCTTGGTTCCAACAATAAATCACTAATATCATGCATCTCCATAACATTAAAAAAAAAACATAAGTTAAAGAAGAGGTAGGGAAGTAATCTCCCCAGCAACTGACAAATTTACAAACTACGACTTCCATTAAAACATCTTTCAAAAAAGAACAGCTAAAGCCATGTAAAATGTTACGATTTTTTCATCCATCAAAATTCTGAGTGCTAATGTGAAATTCAAACAACTAGACTGTAGACCCTTACTTTGCGGAAGGATTCTGGCCCCATTTGCTTTTCCAACATTTGCAGGATTGCCACCTTCCAAAAATTGACACATCAGAAAAAGGAGAGACGCAAAAGAAGTTATATTCTAAAGCAGAATTTCGAAACAAACTTACAGACTTCCAAGATCGTATTTTCCCATATATACCAATGCAATGGGTTCCGCATAAATCCTTACAAGAAGCAGAGGAGGTTAAAGCTGTAGCACCACTATCATCTGCTTTGCAGACGGCGCAATTTGCCTGAAATTCGACACAATAACATCACGTTATAAAACCAATCCTTGCAGTTGTTATCATTTGAGAGATTACAAGAACTGTGACAAACTTTTAAACTAAAATAAGCTGAAAAGAGTAAGAAAATTAAATAAAGGAAGTTAAGAAGTATGAGAACAATGGAAGACAGCAAGTGCAGTTTTGCAATTTTGAGGAGAACAGAGTAAAACCAAAACAGAAGCTTTGCACGTTATAGAAGACAGCAAAAAAAAAAAAGAGAAGGAAAAAAAAAAAGAAAAACAAAACCTTGAATTCAAAAGATCCAAGCATGAAAAGCACGTCTGCACTTTCATCCAAACAGGAAAAGCACTTCTAAAAACTTTACACTTAAGTAGCATTATAAATGAAAATATTTTATAGCCCTTTGACAGCTTGACACACTTTTGCCTGCAAGGGTTTCTGTACAGAGCCATTGTAGCCATGCATCTTATCCTCCAGCAGGCAGCAGAGAATATCAATTGCATCCTCATTCAATCAACTGCAAAATGAAGGAGAAAAAAGGAAAAAAAAAAAAAAAAAAAAAGAAGCATGCAATGCCGGGTAATTTTTATCCATGCTCAATTAACTTTTAGGTCTATTTCATTTGCATCACTCAACTTAAATTTGTTTCACTAAAATTACTCAACTTTAATTTTGTTTTCAAAAGAAGTCACTCAACAGGTTTCCAAGTTACCAACCCACTCTACACATTCCCTCTCCCTCTTTTACATAATTTTTGTTTAATTAATTGAAATTATTTATTAATAGAATTATTTTTTAATAAACTTTTATTATTAAATCCATCAATTATATGACATATTTGCAATTTAATTTGATTATTTGAATTTAATTAAGAATTAAAAAAATCTTGTACAAAACAGAGTTTAAATTTTTTTTTTTATTAGCTGAAATTAAGAGGTTAATTATGACTGTTTTTTAGGATTTATTCTAAATAATATTATTGATCTATATAGGATAATTAACTAGGTAATAGCAAAATCAATTATAGAAATATAAATATAAAACTTAATTAATTTTAAAAATAAATGATTAAATAATTGACAAATAAAATTAATGAAAATAATCATAGCTAACAGCTATATTTATAAATAATGCCAGATTTTTTTAACCCTATCATTTAGCTGCACAAGTACTTTGATGTAAATAAAAATTCTTTATTTCGATATTAATTAAAGATTATTATTTAAAAATAAAATAAAATTTTATCACTAATTTAAATAAAGAAAACCTACATTTTTAATATTAATTATTAAGTATTTAAGTATAGGTATTATTAAACTCTGTTTATTACACATAATGAAAAATATTTCATATTTTCATTTTTGAGATATTTAAAATTTTTATCGAGTGTGAATCTTTATTAATTAGAGAGAATAAACAAAAACTTAAAATTAATTTTTATTTCAGTTCACTTTGCATTAATTTGTCTAATAAAATTTTTTAAAAAATAATAAAAAATAAAATAGTAGCTAAATTATTAATAAATTAATTAAATTAAAATTTTAATTAAGAGAAAATAATTTTATTAATAATTAATTTTTAATCTCTTTAAAGATAAGAGTCATGAAAAAAATACCAAAAGGGATAGAAAATATGGCAGATAATATCTAAAATATATCATTTTCTATGTTAGTAACCTGAAAACCTATTATACCAAGTTAGGGGACTTCTTTCAAAACAAAATTAAAATTGAATTACTTAGCTGAATAAATTAAAATTGATTAATGAAAAATGAAATAGACCACGTATATTACCCATGCAGTACCATTAAACAATTTCCACTCTAACCCACAGAACCGGAGTACCAGACAGACCCTAACTCAATTTGACAAAAGCTCAAGTTGAATAACTCGCAGTCTTGCACATAAATTACAGTTCTATTAAAGCTGCAAGAAGACAACTATCACCGGCCAATCAATTATGGAATTTCAAACAAAGGGGGATACCAATTGCAAAGGCTCGTATAGTAGGGCATCCCATTAGGAGAAGGGGCATCCCATTAGGAGAAGGGGAAGAGGAAGAGATGATAGTAAAATCAAACGCATAAAACTGCTCTTATATGTGAAGACCTTTTTTATACGCATTGAAATAATCTACTGTGCATTTGATATGTTCTCACCTTGTACCTCCTATATCGCGCCTCATTATTTCCTAAAAATTTCTTGATAAACAAATCTGTCAAGAAGCCAGCCAGCCCATCTAGAAGCCATTCTGACAATAAGCATTAAGAAAATAGTTGAGTATGATAATTTTTTAGCTTTAAAAAGAATGGTAAAGCAGCAAAGTACCATGTTCAGCTCACTTACCATCACTGGGTTCCTCTGGGACTATAAAAACTCCAAACCACTGTTTTGCAAGTGCAAAAGCTAGCTTAATGCTTGTATCTATGGTCTGTTGCAATAAATATTTGATCAATCGACATAAGTATAGCAAAATCAAGCACAGCTTGAAAATGCTATCTTTTAACATTTGAAAACAGGATGTCAAGCAGCTGTTCACAAGACTGTAGCATGTAAACATAGTTCATGCATTTAAGTACGTGCAAAATTATGCTTCACTTTCACTTAAAGTAAACAGCAGAAATTATTCATAAAGGAGGAAAAACAAAATGGAGTATCTAAGTTATATTTCATGGTCCATGATTTATAATCTCAAGTCCCATTCATTTACATGCAAAAAAAAGCCACATGGCAGATTATATGGATATTTATATCAGATTGATGAATAGTGGATCACAGATTCACAGCCCAGTACAGAAGCCCACATGGAAGACTCAGATGGTTTATTCTAGAAGAAATAAGGGACTGAATTGGATCTGGTAAGGAATTCTGTTAAAAAAGGGAACGGCACTCTGATGATGTGAAGTTAAAGGGCAATTATAGACATAAGGAAGGTACTTTTTTATCCTTCTTCTGGATTCCTTCCAGCTTAGAGCCTGGAAGGGAAAATTAGTCTGTCAGAGAGGGATTTATTCCTTGTAATTATTGCTGCAAAAGGTATTATAGTTGACTAATTCAAGCTCGACCTGCCCCTAAGCTATTATCAAGTAATAAACATTGCCCTCTATAGCTCATTTTGTCAAATTTTTTTTTTTTTTTTTGTATTTTGCAATTTCTTCTCAAATCTCACCATCCAGATTCTTCACTTTACCGATTTGGTCCAAACTGCTACTTGAATGATACACACTCATGTGGAATCACAAGTAGAAACAGTGGAGAAGAATCTGGTGCTGCTTGATGATGACGCAGCCTGAGCACCGTAAATCAGCAGCAACAGATGATTTATTGACCACCATAGCGGTGCAAAGCAATTATGGATGACAGCAATACTGCTGCTAATCTGGCAACTCAATCACCAGCACAACTGATGTCCAACCAACAATTACATCCAATGAAGGTGGCAGCATCCACTCTATTACAGCCAAACAGGTAGAGCTACCAACTTTTTGATGGCATAGTCGCTCTCAGATGATTGGCACTAGCTAACCCATAATTTGAAATTCATCAAATCCATCCAGATCATAAGGTACTATTAGCCCTTGCTTGTATGGAATAAGAGGCCCTTCATGGGCTCCATTGGTCGCATTAGTGCAATACAGCATTAAGCTTGGACCAACTTTCTATGAAATGGGAATCATAAGATCAACAAGTATTTGCTCAACAAAGACTACACCAGAAGTCCCAACAAACCATCAATCTAAATCAAGGTACAAGATCCAAAAATTTTCTTAATCTTATGTCTCTACATGGATGATCTGAAATGCACATGCACAAATACTATGATGATGGAGAAGTTCAAGAAATCTATGAGGAAAGAGTATGAGATTACAGAGTAGGGTTGAAGATTCTTTAGATTGCTCTGACATCAAGTCTCATAATTCCAACTCCTCCCGAGTCCTAACGTCAATGAATCCCACTCTTAGACTGTCAACTCTACACGGTCGGGACCATTTTCTATCCAAAGACGCTCACATTGCAAGAGTCAGTCTTACCCTGTACTTTTGATGATGGACAGTGGAGCTAGCAGTTGTTTTATCTCCAATACCTTAATAACCACCTCATCCCTTCCCATAGAAGGAATTCTTCACTTCACTATAAGGCTTAGTATTTTGATGTAAATCTACTAAAACTATCCAACTTAATATAATATCCTACACATAATTCTGTCCTAAATATACTCCAACACTGGATAGGAGATTGGACACCATGCATCTTCATGTCAAACTCACAGCTACATAATCTCTCATAGTGGTGACTACCAACTTCCAGCCTACATGTGCGTGGTGCATATATCTTACTTCCTCATTTATTTGAACTCCACTTCTTCAAAGTAGAGCTACGCTCTTTTCAAAGGGTTTTAAGTCTTAATGAAGAAAAGAGTCTCTCTTCGACCAACTTTAGAATTTCAATCACACTCTAAGGACCCTAAGAGGATAAAGTTCTGAGTTTTAGGCTCACTTCGGGCTTTAGCAGCCCTAGGCTGTCCCATTCGCCTACCAAGAATAGCCCCCTGGCAGGATCATTAACTGGTATGCACGCATGCTATAGAGTAAAGAGTAAAAGAAAAATTTTTTTAAAAGAAATGGCAAATGTAATGAATGAGCAAACCTGGTCAATAACCCTCTCATCATATAAAACTTGAGAACTAAAGATGCTAACAGAAGCTCCCAAACTTGATGAGGATACCGCCATCTCAGGTGCTAAGAAAACTTGTGTGTATGACCCAAATGGAAATTTTGCATCAAGGTATTCTTCATAATGGCTGTTGTAAGAACATTCCACAATCAAGAAATAGCCCAAGTTCATGTTTATACTATATTTCATGGGCAGTAAAAAATAAAAGGAAAAAAAAAAAGTCAAAAGACTAAGATAACAAACTTGAAAGCATTATGAAAGAACTCCACAGTATTCTGAAGTTTTGCAAGATTAGATGGCAAGCACATGTGCGATATGAAACCAACATGGGGATCAGGAAGGATTTCAAATGGTGCAACCACTAACGATATCCATTGAGCAGTCACAGGTATGTCTAATCTGTAGACATATGTTTTATAAGAATGATCATCCTTCCTCAAAACCTGGCAGCATAAAAATAATTGTGAACAAAGTCAAAAATCAATGAAAACTAAAATACTAAGATAAAAACCAAAAAAAAAAAAAAGAACACAAAAAATAGACAACCACAAACTTACATTTGCTCAAAAATGTCCAAATTGAAGCGATTACAAAAATATTACAAGTTCATATAAAAAAAAGGTATTCTTTATTTATCTAGATAAATGGCAATCCACATACCACAGTGGTAACCTTCCCAATGATTCTTTCCAACTTTAGAAGGCAATACAAAGAGAGCAGAACCCCATCTATTTTTATCAAATTGAATTTCAATATTTTATAAAAATTGAATATCATATTATATACACATTAGAAGCAATTGCAGGAACAATCAATGCTTTGCGATAATAGGTGAAGATCCCTCGTCTTATGCTCTCCATCTCTAAATTTTGCATCACTTTGATAAATGAAAACTTTCCATATGTTTCCATGAGTGTGCGAACCAGGTTTGCTTACATTCTACTCTGCTTTTTCCTTTTCTTTTTATTTGGGAGGGGGAGCAGGAGATCAAAGTATCTCCAAAAAGACCTTGATTTGGTGCCAATTCAAACAGAAAAGGAGTCCATTCACAAGATAAAAGGAAATGAACTCTACAATAATTTGCATATCCACAATAAAATGCTATCCACTAAACCAAAATACTTGATGAATGAAGTCATTTATCTTTAAAATTGTGAGACAATTTTTTCTCATGCACTCTATGATTATTATCACTGCATAGAATCCAAAAGCAAACATTAACAGAGAGATACACTTAAAGAATGTTTCTCCTCATTATCTTTCATCTTAATGGATTCAACAGTCGTCCAAGACACTCTCATGTTGTTAAATTTGGATCAGACCTAACTCACTCCAAAAACTAGCTCAAAAGCCAGCTTAAGGGGAGGAGTGCCCAAAAGTTTTATAAGGGCACATTACCCTATCTCAAATCGATGCGGAATTTAATGCACCCTCCTCACGTCTAGGAATAAAATAGAGCATGAAATATTTAAGGGAGACTCAACAACGGTTGGGAAATAATGTGAGCATGGAGATGGCAAGAATCTCAAACAAGTGCATCAAATTTTTGCACTTTTTAAATATTTAATATGGAAAGTTTTGAATCATAAAAAGTCAAGGACTATGTTTGAAAGATAAAAAAAAATGGGCTTATTTATTTTTGAAGAATTTTGGAAAAATTTTGAATATTCTTGTATTTCACTCTTAATCTTTACAATTAGTTTATATAACTATTTATACACAAAGAATTATATCTAAACAGGAAGCAAATAATCAAATAATAACTACAGAGATAATTAAGAATTCTAATCAAATCAAATCATATCCCCAGAATCAGTTAGGATCAGCAAATAAGTCAACAATTTTAAATTTGTGGGTCTATTTTTTCTTAAAATTCATGGGTTCAATTTCAAACATCATTAATTCACTTTTGGAAATTTATATATGAGATATTTTAGTGTGCTTTGATATCTTTCTATGATCCTATACTAAGATTTCTCCTATATGAAGAAGGATTTTGACTTGCTAAAAGAATGGACAAATTTTCCTAAATCAAGTATAAGAGTTTTAATATTTCTTTATCCTTTTAAAAGTAGCAATTATGAAAGAAAGTGGATTTGTCTCCTAGTTAGGTTATGATTTATTACTATTATTATCTTTTTAATTAGTAGAATTAGATTTAATTTTTCTTATTCAAATAGGATTACCTTATGTTTTCCCATTTCAATTAAAATTTATTTTATTTTCTTATTTCAATTAAGATTTATTTTATTTTTCTATTCCAATTAGGATAATTAGGATTCAGGAGATATTTGACTATAAATAGCCTTTATTTTATACATAAGTAAACAAAAGTTACAAATTTGATTTTTTTTCTCCATTATGAGAATTTTCATGAATGAACATGTATTCTTCTTCTATTCTTTACAAAGATAATTATTTTTTGTACCTCCATATTTAGTTTAGTTACTCATCAAGGATCTTTTCATGTGGCGTTGCTAATCTGAATTTTATCGCTTCATGCTTAATTAACTTATCAAGAATTTCTCATAGTATTTTCTAGCTGAAATTATCGTTTAATTATCTATATTTCTAATTATATGCATTGGTTACAGGTTGATCCTGAATTCTGCATTAGGAGAGCTTCCGCATTAGGAGGCTCTGATACCACATTAAATTTGGACCAAGCCTAACTCACCCCAAAAACTAACACAAAGGGGAGGAGTGCCCAAAACTCTTATAAATACATATTACTCCTATTCCAAACCGATACCGATGTAGGATTCAACAACAGGGTACTAATCTCCCAAATGTTTTAACTTGAGAGAAATCAATATAGCACCAATTCATCTTGCATTCCTGCACAAGCAAAGATAGCAAAGATAAGCTGACCATTATATTTCACCTCTTAAATATTGTCAACGTTCAAGCTCTCTCTTGTTGACTCCCAAGAATAAAATGTAAACTGAATGTAAAAGCTTCCAAAATAGGAGGTGAAATATAATGTTCGGCAGATCTTGTTTGCTTTATTGTTCTTGTTCTCATCAGCTTCTTTCCCCATAATATATTCTTAAAAAATGTCTAACTAAAATTGATGACATTATTGGCATATCCAAATTGCGTAAATCAATGCCTCAAGTGAATTGCACATATGTATATCAAATTTTCAGTTTGACGCTCCCACGATTAAGCTATCCCCTTAAATTATGCACCACTAGAAATCAATATCATGTGTAGAGAACATTACCCAATGAATGGAAGTACAGTTCCCAAGTCCCCCAAGGCAATGTAACTCTTATGCTCTTGGGTCACGAATTCGTAATGGGACAATAGATAGGAAAAGAGTTCACTGGAGAGAGCTGTTGAGACCTCACTCATTCAAGAGAGTCTTAAATCTCAAATGTGTAATATAATTAATCTACAACTATCTTTTGTTGATTGTGAAAATTTATTCACAAGCTATCCAAGGTACCATTGGAGCCTCAAATGGAGGGAAGTTGAGTTTTGTATATCTAAGCATTATGCACTCCTCAGAACGATCATTATTTGGTTGTACAAAATTGTATAGGTTAGTACTTTATTTCATCTTGGTTTTGGTTTGCTCCTCTATTGAATGTGTGAACGAGCTCAAAAACTTGATGAGCTAAGTCGTTGAATCCAGCATAAATCCTCCTCCCACTGGACTAATTTTTTCCATTTAATATTTCTATTTTTTCTTCGAGGAACCTATCATGAAAGTAAATTGAGAACTCATTTCAGAGAATTCTTTGATCTCATGAATTGATGAATAATTTTCTGAATGTTTTTGTTTGATGGTCTCAATGCCTTTTTATAGTAAAGGCTACTTCAAATTGCATCAAAACTTGAATTCAAAAATACTTTCTAGCTTCTATGAAAACTTAAAAATTAAACTGAAAATATCAATTAAAAATCAACTAAAGATAACAAGCTAAGCTTAGAGATAAGATACTGATCCCTTATTTGTTGCAACCACTTTTATCAAAATCTATAAAATAGAAGGATAATGCATATTACCCCTTTCTTGAGAAAAGGCTTATCCTCAAGCTTGTCCCCATTCATCCACCTCCATAACAAGAGGCCTTGAATCTTTCATTTCCACCCAAAATAATTTTTTGCACTAATAGTTGACGGAATATGACTCATCACAGTTGTAGCAAAGGCCTTTAGCTTGATGTACAGCCATTTATGTCCTGCTAAGTCATTTGACAAATGGAATTGAGGTGCTTCCAAGACTTTGAAGATCTTGCATTATTATTTCTCTCAGACTGGTGAGTTAAACTGCCAATAGATGGTGTAGACACTTATGACCCATAAGCTATCACCATCCAATCTAGTTGTTTCTTCTTAAATGTTTGAGAAAAATTCATTACAGTAACTAAATAGGGAGAGTTTTACAGTCCCACCTCAAGTCAAATAGTAAAGTCAACTTGTTGACCGATTCACACTATTGTTGCCTTGCCAATAAGGATTGAAATTGGCATTGATAATCTTATACTGATCCAACTTGCTTCAAATTCACTAACTCCCCCAGGCAACTACTTCACAAAGGAGGACCAAATTGCAAGTTGCAATTCTCTTTGAACATCTGCCATCTGTTCAAGTATGTAAAACCAAAATCAAGCCTCACCTGTAAGATAGAAGGCAAAAAGACCGACTTTATATGCTTCCATCTTTCGTTCATTGTGAAAAAATTGTTCACAACGATTAAGCCATCTAAGCAGATTGTTGAAGCCTCAAATGGGGGGAAGTCGACGCAGCACCCCCTCAGAATAATCGTCATTTGGCTGGACAAACTTTTGTTCACTACTACTCATTCCATCTTGGTTTTGCTTTATTCCTCTATTGAAAGTGCAAACACGCTCAAAAATTTGTCGAGCCAAATTGTTGAATCGAGCATCATATCGTTGCATGAAAGAGTATCAAGTCTCTCACCTCAAACTCATTTGAGAGAATTCTCTGATCTCATAAACTGATAAATAATTTTCTTAATGTTTTATACAATGATCTCGTTGCCTTTCTATAGTGAAGGCTACATTTAGATTATATCAAAACTTGAATTCGAAAATATTGTCTATCTTCTATTAAATTTTAAAAATTAAACTAAAGATAGCAATTAAAAATCAACTAAAGATAACAAGCTAAGCTTATAGATAAGATATTGATCCCTTATTTGTTGCAAGTACTTTGACCAAAATATATCAAATAGAAGGATAATGCATAGCCACTGTAGTAACTAAGAAATCTAAGTCTCTATCCTTCAAGCATTTGCTTGTCTACTAGCATCCCAATCCCTATTTCTAAGATTCAATCTTCTACATGAGTATATAAATGTCAAGTAGAGGTCAGCAATAAGGGGAAAGGAACCATAGAACTTTGTGCACTCTAGAATCTTATATATTATTCACTTATCTGAAATAATCATTTGTCTATTGTCACATGATAAGCTTTATGAATCATTTTCTTCTCTCTCTTCATTGAAGACCAACATTTTTAGCACACAAAGTTCCATATAAGTCTTTTGACATCAAATAGTGATTGATAGACAGAGTGATGAAAAGACAAGTAAAATTTATAGCATCTATTTCATCAAGCCTCAACTATATCAACTCCACTAACCATCCCCGCAAAAAAAAATTAAAATAACTAAAAATTGATTTGTCTTCAATATGATGGACGGCAACAACATAATGGAGAGATAAGATGGACAACAACACCACAATGGAGAATATCAATATATCTTTTAACTAAATCAACATGTTCAAAATCCACAAGTCAATTTGAGCATATGAAAAGGTGATCATCTAAAGCCTAATTCTGTGAACCATAATCTTGTTTCTAATACCCAGAGGATATACTTGAAGCATCAGAAGTAGACAAAGAGGAATACAGTCTTCTTATTTATCTCACCTGGTAGAGTAAGTTTCCAGTGCTGACAGCAACAAGATGACGGGCAACAGTGAACTCCAGATCATAACTAGTTGACATCATGAGTAGACAAATAAAGTTGACACAGACTGTAAATAACAAATTTTCAAAATTCTTAACTACAAATGTCGCAGCAGTTACCAGCAACGTTGTGAGTCTGCATCTATACATGGGAACCAGCACCTTGCACGCCTTATCTGGTTATCAGTGTGTAGTACATTATCATTAAAGTGAATCCCTGTCTCCGCTTTCTCTACCCAATAATTAATGCGAACCAATTTCACATTCTGCATCCAACATCAACCTACATGAGAAACCACAAAAGTGTAAACCTCATCATGACAACTCCTGCCCAAACGCCAAACCATAGAAGCACATCAACATTCATGACAGGCAAAAAAAAGAGCCGCATCTACAACTGCTCAAATAAAGGCATTTTTCTAACAGTAAATGGACTAACTAACATTCGTGCTCTATAGAACCGTGATATACCAGAACAATCACATTTACTCCTAACAAATTAATCAAGCAGCTCAAAACTATTGTCCTAGATACTTGTAGAAGCATAAAGAAATTTCTCAAAAAAACAAATACATAAATCTAATCTGCAATGAATAGAGCATGCAAAGACAAAAACTTAAAAGTAAGACTTTAGACTAGCCACATTAACCTGCTTGGCTTCACCATTATCTAGATTCACTTGATCCTGTTGTTCATTTGAAGGCCTGAAAGTTTTGCAACAGTTAATGAGAAGATTGGGAACCAGTTCTTTCTCAAGTGCTGAAATATACGCAGAGGCAGCAGTATCGGCAGCTGAACTAGGAGTGGAAACGCAGCTCCATCTTTTCTCACTTTCCACCGCATTTTGCTGACGTGGGTAGTATTCAAACTCCGTAGGCTCCCCGTCCACAAAAACATTCTCGATACCTAAATTCTCCGCATGTAAGCCGACAAATCCAATGTCAGGCACCGCAAGTTCCAACTCCGTGTAACTGAATAACCCCGAAGCACAAGTCAATTGAAGCACAAAACCCAAAAAAGAGTAATTCAATCAAAAAGAAAGAAAGAAAGAAAGAAATCACAGCTTCCAGAATACAAATCAGTACAAATCACTCCAAGAACTAGAAGAAATGTATGTAACGGACCCGTAGATTTGGCGCTTATCCATTTCGATGGAAAGGCAGAGCTTCTGGTGACGGACTACAGCTCCGGAATTATCGGGCTTGGAGTCGTCGATCTTCGGCTTACGCGGCTTCGCCATGGCTAGTCTAAATCTATTACCGTTGTACCTGTGCGTCAGCGCGCTCGATTGGGATTTGGACGGGGTGGTTTCATTTATAGAAGTCCTTGAGAGCCCTCTGGCTTTTGGGCCGCTCCCGACGACGATTGTGCCCTAACCCCCTTTTCTCGATCTGGAGCGTACATGTCGTGGACTACATGTTTTCGACGGTAGATTTAATGTCCTCGTTCGCTGCGCCGTGTAGTTTTTTTATCCTCCCTCTCATAAAATAGACTTTTTTTTCACACAAATTTAAAAAATATCATTAATAATTAAAATAAGAAATTTCATATTATATTTTTTATGCATTATATTATTAAATTATTTTTAAAATTAATTGACATAAATTGACCAAAATACTATGAAGGACCAAATTAACATTTTACTATCAATCTATGACAAATTGAAATTGAGATTAAATTTCATGATGTTAAGTTTACATGGATTAAAAATGAAAGAAAACCATTGAAATGGCTGGATAGGTGTTGAAGAAATATAATTGTGTATATATTAATTCTATATAAATTCTTTATAATTGGGTAAACTTGATAAAAAAAAGGAAGAATTGAAATTAGTGGAGTTAAAAGTGAAATTTTATGGACTAAAAAGGATCTATATAGATTGAAATGCCATGATTGTGCTTTTAGGGATTAATTGAAATATAATAATAATAATAATAATAATAATAATAATAATAATAATAATAAGGAATAAAAAGATTCATATTGTTAAAGTCCTGTAAAAAAATCATAAGGTCAAAGAGGCCACCTAAGAGAGCAGAGAAATAATAAAATAATAATACACTCAGTCTTTAATATAAGTAAAAATTCAAGGATGGAAATTTTATAAGAGGGATAGATTTATAACTCCTTGAAAATTCAGAATATATTATATTCTTAGAGAGTGAGTAATACCATCCGAAAGGCGCCCGATACTTTTACTATTTGTAAATAATACTCTTCAAATAATAATCAAATAATTAATTTAGAATTAAAAAAGTTTATAAGAATGATAAAAAAATTCAAATGAAAGATCAATTTATAGAATTATTTGGTATTATTGAAAAATATTAGAAAAAAAAATGTCATAGCTTATTTTAGGCCTAATTTAGCAAGGACATATTTGATTAAATAAATAAAGAATTGGAAAAAATATATAATAAGGAAGAAATGTGAGGTTAATGTATAATTATGAACTTTTATGGACAAAATGAAAAAATAAAGATATTTTTAATAGGACCAATGGACTTTTCACACTTGACTTCTTCCTAACAAAAAAAAAATTGTTCTGGAACAACCTATCCCCATCTTCCTCTTTTACCTTTTTTCTTTGCCGAAGCGAGGATAAAAATTCTCCATCAATTTCCACCTTCTCTGCACCAAATTCTCTTTTACTACCCACAATTAAATCTTCACTTCACCAAAAGAAGAAAAGGATGTCCTTTGCCTTTTGGCATGCTTTTCTCTGTCTATCTGACAGCTTTTCTTCATGTAATCTGTAAACAATATTTTCGATCGTGGGTTTTCTATGAGATTTTTTATAGAAAATTATCTACAGCATTTGTCCATTTCTAACGAAGAAGACGAGGGTCTGGAAGTGGAGAATCTGGTTGGTGGTGGGGTTGCGCCATATGATCTTTGTATGGTAGGTATGTTTTTGACCTACAATGTAATTACCTTTCAGGCTATGAGAAATACCTTAGCAGATGTATGGCATCTGTTGGGAGGTATTGAGATCACGAATTTGGGTGGAAAACATTTCTTGTTTCCTTTCTTCCACCAGGTTGATCTTGATCGTGCGTTGAATGGAGCACAACGGTTTTTTAACTGACATCTCTTGGTGTGGAAGCAAGTGGAGAATTGTGAAAACCCTATGCATATACCTCTGTTGTATACTGATTTTTGGGTCCAGATCTGGAATGTTCCAACAGGGTATATGAATTAAGGTGTTGCTAAGATTTTATGAGATTTTGTGGGAGAGTTTCTTAAATATGATGTTGAGACGAGTGGTTCGGAGGAGGATGAGTTCATGAGAATGAGAGTTAGACTGGATACTTGTACCGCTGAGAAGGAAGAAGAGATTGAATGATAAGTCTGGAGTAGCCTTTTATTTAAGTTTCAAGTATGAAAAGCTCTTAGTTCTCTACTTTTTTCTGTGGTAGAATTGGTCATACAGAAGCTTTCTGTGATCTTCACTTTCATCGCAAAGAAGAAGATCTTATTTTTGGGTGGGACTAGAATCTCAGAGCGCTGGTAAGGAGGCAGCGTCAGTAACAAGTCAGCCCTTGGTTACATAACTCTAGAAAGCCCGCAGTTAGTGGTGATGATGAGACAAGTGTGGGAACTGTTGGAAAACATATGTCATCAAATAAGGTACAAGAATTTTTGTTTTTCCTTTTACGGAAAACGATTTACTATTAGCGAAGGTGGCAAATCTGATGATGCTTCTAGAATGTCAATGGAAAATTATAGTGTTGAATAGGAGGTTGAATTAGACTAGGAAGATGAGGAAGGCTTAAATAAGCCTAAGGACCCTAAAAAAAGACAAAGACATAATGAGAATAAAAATCATGCTTCTGATGTTTCTTCTAACAAGGATTCTTCAGCTAGCAAAAATGCGACTTTCTCTAAGATGCGGAATCGAACATCAGCCAGTCTCGAGAAACAAGACGGTCATTCATCATGAGGATCATAGGATGGAACTATCAGGGTCTGGGCAATCCCCGAACAGTAGAAGCTCTCAAATATTTTACTTTGAATCACAACTCTAATGTGGTATTTTTAATAGAAACTTTAGTTCACAAAGGTAAACTAGAGGAAGTTAAGAGATTTTTGGGGTTTGATAATTGTTTTAGTATCAACTACAATGGAAGAAGTGATGGTTTAGTCTTGTTCTGGAACAATGATTTTGTTCTTATAGTGCAAGGTTCTCAATACTGCATTGATGTGAAGATCTTGGAAAATATGTCTTCATGGAGGATGACTGGTTACTATGGAGTTGTGGATAGAAGTAGAAGAAGGGTTACGTGGAATCTCTTTAGGGCATTGAAAGCTAATAGTAATAAACCTTGGCTTTGTTTTGGTGATTTTAATGATTTAGCTGCATACTCAAAAAAATGGAGAGGGTGCTCTTATTCACAGAATTTGTTGGAAAGATTTCGATCGGCAATTGAGGATTGTGGGCCAAGTAATCTGCCTTCGAAAGGTTACAAGTTCACATGAGCAATGAAGAGATTTGATATAATCTATACACGGGAAAAACTTGATCGGGCAATGGCGACTGAGAGTTGGTTGAATATCTTTAATTCTATTTTGGTTATGACTTTGGTCTCACCAACGTCAGACCATGATCCAATTCTCATTTATATTGTGTCTGGTGTGGAGGTGGGCAAGTGTAGAAGCTTAAAATTTAACAACTCCTGGCTATGTGATCCTGAGTTAAGTAACGTTGTGATAAAGTCTTGGCAAGAGGCGAGTAATAGGGGAATTATGCAAAAGAAGAAAGATTGTATCAGAGCTCTATCGACTTGGGGCAAAAATAGAAATATGTTATTTTGGCAGCAGAAGAAGGCGATTGTGAGCAAATTGGAATTTGATAGGGAAGCTGATCCAGGAAACTGTAACCAACTATTGAAGGATAAATTAGCCCATTTACTTGCTCAAAAAGAATGCAAACAGGAACAACAAGCCAAGCAATTTTGGTTAATTCATGGGGACAGGAATAAAAGATTTTTTCGCTCTAAAATTAAATCAATGAGACAAAACAATAAAATTATGGAAATTATGGATGCTAATGGGAGGTGGTCTACTGATGTGGAGGTGGTGAAACATTCTGTAGTTAATTATTTCTCTCAAATTTTTGCTCAACGGGATTCGGATAAAGAGGAGGTTCTGAATCTAGTTTTTGTGGTACGATCAAAAATTGAGAAAGAGGATAATGTTTTGTTGACAGAGGTGGTAAGGTATAAGGAGGTAAAGGAAGTTGTATTTCATATGCATTCGGATAAAGCCCCAAGTCTTGACGTCCTTAATCCGGTCTTTTTTCAAAAATTTTGGAGCATAGTTGATGGTGATATTATTTTGGCTTGTAATATTTGGCTGCAAGCAGGTACTTTTCCTAGCTCTCTCCCTAATACTACTATCATTATGATCCTTAAAATCAGTGATCCGAAAGAGGTTAAAGATTTTAGACCTATAGCCCTTTGTAATGTTCTTTATAAAATTCTATCTAAAGTCTTAGCTAATAAATTACAAAATGTATTGCATAAAGTCATATCTAAGTGTCAATCTGCTTTTATATTGAGGAGAACGATAACGGATAATATTTTGGTCTCTTTTGAAATGATGCATTATCTTCAAAAATAGAATAAGGATGAGATGAGTTATTGTGCCTTGAAGGTTGATATTAGCAAAGCATATGATTGGGTAGAATGGGATTTTCTATGGCCAATTATGAGCAAAATAGGGTTTTTTTGACACTTGGGTAAAATGGAAGAAACTTTGTGTTTATAATGTGAATTATTCAATCCTTGTGAATGGGGATTTAGTTGGGCTTATTGTGGCGGGTCATGGTTTGAGGCAAGGCAATCCTATATCTCCATATTTACTCTTAATTTGTACGGGTTCTATAAATGTGAGTTTTGATTGATGAGTATCTCTTTCTTGGGGCATGTAGTATTAGAAAATGGAATCGAGGTAGACTCTAAGAATGTAGAAGCAATGGCTAACTAGTCCAGACCCACTACAATAACAGAGATCATAAGCTTTTTGGGTTTGATAGATTACTATAAGAGAGTCATTCAGGATTTATCTAAAATAACTTCTCCTATGACCAAATGGAATCAAAAGAATCAGAAGTTTGTACGGTCAAATAAGTGAGAAGAGTATTTTCAAGAGTTAAAGAGAAGACTGACGTTAGCACCAGTGTTTGCTCTACCTACAAGTAATGATGATTTCACAGTATTATGTGATGCATCCCGTATGGGACTAGGTTATGTGTTGATACAAAACAACATGGTAATTGCTTATGCTTCTAGGCAGTTGAAGAAGCATGGATTAAATTACCTTATACATAATCTAGAGATGGCAGCTGTGATATCTGCGCTCAAGATGTGGAGGCACTACCTGTATGGGGTGAAATGTGAGATCTTTACAGACCATAAATGTAACGACCCGGAAATCCGACCCGTTACCGGCGCTAGGATCCAAATCGGCTTAAGGCCGCCGGGACCCGTAGCAAGCCTACATACCTCCTGTAAACCTGTGGAATCCCATACATAACAACATATACATGATCTGTAAAAATTTTTCTTTTCTCTTATCCAAGCCAAACCTGTGCATGCACAAAATCATACATAAACCCCACACTGGAGTCCTCATCAAATACTCCAATGGGGTATCATCATCATACATAACATCTTGGATAATCATGGTCATTGACATCATTACTCATTAAACACTCTGTACATAATGGGGATTCACACACCTCTAGGTCAAGCACTACTATAATCCTCAATACAACATCAAATCATTCATTACATTACATGGTCAAAAATATACATTACATCATGTTCATGTCCACTACTATCTATTACAACATACATAACTTGACTTCACTCTAGCCGACTTCTTGATCTATCCTGTACCTGCAACTCTGGGGATAAAGGGAGTGGGGTGAGCTACTAGAGCCCAGTGAGCAGAAACTAAAAACATTTGTTTTAAGTTCCTCCATTTTTAGGTATATTATTATCATTTAACTTTTTCTTTCTTTTTCTTATTCATGCTTTCATGTATGCGCCATAACACAAACATTTCACAACAAGGATGAACTTGTCACCATTTAGCCCCTATCTTTCTTACTTATACATGCCGGGGGCGTAGAGCCGTAGCAGGCTCACCCGGACTTCCATAATTTGTCATAGTGCCAGGGGTGTAGAGCCGTAGCAGGCACACCTGGACTCACATAGGCTATCATGACATACAAGGGCTAATGGATCATTCAACATTCATCCACATCAACAACAAAGTATGCAATGCAACATATTCGTGAATTCTAATGCAAACAACCTAATATTGCATGGCATAATGATTCATGGGCAATGCTTTATGATTCATTCATTTATTCATTTACTTTAAAACTTAAGGGGTTGTTCCACTCACCTGGTAACTGAAGCTTCAACAACGAACTCTCTCACAACCGGGGGTCTCGGTTCCTCGGGTCCGAACCTACACAGGTGGACTCAAATGAGGCACCAAACATACATGAACATGACTCCAAAATACTCCCCAAAGACCCCCTAAAACATCCTGAAAACATCACATGAAATCATGCAAGGAACGGCTAAACAGGGCACTTTCGGCGGCAGGTTCGGCGGCCGAAAGTCCCTCTGCAGCCGAAAGTCATGCAGGTTCGGCGGCACTTTCGGCGGCCGAACCTCCTAGACAGAGACGAAACATGAGTTTCGGGGGCAGGCTTCGGCAGCCGAAACTGCCTCCACAAGGGGGTTCGGCGGCCGAAAGTCACTTCGGCGGCCGAACCTGAGTTTCTGCCGAAGGGCAGAAACTTGGCTCCCTTGTGTCCACAGCCTCCAAAACGCCTCAAAACCTGCATAAACTTGTCTCTACACATGCATACACATCATACTTCACACCTAGGGGTCTCAAACTATAATATACCCCAACTACAACACTTCAAACCATACATTGTTCAAATCACAACATAACCTCATAAACCTAACAACAAGCCTAAACATGCATTCTACCCCATCAACTTGCATAAAACCTTCATAAAACATAAAAGAAACATAGATCGAAGCTTACCTCTTGAAGATCTAGAGGAAGAACGACCCTAGCTCGGAAAAATGGAGGGATTTAGCTCCAAGACTTCCAAGCTCCAAACTTACTTAAAAACACTCAAAAACTTTTGTGGAACCTTAAAACTCAAAGAAAATGGTGGGGATTGAAGGAAAAACACAAGATTTGGGAGAGGGAGGTCGGAAGCTCGCTGAGGTCGAAAATGGGAGAAAACTCTTCCATTTCGGCTAAGTGCCCCTTTTATAGGTGGCTGGCCAGGCCACGTTCGGGGGCCGAAGGTGCCTCCGCATGCATGCAAGGTTCGGCGGCCGAACTTGGAGTTCGGCGGCCGAACCTGCATTTCCCTCACTCAAAACTTTCGGGCGCCTAAAGTCCCTCCGAAAGCATGCATGTTCGGCGGCCGAACCTGGGTTTTCCTTTCAAAGATTTTTCATGCAAAAACTCATTTAATTTCTTACTTAAAAACATGAAATACATGAAAACATTTCATAAAATCATGGTTTTACCCTTCTAGAGGTTTCCGACATCCGAGGTCCCACCGGACGGTAGGGATTCCGATACCGGAGTCTAGCCGGGTATTACATTCTCCCCCCCTTAAGAACATTCGTCCTCGAATGTTCCTCAACTAACATACAAAGCATGGCATCAATCATAACATACAACATATAGAACAACTAACACTCACCTCAAAACAGATGGGGGTATTGCTGGAGCATGGACTCCCGGGTCTCCCAGGTGCATTCCTCTAAGTTGTGGTGGTTCCAAAGGACCTTTACCATCGGGATTTCCTTGTTCCTCAGCTTTCTGATCTGGGTGTCAAGAATCCGTACTGGCTGCTCTACATAGGTGAGATCCTCTTGGATCTCTACATCAGGCTCACTAAGAACCTTGCTCGGATCTGACACGTACTTCCGTAACAGAGAAACATGGAAAACCGGATGGATTCTCTCCATCGAAGCAGGCAAGTCTAGCTTGTACGACACATTACCGACCCTCTGAAGCACCTCGAAAGGACCGATGTACCGTGGAGCTAACTTACCCTTCTTCCCGAACCGAACCACTCCTTTCATAGGAGACACCTTGAGCAGAACCAAATCCCCCTCCTGAAACTCTAGCTGTCTTCTGCGGATATCTGCATAACTCTTCTGCCGACTAGCAGCAGTCTTGATCCTCTCTCTGATTATGGGTACTACCCTGCTGGTAAGCTCTACTAACTCCGGACCCGCAAGAGTCCTCTCTCCTACTTCCTCCCAGCAGATAGGTGATCTGCACTTCCTCCCATACAAAGCTTCATATGGAGCCATCCCTATGCTAGCATGATAGCTGTTATTGTAGGCAAACTCCACCAAAGGTAGATGCTGCCTCCAAGAACCGCCAAAATCTAGCACACACATTCTGAGCATATCCTCTATTGTCTGGATGATCCTCTCTGACTGTCCGTCCGTCTGTGGGTGGAAGGCAGTACTGAAGTCTAATCTGGTACCCATAGCGTTCTGCAGACTCCGCCAAAACCTGGAGGTGAACTGGGGCCCTCTATCTGACACTATAGATACTGGGACCCCATGCAGTCTGACAATCTCATCTACGTACACCTGCGCCAACTTGTCCACAGAGTAACCACTCCTGACAGGGATGAAGTGAGCAGATTTGGTGAGTCTGTCCACAATCACCCATATGGAGTCCAATCTGTTGGACGTCGCCGGTAACCCCACTACGAAGTCCATAGCTATATTTTCCCATTTCCACTCTGGAATCGGTAGTGGATTCAACATTCCAGCCGGCTTCTGATGCTCTAGTTTCACCCTCTGACACACATCGCAGGCTGACACGAACAGTGCCACGTCCTTCTTCATAGCTGGCCACCAATACACTCTCTTCAGATCTTGATACATCTTGGTGGCTCCAGGGTGAACACTATACCTGGTATTATGGGCTTCCCCCATAATATCTCCCTTCATACCAATGTCATCTGGCACACATAATCTGTTCCCGTAGCGGAGGATCCCCTTATCATCAAACTTGAACTCATTACTCTGGCCTGACTGAACCGTTCTGGCTATCCTGACCAACTCTGGGTCCTCATGCTGTTTCTGAGCTACCTGCTCCAGAAACACGGGTGTCACTCTCATCTGAGCCACTAGGGCACCTGTGCCAGACAACTCCAACTGTAATCCCTCACTCATAAGTCTGTGGAACTCCTTCACCACCGGCCTCCTCTCTGCTGAAATGTGGGATAGACTGCCGAGTGATTTCCGGCTTAGGGCGTCTGCCACAACATTCGCCTTACCCGGATGGTACTGAATCTTGCAATCATAGTCACTCAACAGCTCTACCCATCTCCTCTGCCTCATGTTCAGTTCTCTCTGACTCAGGATGTATTGCAGGCTCTTATGATCTGTGAAGATCTCACACTTTACCCCATAAAGGTAATGCCTCCACATCTTGAGTGCAAAGATCACTGCAGCCATCTCTAGGTCATGTGTGGGGTAATTCAGCTCATGCTTCTTCAGCTGCCTAGAAGCATAAGCGATCACCCTCTCATTTTGCATTAGCACACAACCCAGTCCCACACGGGACGCATCACAATATACTGAGAAGTCATCATCACTTTTTGGCAGAGCTAACACCGGTGCTGAAGTCAACCTCCTCTTAAGCTCCTCAAAGCTTTCCTCACACTGATCGGTCCATATGAACTTCTGATTCTTCTTTGTCAATTTGGTCATAGGAGCAGCAATCTTTGAGAAGTCCTGAACGAACCTCCTGTAGTAACCTGCTAAACCCAGAAAACTTTTGATCTCGGTCACTGTGGTGGGTCTAGGCCAGTTAGCTACAGCCTCTACCTTCTTGGGGTCTACTTCAATACCCTGTTCTGACACAATGTGCCCCAAGAATGAAATGCTCCTAAGCCAAAACTCACACTTGGAGAACTTGGCATACAAGCCATGCTCTCTCAAGGTCTGCAAAACTGTCCTCAGGTGATGGGCATGCTCCTCTGCATTTCTGGAATACACTAAGATATCATCTATGAAGACAATAACGAAGTGATCCAGATACTGACTGAATACTCTGTTCATGAGGTCCATGAATGCTGCAGGGGCGTTGGTCAACCCAAACGGCATCACAAGGAACTCATAGTGCCCATACCTGGTCCTGAAAGCTGTCTTCGGTACATCTTCATTCCTTATCCTCAACTGATGGTACCCTGATCTCAGATCTATTTTGGAGAAACAACCTGCTCCTGCTAGCTGGTCGAATAGATCGTCGATCCTCGGCAAAGGGTACTTGTTCTTGGTAGTGACCTTGTTCAACTGTCTGTAGTCGATACAAAGTCTAAGGGATCCATCCTTCTTCCTCACAAACAAAATCGGAGCACCCCAAGGTGAAGTACTCGGTCGGATGAAACCCTTATCTACCAGCTCTTGCAACTGTTCCTTCAGTTCTTTCAATTCAGCTGGTGCCATCCTGTAGGGAGGGATAGAGATCGGTCTGGTACCAGGCATTAATTCAATCTCGAACTCTATCTCCCTAGCAGGTGGTAACCCTGGCAGCTCGTCTGGGAAAACATCTAAGAACTCACTCACCACAGGCACTGAGGCGGGCTCTCTGACATGACTATCTAACTCCCTCACATGAGCTAGAAACCCCTGACATCCCCTCCTAAGCAACCTACGAGCCTGAAGAGCTGAGATCAGACCTCTAGGTGTACCCCTCTTGTCTCCTCTGAAGACGACCTCTGACCCATCCTGATCTCTGAATCTGACTACCTTGTCTCTACAGTCCAAGGTAGCACTATGGGTCGATAACCAATCCATCCCTAGAATGACGTCAAAATCTGTCAAATCTAGAACCACGAGGTCGGCGAAAAGGCATCTTCCCTCTATGAAAACTGGACTACATTGGCAGACTGCCTCTGCCACTGACGGGTCACACTTGGGTCCACTGACCCATAGGGGACACTCTAACCTAGAGACCATCAATCCTACCCTCTCCACGACTCTCGGAGCAATAAAAGAATGAGATGCACCCGGGTCCATTAAGGCATACACATCAGAACAACCAATGATGAGATTACCTGCCACCACGGTGTTGGATGTGTTGGCCTCCTGCTGAGTCATAGTGAAGATCCGTGCCGGAGCTGATGGACCTTCACCTCTGTATCCTGCTGATGAAGAGGCTGACCCTCTCCCTCTGCCTCTGCCACTGGCCTGTGTTGCGGCTGGAGCTACTGGCTGCACCACACTGTCGGAGGCTGTCTGCTGAGACGGTGCTGCAAAGGCTGCTCTAGGACAATCTCGAGCCAAATGACCCGCCTGTCCGCACCTGAAACATGTGTTTGTCCCTGCCAGACATACTCCCTTGTGTGGTCTCCCACATCTCATACATGCTGTAATCTCTGCGCCAGAGCTTGAGCCACTGCCTAAACCCAGACCTGACTTGATCTTGTTCCAGAACTTATTCTTCTTAGATTTTCTGTGGCCTCTGTCCCACTTCTTACTGCCTGCAACTGCTGCACTCAGAGAAGAAGAGTCTAACCTTTCCCCACCTGGGGTCTTGGAACCAGAAGACTGTGCCACTGACTGTTTTACCTTCCCCTCAACGATAGCACTAGCCTCCATTCTCCTAGCCATATCCACTATGGCATGGAAACTCTCCCTCTCTGCTGACTGTACCAAAGAGGAATACCTGGAGTGCAGCCTCATAATATATCTCCTTGACTTCTTTTGATCTGTGTCCAAATTCAGCCCAGCATATGGCAACAACTCCAGGAACCTGTCTGTGTACTCGTCTACACTCATGTCATCAGTTTGCCTCAACTGCTCGAATTCTATCATCTTCAATTCCCTTGAACTATCAGGGAAAGCCCATCCTGCAAACTCGTTTGCAAACTCTTCCCAATTCATGCTGTCCACTCTCGGGTTCACATAATTCTTGAACCATTCCCGTGCCTTCTTGCACTTAAACGTGAACCCGGCCATCTGAATGGCTCTACTGTCGTCAGCCCCTATCTCATCTGTAATTGCCTTGACCCGCTCCAAGTACACGAACGGATCATCACCGGTTTCAAACTGGGGAGCACCCAGCTTCATATAATCGGTCATCTTGACCTTGCTCCCTCCAGATGAGGTAGGTTTGGGTACTTGTGTTTCCGGGACAGTAGGTACTGGTGGTGGTGGAGGTGCAACATCCCCTGGGGTAGGGTTTGCTGTACTGGTATAGGGAGGTGGAGGTGGGTACATGGGGTACTGAGAGTATGGTGGGTAGTAAGGTGGGTATGGCATATGTGGAGGATAAGGGCTAAAACTGGGGTAATCCGATGTACCTCCCATCGAATACCCTGGATGGTGTGAATAGGGTGGGTAGTGATGTGGCTGGACATAACTCGAGGCCTGAGCGCCTCCTTCTGATTCTCCCATGCCCTCTTCCGGCATGCTCACACCGAGACTGCCATCCCTCCTCTGATCTACTTCCATATCCTCAGACATTCCTCCCTGCACTGTTCCCCTTACTGATCTGCTTCTACCCAGATCCAAAGACCTTCTAGGGTCTCTAGCTACTCTGTCTCTGTTGGACCTACTGGACATTGCCCTAGGCAATGCTGAAGGACGGGCATCAGCGCCCTCGTCCTGAGGTGGCACTCCAGTCAATCGTGCAGATCGACGAGTTCCTCTCATTCTATCTTCTGAAAAACAGCACATAGCATAAACAATCATTAGCATCATATGGTTCATGTGGAAACACATGAACCCTCATCACATACATAACATCACATCATAGCATTTATGCACATGCATATCATCATGACATATCATATCATCATATAGACAGGACTCTACATCCTATCCTAGTGGACATGATTTTCCTAGTGTGCTTGACCTTCTAGAACATCTATGAGCCCGACACTCTAGGTCCGATCATATGAACCTAGGGCTCTGATACCACTTTGTAACGACCCGGAAATTCGACCCGTTACCGGCGCTAGGATCCAGATCGGCTTAAGGCCGCCGGGACCCGTAGCAAGCCTACATACCTCCTGTAAACCTGTGGAATCCCATACATAACAACATATACATGATCTGTAAAAATTTTTCTTTTCTCTTATCCAAGCCAAACCTGTGCATGCACAAAATCATACATAAACCCCACACTGGAGTCCTCATCAAATACTCCAATGGGGTATCATCATCATACATAACAGCTTGGATAATCATGGTCATTGACATCATTACTCATTAAACACTCTGTACATAATGGGGATTCACACACCTCTAGGTCAAGCACTACTATAATCCTCAATACAACATCAAATCATTCATTACATTACATGGTCAAAAATATACATTACATCATGTTCATGTCCACTACTATCTATTACAACATACATAACTTGACTTCACTCTAGCCGACTTCTTGATCTATCCTGTACCTGCAACTCTGGGGATAAAGGGAGTGGGGTGAGCTACTAGAGCCCAGTGAGCAGAAACTAAAAACATTTGTTTTAAGTTCCTCCATTTTTAGGTATATTATTATCATTTAACTTTTTCTTTCTTTTTCTTATTCATGCTTTCATGTATGCGCCATAACACAAACATTTCACAACAAGGATGAACTTGTCACCATTTAGCCCCTATCTTTCTTACTTATACATGCCGGGGGCGTAGAGCCGTAGCAGGCTCACCCGGACTTCCATAATCTGTCATAGTGCCAGGGGCGTAGAGCCGTAGCAGGCACACCTGGACTCACATAGGCTATCATGACATACAAGGGCTAATGGATCATTCAACATTCATCCACATCAACAACAAAGTATGCAATGCAACATATTCGTGAATTCTAATGCAAACAACCTAATATTGCATGGCATAATGATGCATGGGCAATGCTTTATGATTCATTCATTTATTCATTTACTTTAAAACTTAAGGGGTTGTTCCACTCACCTGGTAACTGAAGCTTTAACAACGAACTCTCTCACAACCGGGGGTCTCGGTTCCTCGGGTTCGAACCTACACAGGTGGACTCAAATGAGGCACCAAACATACATGAACATGACTCCAAAATACTCCCCAAAGACCCCCTAAAACATCCTGAAAATATCACATGAAATCATGCAAGGAACGGCTAAACAGGGCACTTTCGGCGGCAGGTTCGGCGGCCGAAAGTCCCTCTGCAGCCGAAAGTCATGCAGGTTCGGCGGCACTTTCGGCGGCCGAACCTCCCAGACAGAGACGAAACATGAGTTTCGGGGGCAGGCTTCGGCAGCCGAAACTGCCTCCACAAGGGGGTTCGGCGGCCGAAAGTCACTTCGGCGGCCGAACCTGAGTTTCTGCCGAAGGGCAGAAACTTGGCTCCCTTGTGTCCACAGCCTCCAAAACGCCTCAAAACCTGCATAAACTTGTCTCTACACATGCATACACATCATACTTCACACCTAGGGGTCTCAAACTATAATATACCCCAACTACAACACTTCAAACCATACATTGTTCAAATCACAACATAACCTCATAAACCTAACAACAAGCCTAAACATGCATTCTACCCCATCAACTTGCATAAAACCTTCATAAAACATAAAAGAAACATAGATCGAAGCTTACCTCTTGAAGATCTAGAAGAAGAACGACCCTAGCTCGGAAAAATGGAGGGATTTAGCTCCAAGACTTCCAAGCTCCAAACTTACTTAAAAACACTCAAAAACTTTTGTGGAACCTTAAAACTCAAAGAAAATGGTGGGGATTGAAGGAAAAACACAAGATTTGGGAGAAGGAGGTCGGAAGCTCGCTGAGGTCGAAAATGGGAGAAAACTCTCCCATTTCGGCTAAGTGCCCCTTTTATAGGTGGCTGGCCAGGCCACGTTCGGGGGCCGAAGGTGCCTCCGCATGCATGCAAGGTTCGGCGGCCGAACTTGGAGTTCGGCGGCCGAACCTGCATTTCCCTCACTCAAAACTTTCGGGCGCCTAAAGTCCCTCCGAAAGCATGCATGTTCGGCGGCCGAACTTTGGAGTTCGGCGGCCGAACCTGGGTTTTCCTTTCAAAGATTTTTCATGCAAAAACTCATTTAATTTCTTACTTAAAAACATGAAATACATGAAAACATTTCATAAAATCATGGTTTTACCCTTCTAGAGGTTTCCGACATCCGAGGTCCCACCGGACGGTAGGGATTCCGATACCGGAGTCTAGCCGGGTATTACAATAAAAGCTTGCAAGACATTTTGAGTTAGAGAGAGCTGAACTTGAGGCAGATGAGATAGGTAGAACTACTTAGTAATTATGATTGTAAAATCCAGTATCATCCGGATAAAGTAAATGTAGTGACAAATGCTCTTGGCCAGAAATCACTTGGCTGTTTATCCCATATCTCAATGGAAAGGAGATTAGTGGTGAAAGAGTTTTATAGGCTTACAGTTAGAGTTATCTAGTACAGGTGCTTTGGTGGCACAGATAAAAGTGACACTTGTGTTTAAGGATGTAATCGAATAGAACCGAACCGAGTTTTGTAAAGTTCAGACTCGTTTATTAACAAATTTTTAATACCTCATATGAAAATAACGCATAGTGATTTTTAGAAAAGTGAGTTTATAATCCAGTTGTTAATAAAATATGGTTTTTTAAAAATTTTAGATTCTGTTCCATCGACAACAAATGATTAACATTTTTTATTATTTAAATTTTAATATTTAAATTTTTTATTTATTTTTATTATTTTGGTTTTAATATTTAAATATTTATTTATTTATTTATAACATCAAATAATATTTATTATTCAAATACTAATTATAAACTTTTAATTAATTATATAAAATATATTTAATATAAGATTAACTATACTAAATTAATAATTATTTATTTAAATATTTATATTACATAAAAAATTAATTAAAATATATATAGCAAATATATAAATTTATATATAAACGATTTATACATTTGAGAGAGAGTCTTTTTTTAAATTACATAATTCTTTTTAAATTATATAGTTTTAATTAAATCTGTATAATTTTATTGTTAGTATCAATAGATATTTTTATATAAAATTTATTAATATATTACCATTTATTATTCATATATTATTACTTATTTTTATTTAAATATATAATTTATATTAAATTATTTTATTGTATAAAAAATATTATACATATAATACAAATATAAAATATTACATAAAATAAATATATTAATATAAGTATAATTAATTTAAATTATATAATTATATATATATATTATACTCAAATTTTATCAATAGAATTATATTGATTTATATTTAAATTATATAAAAATTTTAATTTATAAAATTAAGTGAATAATATTAAGTAGAAAAAGAATCATACAAATACATGTATAAACATATGAAAATAATAATAATAACAATAGTTTATTAAGAGATTTAATAGTTTAAAAAGAATATCTACACATATGATGAAAAATAAATACATAAATTAATATATATGATAAATAGATTAAGTGGCAATGGGTGTAATTGAATCGAGCTGAGTCTCTTAATAAACATGCTCAATGAACATCTTAACGAGCCTACTCGACGAGCATCTTAACGAGTCTGTTCACGAGTTCCTTAACGAGTCTGTTCACGAGTTCCTTAACGAGTCTGTTCACGAGTCTCTTAATGAGTCTGTTCACGAGCCACTTAACGAGCCCGTTCACGAGCCCGTTTACGAGCCTCTTAACGAGCCTGTTCACAAACCTCTTAACGAGCCAGCTCACGAACCTTAACGAGCCGAATACTACAGAGCTCAAGTTTGGCTCGTTTAATAAACGAGCCTATAAATTAAGCTTGAGCTCGACTCGTTTAGAAATTGAATCGAGTCCGATTGAGTTTTTATCGAGTCGAGTCTTGAATAGCTCATGAATAGTTTGGTTCGTTTACATCCCTACTTGTGTTTTTAGAACAATTGACACAGAAACAACACAAGAATCCAAAGTTGGTGAAAATAGCAGGAGCAGTTCAGTAAGGTAAAAATGGTGATTATAGGTTTGATAATAGAGGGATTCTCCGTTATGAAAATAGATTATGTATACCATATGATATAGGATTGAAAGGAGACATTATGATAGAAGCACATAATACTAGGTATAGTGTCCATTGTGGAGCTACCAAAATGTATAAAGACCTAAAGAAAGTGTACTGGTGGCCTGCTGTGAAGAGAGAAGTGGCTTAGTTTGTGTCTGCTTGTGAGGTGTGTCAGAGTGTAAAGTTGGAACATCAGAAGCCAGCTGGCATACTCAATCCACTATTGATTCCTGAATGGAAATGGGAACATATAGTAATGGATTTTGTAGTGGAGTTACTAGTGACATCCAATATATACGACTCTATATGGGTAATAGTAGACAGATTGATAAAATTTGCTCAGTTTATCCCTGTCAGGAATGGTTACTCTATAGACAAACTGACACATATCTATGTGGAAGAAATCATCAGGTTGCATGGGGCTCCAATTTCTATTGTATCAGATTGGGGACCCTTGTAATACCCGGCTAGACTCCGGTATCGCAATTCCTACCGTCCGGTGGAATCTCGGATGTCGGAGACCTCTAGAAGGGTAAAACCATGTTTTCATGAAATGTTTTAATGCTTTTGATGATTTTAAGTAAAAAGAGAATGAGTTTTTGCATAAGAACAACCTTGGAGGAAAGCTCAGGTTCGGCCGCCGAAACTCAAAGTTCGGCCGCTGAACATGCATGCGTTTCGGATGAGCCTTAGGCCCCCGAAGGCATAAGTGAGGGAAGTCCAGGTTCGGCCGTCAAACCTCAAGTTCGGCCGCCGAACATGGCATGCATGCGGAGGCACATTCGGCTCCCGAACGTGGCCTGGACAGCCACTATAAAAGGGTCCCTTAGCCGAAAACGGGCGAGCTTTTTCCCATTTTCGGCCAAGGTGAGCTCTCCGCCGTCCCTCACCGATCTTTGATGTTTTTCCTCTAGATCTTTCAAGTTTTTCATTTGTTTTAACTTTGTTTTGAAGATTTGAGCTTTTGAGCAAAGTTTTGGAGCTTTGAGGTTCAAGAACTCAAATCTCTCCCAACTCCAAGTTTGGTCGCCTCTACTCTCGATCTTCAAGAGGTAAGAGTCGATCTCTAGCTTATATTATGTTTTAAGTAAGTTTTATGAAGTTCATGGGGGTAGAATGCATGTTTAGGTTATAGTTATGTTTATGGGTATAAATGTATGTTCATGAACAATGTGGCTTGTAATGTCTGTTTGATGTGTTGTAGTTGGGGTTTAAGGTAGTTTGAGACCCCTAGGAGCTTGTATGCATGTTTTGGTTGAGCTAAATGCATGTTGGTTTGAGTTTGGAGGCATTTGTGCATGTTTGAACCGAGTTTCTGCCCTTTGGGAGAAACCAGGTTCGGCAGCCGAAGGGACTTTCGGCCGCCGAACCCTCTTGTGGAGGCAGCCTTCGGCTGCCGAAGCTTGCCCCCGAAAGGAGACTTTCGTCTCTGTCTGGGAGTTTCGGGCGCCGAAAGTGCCGCCAAACATGCATGAGTTTCGCCTCTGTCTTAGAGTTTCGGCCGCCGAAGGTGCCGCCGAACCTGCCTGACTTTCGGCTCTGGAGGGACTTTCGGCCGCCGAACCTGCCGCCGAAAGTGCCCTGTCCAGCCTTCCTTTTCATGTTCTTGCATGGATGTTTTGAGATGTTTTAGGGGATTTTTGGGGGATGTTTTTAGAGTTATGTTATAGAATGTTGGTCCCTCATTTGAGTCCACCTGTGTAGGTTCGGACCCGAGGAACCGAGGACCTCAGCAGTGAGTCAGCTGCTTCAGTCAGTGTCAGAGCTAGCCTGAGGTGAGTGGAATAACTCTTATGCTTTTAAATAAATAAATCAGTTTTGAGCATGTTCATGCATCACGGATGCCATGTGATATTTTAGGTTGTTTGCATTAGAAATCACGAATATGTTGCATTGCATAATATGTTGTTGATGTGGATGAATGTTGAATGATCCATTAACCCTCATATGTTATGACATGATGATATGATATGGAAGTCCAGGTGTGGCCTGCACTACGCCCCTGGCACTATGTAAGAGAAAGACCGGAAGTGGCCTGCACTACGCCCCCGGCACCATGGAATATGTATGTTATGTTATGTTATGTATAAGAGAAAGACCAGGTGTGGCCTGCACTATGCCCCTGGCATGATTGGAATATGTAGAGGGCTAAATGGTGACAAGTTCATCCTTGATATGATTAGTTGTGATGTGATGCATTCCATGATAGCATGTGTTTTAAATGCTTTATGATTCTGCTCACTGGGCTCTAGTAGCTCACCCCTCTCCCAAATTCCCCAGGTTTGCAGGTACGGGTTAGACAGAGAAGTCAAGAAGAGTAATGAAGTCATATGTATGTAATAGTTAGAATGTGGACATGACAGATTGTATAATGATGTATAGATATGTAATGTAACGATATTGAGGTTAGAAGTGTGGTTGACTATAGTATAATGTAATCCCTTTTTGAAACATGATCTTAATGTTATTGATGTCCATGTTTAGCCAACTCAACACTTGTTATGCCACCCATTGGGGGCATTGATGAGATCCCACAGAGGGGTCAAGTTTATGATTATGTATAAGTTCAGTGCATGCACAGGTTGAGTTTGGTGTATGATAGAATGTATAAAAGAAAAGTTTTAAATTTTTATGTATGATTGTTGATCATGTATGGGATTAAACAGGTTTACAGGTTACATGTCAGGCTTGCTACGGGTCCCGGCGGCCTTAAGCCGATCTGGATCCTAGCGCCGGTAGCGGTCCGATTTTCGGGTCGTTACAGAATGGTATCAGAGCCCTAGGTTCATATGGTCAGACCTAGAGTGTCGGGCTCATAGATGTTATAGAAGGTCAAGCACAGTAGGAAAGATCATGTCCACTAGGATAGGATGTGGAGTCCTGTCTTACATGATGATGTGAAATGCTATGATAAGAATGATATGCTATGATGTGTGATGCGGGTTCATGTGCGCCCACATGAACCATATGATGCTAATGTTTATGTGATGTGTACTGTTTTTCAAAAAATAGGATGAGAGGAACTCGTCGATCAGCAAGATTGACTGGAGTACCACCTGAGGATGAGGGCACGAGCGCCCGTCCTCCAGCATTGCCTAGGGCAATGTCTAGTAGGTCTAACAGAGAAAGAGCAGTAAGAGACCCTAGAAGGTCTTTGGATCTGGGTAGAAGCAGATCAGTCAGAGGAACAGTTCAGGGAGGAGCGTCAGAGGATATGGGGGATGATATGGATGTAGAGCAGAGGAGGGATGGCAGTTTGGGAGTTAGCATGTCAGAAGAAGGAATGGGAGAATCCCAAGGAGGCACTCAGGCCTCGGGATTTGTTCAGCCACCTTACTACCCATCCTTCTCACAAAACCCTGGGTATTCGATGGGAGGCACATCGGATTACCATAGCTTTAGCCCTTATCCCACACAGATGCCATACCCACCCTACTACCCACCATATTCACAGTACCCAATGTATCCACCTCCACCTTATTATCCAAATCCAGCAAACCCTACCCCAGGGGATGCTGCACCTCCTCCTCCTCCAGCAGAACCAGCAGCCCCAGTTACCCAACCTCCTAGACCTAGCTCTGCCAGTGGGAGCAAGGCCAAGATGACTGACTACATGAAGTTGGGTGCTCCCCAGTATGAAAAAGGGGATGACCCGTTTGTGTATCTGGAGAGGGTCAAGGTGATCACAGATGAGATTGGGGCTGATGATAGTAGAGCCATTCAGATGGCTGGGTTCACACTTAAGTGCAAGAAGGCACGAGAGTGGTTCAAGAATGATGTGAACCCGAAAGTGGATAGCATGTCTTGGGAGGAGTTTGCAAATGAGTTTGCAGGATGGGCTTTCCCAGATAGTTCAAGGGAGCTGAAGATGATAGAGTTTGAGCAGTTGAGGCAGACTGATGAGATGGGTGTAAAGGAGTTCACAGACAGATTTTTGGAGTTGTTGCCATTTGCAGGGCAAAACCTTGACTCAGACCAGAAAAGGTCAAGGAGGTATATCATGAAACTCCACTCTAGATATTCCTCCTTGATCCAGTCAGCAGATAGGGAGAGCTTCCATGCCATAGTGGATATGGCCCGGAAAATGGAGGCCAGTGCCATCGTTCAGGGGACAGTTAAGCAGTCAGTGGCACAGCCTTCCGGTTCTAAGACCCCAGGCTCTTCTTCAATGAGTGCAGCAACTTCAGGTAATAAGAAGTGGGACAGAGGTCCTAGGAAGTCTAAGAAGAACAAGTTTTGGAACAAGGTTAAGTCCAGTCTGGGACTAGGGAGTGGCTCAAGCTCTGGTGCGGATAATGCAGTTTGTGCAAGGTGTGGTAAGCCACACAGAGGAGTATGTCGGTTTGGGACGACAGCCTGTTACAGATGTGGTCAGGAGGGGCATATGTCTCGAGAATGTCCAAGAGCAGCCCTGATGGCACAGTCCCAGCAGACAGCTTCAGGTAGTGTAGCGCAGCCAGCAGCTCCAGCCATGACTCAGGCCAGTGGCAGAGGCAGAGGGAGAGGGGCAGCCTCTTCTTCAGCGAGTTTCAGAGGTGAAGGTCCATCAGCTCCAGCACGGATCTTCACAATGACTCAGCAGGAGGCAGATGCATCTAACACCGTGGTGGCAGGTAATTTAGTCATTGGTTGTTCAGATGTGTATGCCTTGATGGACCCTGGTGCATCTCATTCTTTTATTGCTCCGAGAGCCGTCCAGAGGTTAGGGTTGATGATCTCTGAGTTAGAGTGTCCTCTCTGGGTCAGTAGACCCAAGTGTGATCCATCAGTGGCAGAGTCAGTCTGCCAGTGTAGTCCTGTGTTTGTTGAGGGAAGATGCTTGTCCGCCGACCTTGTGGTTCTAGACTTGACAGATTTTGACGTCATTCTAGGGATGGACTGGTTATCTACCCATGGTGCTACCTTGGACTGCAGGGACAAGGTAGTCAGGTTCAGAGGTCAGGATGGGTCAGAGGTTGTCTTCAGAGGAGACAGGAGGGGTACACCTAGAGGTCTGATATCAGCTCTTCGGGCTCGTAGGTTGCTTAGGAGGGGATGTCAGGGGTATTTGGCTCATGTGAGAGAGCTTAGCAGTCAGGTTAGAGAGCCCGCCTCGGTGCCAGTGGTTAGAGAGTTTCTAGACGTCTTTCCAGACGAGCTGCCAGGTTTACCACCTGCTAGGGAGATAGAGTTCGAGATAGAGCTGATGCCTGGAACCTGACCGATCTCTATCCCTCCCTACAGGATGGCTCCAGCCGAGTTGAAAGAATTGAAAGAACAGTTGTAAGAGCTGGTAGACAAGGGCTTCATCTGACCGAGTACCTCACTCTAGGGTGCTCCAGTCTTGTTTGTCAGAAAGAAGGATGGGTCCCTTAGACTTTGTATCGACTACAGACAGTTGAATAAAGTCACTACCAAGAACAAGTACCCTTTGCCAAGGATCGACGATCTATTCGACCAGCTGGCAGGAGCGGGTTGTTTCTCCAAAATAGATCTGAGATCTGGGTACCATCAGCTGAGGATCAGAGATGAGGACGTGCCTAAGACAGCTTTCAGGACCAGATATGGGCATTTTGAGTTCCTTGTAATGCCGTTCGGGTTAACCAACACCCCTGCAGCATTCATGGACCTCATGAACAGAGTGTTTAGTCAGTACCTGGATCACTTTGTTATTGTCTTCATAGATGATATCTTGGTGTATTCCAGGAATGCAGAGGAGCATGCCCATCATCTGCGGTTGGTTTTGCAGACCTTGAGGGAACATGGCTTGTATGCCAAGTTCTCTAAGTGTGAGTTCTGGCTGAGGAGCATTTCGTTCTTGGGACATGTAGTGTCAGAGAATGGGATAGAGGTGGACCCCAAGAAGACAGAAACTATGGCTAACTGGCCTAGACCCACTTCAGTGACGGAGATCAGGAGTTTCTTGGGTTTGGCAGGTTACTACAGGAGGTTCGTTCAGGACTTCTCGAAAATAGCAGCTCCTCTAACCAGACTAACCAGGAAGAATCAGAAATTTCTGTGGACCGACCAGTGCGAAGAGAGTTTCGAAGAGCTTAAGAAGAGGTTGACTTCAGCACCAGTTTTAGCTCTGCCATCTAGTGATGAGGACTTTATCGTCTTTTGTGATGCGTCCCGTGTGGAACTGGGTTGTGTACTAATGCAGAATGAGAGGGTGATTGCTTATGCTTCTAGGCAGCTGAAGAAGCATGAGTTGAATTACCCCACACATGACCTTGAGATGGCAGCAGTAATCTTTGCACTCAAGATGTGGAGGCACTACCTCTATGGGGTAAAATGTGAGATCTTCACAGATCATAAAAGCCTGCAGTACATCCTGAGTCAAAGAGACTTGAACTTGAGACAGAGGAGATGGGTAGAGCTGCTGAGTGACTATGATTGCAAGATTCAGTATCATCCGGGTAAGGCGAATGTCGTGGCAGACGCCCTAAGCCGGAAGTCACTAGGCAGTCTATCCCATATCACGGCAGAGAGAAGACCAGTGGTGAAGGAGTTTTTCAAGCTCATTGATGAAGATCTACAGTTGGAGTTGTCTGGTACCGGTGTTTTAGTGGCCCAGATGAAAGTGACACCTGTGTTTCTGGAGCAAGTGGCTCAGAAACAGCATGAGGACCCAGAGTTAGTGAAGATTGCCAGGACTGTTCAGTCAGGCAAGGACATTGAGTTCAGATTTGACAGTAAGGGGATCCTCCGCTACGGGAGTCGATTGTGTGTACCAGATGACATAGGGCTAAAAGGAGACATTATGAGAGAGGCTCATAATGCAAGATACAGCATTCACCCCGGAGCCACCAAGATGTATCAAGATTTGAAGAAAGTTTATTGGTGGCCAGCGATGAAGAAAGAAGTGGCACAGTTTGTGTCAGCCTGCGAAGTGTGTCAGAGGGTGAAGCTGGAACATCAGAAGCCGGCTGGAATACTTAACCCGCTACCTATTCCAGAGTGGAAATGGGAGAATATAGCTATGGACTTCGTAGTGGGGTTACCGGCGGCGTCCAACAGATTGGACTCTATATAGGTGATTGTGGACAGACTCACCAAATATGCTCACTTCATCCCTGTCAGGAGTGGCTACTCTGTGGACAAGTTGGCGCAGGTATATGTGGATGAGATCGTCGTCAGGCTGCATGGGGTTCCGGTTTCGATAGTGTCGGATAGAGGGCCCCAGTTCACCTCCAGGTTTTGGCAGAGTCTGCAGAATGCCATGGGTACTAGATTGGATTTCAGTACTGCCTTCCACCCCCAGACGGACGGACAGTCCGAAAGGACCATCCAGACTATCGAGGATATGCTTAGAATGTGTGTGCTGGACTTTGGCGGTTCTTGGAGGCAGCATCTACCTTTGGTGGAGTTTGCCTACAATAACAGCCATCATGCTAGCATCGGGATGGCTCCATATGAAGCCTTATATGGGAGGAAGTGCAGGTCACCTGTATGCTGGGAGGAAGTTGGAGAAAAGGCCTTGGCAGGGCCTGAGCTAGTAGAGATCACCAGCAGGGTGGTACCCATAATCAGAGAGAGAATCAAGACTGCTGCAAGCAGACAGAAGAGTTATGCTGACATCCGCAGAAGACAGGTAGAGTTTCAGGAGGGGGATCTGGTATTACTCAAGGTGTCTCCAATGAAAGGAGTGGTTCGCTTTGGGAAGAAAGGTAAACTAGCCCCATGATACATCGGACCCTTTGAAATCTTGCAGAAGATTGGGAATGTGTCGTACAAGCTAGATTTGCCTGCTTCAATGGCAAGAATCCATCCGGTTTTCCATGTTTCAATGTTGAGGAAATTTGTGTCAGATCCGGGCAAGGTTCTTAGTGAGCCTGATGTGGAGATCCAAGAGGATCTCACCTATGTTGAGCAGCCAGTGCGGATCATAGACACCCAGATCAGAAAGCTGAGAAACAAGGAAATCCCGATGGTAAAAGTCCTATGGAACCACCACAATATGGAAGAGTGCACCTGGGAGACACGGGAGTCCATGCTCCAGCAATACCCTTATCTTTTCTAAGGTTAGTTTCTTATATGTTTCGTGTGTTTTATGTGTATGATATGTGTATGCCATGCTATGTGTTAGTTGAGGAACATTCGGGGACGAATGTTCTTAAGGGGGGGAGAATGTAATACCCGGCTAGACTCCGGTATCGGAATTCCTACCGTCCGGTGGATCTCGGATGTCGGAGACCTCTAGAAGGGTAAAACCATGTTTTCATGAAATGTTTTAATGCTTTTGATGATTTTAAGTAAAAAGAGAATGAGTTTTTGCATAAGAACAACCTTGGAGGAAAGCTCAGGTTCGGCCGCCGAAACTCAAAGTTCGGCCGCCGAACATGCATGCGTTTCGGGTGAGCCTTAGGCCCCCGAAGGCATAAGTGAGGGAAGTCCAGGTTCGGCTGCCGAACCTCAAGTTCGGCCGCCGAACATGGCATGCATGCGGAGGCACATTCGGCCCCCGAACGTGGCCTGGACAGCCACTATAAAAGGGTCCCTTAGCCGAAAACGGGCGAGCTTTTCCCCATTTTCGGCCAAGGTGAGCTCTCCGCCGTCCCTCATCGATCTTTGATGTTTTTCCTCTAGATCTTTCAAGTTTTCCATTTGTTTTAACTTTGTTTTGAAGAAGCTTTTGAGCAAAGTTTTGGAGCTTTGAGGTTCAAGAACTCAAATCTCTCCCAACTCCAAGTTTGGTCGCCTCTACTCTCGATCTTCAAGAGGTAAGAGTCGATCTCTAGCTTATATTATGTTTTAAGTAAGTTTTATGAAGTTCATGGGGGTAGAATACATGTTTAGGTTATAGTTATGTTTATGGGTATAAATGTATGTTCATGAACAATGTGGCTTGTAATGTCTGTTTGATGTGTTGTAGTTGGGGTTTAAGGTAGTTTGAGACCCCTAGGAGCTTGTATGCATGTTTTGGTTGAGCTAAATGCATGTTGGTTTGAGTTTGGAGGCATTTGTGCATGTTTGAACCGAGTTTCTGCCCTTTGGGAGAAACCAGGTTCGGCAGCCGAAGGGACTTTCGGCCGCCGAACCCTCTTGTGGAGGCAGCCTTCGGCTGCCGAAGCTTGCCCTCGAAAGGAGACTTTCGTCTCTGTCTGGGAGTTTCGGCCGCCGAAAGTGCCGCCGAACATGCATGAGTTTCGCCTCTGTCTGAGAGTTTCGGCCGCCGAAGGTGCCGCCGAATCTGCCTGACTTTCGGCTCTGGAGGGACTTTCGGCCGTTGAACCTGCCGCCAAAAGTGCCCTGTCCAGCCTTCCTTTTCATGTTCTTGCATGGATGTTTTGAGATGTTTTAGGGGATTTTTGGGGGATGTTTTTAGAGTTATGTTATAGAATGTTGGTCCCTCATTTGAGTCCACCTGTGTAGGTTCGGACCCGAGGAACCGAGGACCTCAGCAGTGAGTCAGCTGCTTCAGTCAGTGTCAGAGCTAGCCTGAGGTGAGTGGAATAACTCTTATGCTTTTAAATAAATAAATCAGTTTTGAGCATGTTCATGCATCACGGATGCCATGTGATATTTTAGGTTGTTTGCATTAGAAATCACGAATATGTTGCATTGCATAATATGTTGTTGATGTGGATGAATGTTGAATGATCCATTAGCCCTCATATGTTATGACATGATGATATGATATGGAAGTCCAGGTGTGGCCTGCACTACGCCCCTGGCACTATGTAAGAGAAAGACCGGAAGTGGCCTGCACTACGCCCCCGGCACCATTGAATATGTATGTTATGTTATGTTATGTATAAGAGAAAGACCAGGTGTGGCCTGCACTACACCCCTGGCATGATTGGAATATGTAGAGGGCTAAATGGTGACAAGTTCATCCTTGATATGATTAGTTGTGATGTGATGCATTCCATGATAGCATGTGTTTTAAATGCTTTATGATTCTGCTCACTGGGCTCTAGTAGCTCACCCCTCTCCCAAATTCCCCAGGTTTGCAGGTACGGGTTAGACAGAGAAGTCAAGAAGAGTAATGAAGTCATATGTATGTAATAGTTAGAATGTGGACATGACAGATTGTATAATGATGTATAGATATGTAACGTAACGATATTGAGGTTAGAAGTGTGCTTGACTATAGTATAATGTAATCCCTTTTTGAAACATGATCTTAATGTTATTGATGTCCATGTTTAGCCAACTCAACACTTGTTATGCCACCCATTGGGGGCATTGATGAGATCCCACAGAGGGGTCAAGTTTATGATTATGTATAAGTTCAGTGTATGCACAGGTTGAGTTTAGTGTATGATAGAATATATAAAAGAAAAGTTTTAAATTTTTATGTATGATTGTTGATCATGTATGGGATTAAACAGGTTTACAGGTTACATGTCAGGCTTGCTACGGGTCCCGGCGGCCTTAAGCCGATCTGGATCCTAGCGCCGGTAGCGGTCCGATTTTCGGGTCGTTACAACCCTAATTTACCTCTAGGCTTTGGCGGAGTTTGCACAATGCTATAGGTATAAGGTTATATTTTAGCACTACTTTTCACCCACAGATTGATGGACAGTAAAAAAGGACCATCCAAACCATCTAGAGCATGTTAAGGATGTGTGTGCTAGACTTTGGTGGTTCTTGGAGGCAACATCTATCATTGGTAAAGTTTGCTTATAATAATAGTTACCATGCTAGCATTAGAATGGCTTCCTATGAAGCTTTATATGAGAGAAAGTGCATATCACTTGTTTGTTAGGAAGATGTAGGAAAAAGGGTTTTAGCAGGGCCAAAATTAGTAGAGATCACCAACAAAGTGGTGTCTATTATCAGAGAAAGAATCAAAACAGCTGTGAGTAGGTAGAAGAGCTATGCAGACACCCGTAGGAAGCAAGTTGTCTTCCAAAAAGGAGATATGGTATTGCTTAAAGTGTATCCTATGAAAAGGGTGATTCATTTTGGAAAAAAAGATAAATTAGCTCAAAGGTATATTGGACCCTTTGAAATCTTGCAAAAGATTGAAAATGTACCATACAAATTAGATTTACCTGCTTTCATAGAAAGAATCAATTTGATTTCTATGTTTCTATGTTATGAAAATTCGTGTCAAATCCTGACAAGATTTTAGTGAGCCTGCTGCAGAGGTCCTAGGAGATCTCATCTATGTTGAGCAGGCAGTACGGATCGTATACATGCAAATTAGAAAGTTGAGAAACAAGAAAATTGTAATAGTGAAAGTTTTATGAAATTACTATAATATGAAAGAGTGCACCTGGAAGACTAGAGAGTCGATGCTTAAATGGTACCCTCATCTCTTTTGAAGTAAGTTGTTAGATGATTTTATGTATTTTCTTGATGTGTATGCTATGTGTTTGCATATATGGTTGAACATTCGAGGACAAATGTTCTTAAGGGGGAAGAATGTAATACCTGGCTAAACTCTAGTGTTGGAATTTTAACTTTTCGACAGAATTTCTGTTACAATCCAGAATCCCGAAACTGGAAATTTTAGAAAGGTAAAATGAATTTTTATAAAATGAATTTTAAGTATTTTAAAAACATATTTAAAAAAGGGAAAGAGTTTTAAATGAATTTTAAGGTTTGACCGCCGAAGGTGGCTCTTCCAGCCTACTTATAGATAAAGCTCAACCCGAAAATGAAAGGAGATTCTCTCCATTTTCGAGTAGAGATAAGGTTGGCTTTTTTTCTTCATTTTTCTAGCCACTCTAAGTAAAAAGGCAGCTAATTTCAAAGGGTTTTGTATAAATTAAAGTTTTTCAAGCTTTGAATCCAAGTTAGTTAATCTTTTAAAAGTTCTTCCTCAAAAAGTTTCTCTCCATTGAAAAGATCATCGGTCAAGGTAAGAAAGATTCTCGGTTAACCTCTCCTTCTGTTTTTCTTGGATTTTTAATGTATAATTTTGTGTTAAAACCTGTATGCAAAGAGAATGTCAAGTTGCCTTGCATGTTGAGTTATAACTTTTATTCCAATCATGAGATTCTTGGGTAAAATCCTTATTAGTTGATGCATGTTAGTATTTTCTAATGTTTTAGTCATTGTAGAGCTTCTGTGATGGTATGGTTTGGTTTTTTGCCTTTGCTTGCGGTTGTGGGTACGTTTTGGGGGCTATTGATAAAAGGCAGAATCAAGTTTATAGTGCAGAAGAACCCATGTTCGGCCACTAAAATTAGGTTTAGTTGCCGAACCTGCCTGTGAAGGTTGCCCTTTAGGCTGCCTATCCTACCTCCAAAAGTTTGACTTTCGAATCTTTAAGGGGACTATAGGTCGTCGAACCTGTCACCAAAAGTCCTCTACCCAGGCATTTTCAGCTCGTTTTCTACATGTTTTTTTATATACTTTTAGGGGTTTCTTGGGGTAGTTTTAAGAGTTGTAAGAGTTATGTTTGGTCTCTCATTTAAGTTCATTTATGTATGATCAGACTTAAAATACCGTAGATGACAGTAGAGCGACAACTGCTTTAGAGTTAGGCTTGCATCAGCCATAGGTGAGTAGAACTAAACTAAACTGTTATATTAAATAAATCACACATTTTAAGCATGCTCATGCATTATGAATGCCATGTGTATATGATTAGTTTGTTTTGAATTAGAATTCACGAATATGATATATTGCATAATTAATTATTATTGTGGTAGATGTTGGATAACCCACTAGATATCGAGCATGTTATGATATGTTATGACGGATACGAAAGTCCAGATTAAGGCCCATTCTATGCCCCTGACACTATGTAAGAGAAAGATCAGGTTGCTTATTCTATGCCCCTGTCACTATGGATATGTTATGTTATGATTAAGAGAAAGTTTTGAGAAGCCCATTGTGGTTTGGGCACTATTGGAATTATAAAGGGTTACTGGAGACAAGTCCATCTTGTTATGAATTATTTGGGTTATGATATATTCATACGATCATATATTTTATTAAATAATTTTATGATTATGTTTCTGCTCACTAGACTCTAGTAACTTATCTCTTTTCTCTAATCCTAGGTTTGCAGGACCAGAGTTAGCTCGTGTAACGACCCAAAAATCGGACTGCCACCGGCGGTAGGATTCAGATCGACTTAAGGTCATCGGAACTCGTAGCAAGCCTACTATACATCCTGGGTACCTGATAAAATCCCATACATGATCATACATTATCATAAAAACTTAAACATTCCATGAAACTAAGCTCAACCTATACATGCATCATACTGAAAACATAAAACCCATACTAGAGCTCTCATCAAATGCTCTAGTATGGTTAACATCACATGTCTCAAGCTTTGTTCAAACATAACTTATAATTAAAAACTTTTATATAAAGATCATGTTAACCGAGATTACAAAGGTAAAAATTAGGGCAAAGCACAATTTTAATCCATTATACAATATATGTCCACAACTATTCTATTACATCAAACTATACCAGCTACTATGCCGGCTTCCTGAGCTATCTTCGACCCTGCAAACTTGGGGTTAGGGAAAATGGATAAGCTACAAGAGCCTAATGAGCAGAACCATAAAAAAGCAGTTTAATAAACATATGCTCATATGAAATGCGTCACAGCATAAACAAATCACAACAAGATGGACTTGTCACCAGTAACCCTCTACATATCCAATGTGTCCGGCTCTCGACGGAGCTCCTCAAGACTTTCGCTTAAACATAACATAACATATCCATAAATGCCAGGGTCGTAGAATGGGTCTCGACCTGAACTTTCTCTTATCATATTGCCAGGGGCGTAGAATAGGTCTCGACCTGGATTTCCGTATCATATCATATCGAGGGTTAGTGAGTCATCCAATATCCATCCACATCAACAGATAATTATGCAATGCATCATATTCGTGAATTCTAATGCAACATTCTAATATATATCATGGCATTCATGATGCATAAACATGCTTAAAAAGTTTAATTACTTTAAAAAGATAGTTCAGTTCTACTAACCTCTGACTGACGCTTGCCTAATCTGTAGCAGCTGACTCACTGCTGGCCTTTACGGTCTCTCAGGTCCGATCCTACATAGATGGACTCAAATGAGGGACCAAACATAACTCTAACAAGACTCTAAACAACTCCCCAAGAAACATCACAAAACATGCACATAAAACAAGCAAAGGAAGGCTGGACAGAGGACTTTTGGCGGCAGATTCGGCGGCCGAAGGTCCACCACAGATCCAAAAGTCAGGCACTTTCGGGGGCAGGTTCGGCGGCCAAAACATCAACACAGATCCGAAAGTTATGCTTTCGAGGGTAGTTTAGGCGGCCAAAAGGCTGCCTCCCATGCAGATTCGGTGGTCGAACCTTGCTTCGGCGGCCGAACCTGGGTTCTCCAGCAAGTCAGAACTCGAAATTGCCATAAACACTCAGCCTCCAAAACTCCTCAACTCCTCACATCCAACCCCTCAAAACATGCATACACACTCATCAAGCATAAGGGGCATAAAAACTAGTCTAAACCCCAACAAATAACTATAAAACATCACAAGAGTAAGCATTCATCATCAAAACTAACACAAACTCTAAAACTTTAGGTCTAACCAATTCATGCATTTTTAACCCTTAACCCTTTTTTAAAACTTACTTAAAATATGGAAAAAGGCAATGATCTACACTTACCTCTTGAAGATCTAAGGTAGATGCGACTCAAGTTGGAATTGAGGAGAAATAGTCTCCAAACTTTAAAATCTTGGATTCAAACTTAATCCTTTAAAAACAAGATAAAAATCATGAATATTTTGAAGGATTTGAAGGAAAAACAACAAAATCAATTATGGGACGGCAATAACTCACATTTGCCCAAAAATGGAGAGAGAAATTCTCTCTGTAATACCCGGCTGGAGATCGGCATCGGAATTCTACTTTCCGGTGGAGTTCGGGATATCGGAAGTCTCTAGAAGGGTAGGAGTTATGTTTTACTCCAGTGTTATGATGTATTTTAAGGTTTTGCGTTGCATTGATTTGAGTTGGTTTGAGGTTGGAAGAGAAAAGGCTATGGAGACTTTTGCCAAGTTCGGTCGCCGAAGGTAAGTTCGGCCGCCGAAAGTGCCCAATGTTCAGCTTCCGAAGCTCAAATTCGACCCCCGAATGTTGCATGGGTTTGCATGCAATTCGACAGTCGAAGCTGAGTTGGCTAGCCAACAATTGAGCATTCCTGAGTCAGCATTTTGGATAGGTGTTGGCTCCAAACCCTGTCCAGAAGCTTGGCTACGTCTCCTATGTTGTTCAGCTCCTGCAAAAGTGGGTTGTTGTTGGTTTTCACAAGGTGGTGAAGGGTTGAAGCAAAAAGCTTAGTTTTTGAGTTTAGTGAGTTTGAAGAGAAGTTGATCCATTTGCTTTGGTCAGATCGTTCATCTTCGTGTTGACAGAAGGTAAGTGAAGATCTTGAACATGTTTTAATGGTTTACGACAGTTTTATGAAGGTTTGGGTAGAGATGCATGCTTAGGTGACAAAGGGTGTTTCTTTTGATGGTTTAGCTTGTAAGCCTGATTATGTGTTATGTTTGATGTGTTTTATTGGGGTGTTTAGGTAGTTTTGGACCCCTTTGTACATATACATGAGTATATGTGTGTTGCGGAGTTGAAGTGTGCATGTTTTGAGAGATTGAAGGGATGAGGAGCTTGTTTGCCGTCGGGGCTGAGTTCTGGATGAACTCAGGTTCGGCAGCCGAAGGTTCATTCGGCCGCCGAACCTCTTGCATGGTGGCTTAGGCTGCCACAGCTTGCCCCCGCGAGTTTTGCATGTTCGGCTCTGTTTGGGGGATTCGACCGCCGAAGGTGCCGCCGAAGGTTAGAGACTTTCGTCTCTGGACTGCCTTTTGGCCCCCGAAACGTGCCCCCGAAAGGGTTCGGCCGCCGAAGCTTGAGATTCGGCCGCCGAAGGTGCTTGAGTTTCGTCTCTGGAGAGGACTTTCGGCCTCCGAACCTGCCGCCGAAAGTATCCTGTCCAGTTTTCTTTTGCATGCTTTGCATGGATAGTTGAGTGCGTTTAAGGGGATTCTTGGGGAGTTTAAGAGAGTTATGCATAAGCTTGTTTGGTCCCTCATTTGAGTCCATCTGTATAGGTACAGATCAGAGGAACCAGAGAGAGCAGCAGTGAGTACTGCTCCAGAGTTTCAGAGCCTGCAAAGTCAGTCAGTCCAGATAGCCGGAGGTGAGTGGAACTAAACTTAATGCTTTTAATTGACTACTGGGATGTTTTAGCATATCTCATGCATCATGATTATGCCTTAGGTTGATTGCATTAGTGTCCACGAATATGTTGCATTGCATTGTTATTTGTTGATGTGGGTAAATGCTGAATGATCCCATAGTCGCAGACAGGAAGTCCAGGAGCCTTTGACTACGCCCTGGCAGGTATAGCGAAGTCCAGGAGTCTTTGACTACGCCCTGGCAGGTATAGCAAAGACCAGGAGCCTTTGACTACGCCCTGGCAATGGTAAGTACAGAGGTGTTATATACACATATACATATATGACAGGAAAACCAGGTGCTCGATGCTACGCCCTGGCACAGAGTTACTGGGACTATGTGGTGACAGGTTTACTCTTGATGTGGCTTGTCTGTGTTATGACGCATTCCATGAGATCATGTTTTACTGAGATGTTTTACTGTTCTACTCACTGGGCTATAGAGCTCATCCCACTCCCTTAACCCCAGTTTTGCAGGTTCAGTGTACAGTGTTCAGGGACAGTCCAGCAGAGTACAGGAAGAGTAAAGAGAGCTGTAATAGCATAGAGTGGACATGTAATAAGAAAAAGATGTAATAGTGATGTATAAAGTAATGTGCTTGACTTAGTGATGTATGTTTTGTACATGATCTGTCTATGTATATGTTGAAAACCAGGCTTAACAGGTATGAGTTAACCCATCTAGAGTAAGCTCTAGTCAGGGGTACAGAGTACAGAGTACAGAGTACAGAGATAGTGCATGCACAGGTTAAGCCTTGGTCAGAAAACAGTGTTTATTTTCACAGAAAATGTATGATCATGTATGAGTTTTCCAGGTACACAGAGAGTATAGCAGGTTTGCTACGGGTTCTGGCGGCCTTAAGCCGACCTGAGTCCTAGCGCCGGTGACGGTCCATTTTGGGGTCGTTACAGATTGGTATCAGAGCCCTAGGTTCACATGATCGGACCTATAGAGATGGTGTCGGGCTCATAGAGGGTAAACGTAGTCAAGCACACTAGGAAATCATGTCCACTAGGATAGGGTTTTGAGTCCTATCTGTGATATGCCATGAGTTATGCATGTGCCTTATTGCTATGTGCTGTTTATGTGCTAAAGTGCTCTGTTATATGTTGTGTTTTCAGCGAGTAACGATGAGAGGAACTCGTCGATCAGCTCGATTGACTGGAGTCCCCCCAGATAGTGAGAGACCAGCTGCTCGTCCTCCTGCATTGCCAAGGGCAAGGTCGCAGAGATCTAGCAGGGAAGGTACGTCAATAGACCCTAGAAGGTCTGTCGACGAGAGCAGAAGAGGAACAATGAGGGGAGGAAGATCAGAGGAAAGGAGGGAAGCTATGGAGATTGATCAGTCTAGAGATGACAGCATGGGTATAGGCAGTTTTGAGGAAGGTATGGGAGAGTCGCAGGGAGGTGCTCAAACCTCAGGTTTTGGCTACCCAGAGTATCCGATGGGAGGTATGTCGGAGTACTCTAGTTTTGTGCCATATCCTCCTTACCTGCCTTATATGCCTTATCCCTCTTACTATCCACCATATCCTATGTATCCCTCTTCCCCTACCCATCCAAGTGCAGCACACCCAGAGCCAAATGAACCAGTACCACCACCAGAACCAGTAGCCCCTGTTGACAGACATCAACCTAGCTCATCTGGAGGTAAAGTGCAAATGACGGAGTACTTGAAATTGGATGCTCCTAAATACAACACGGGAGATGATCCATTTGATTACCTCAGAGCAGTTAGGATGATAACCAGTGAATTGGGAGCAGATGATAGGAGAGCCATTGAGATGGCAGGTTTCACATTAAAATGCAAGAAAGCCAGAGAATGATTTAAGAAGTATGTGGAGCCTAGAATGGACAGCATGTCATGAGGAGAGTTCGCTAATGAGTTTGCAGGGTGGGCTTTTCCTGATAGTTCCAGGGAGATGAAAGTAATAGAGTTCGAACAGTTGAGATAGACAGATGAGATGAGTGTTGATGAATTCACAGATAAGTTCTTGGATTTGCTTCAGTACGTGGGTCAAGCCTATGATACTGATCAGAAGAAGGCAAGGAGATATACTATGAGATTGCATCCCAGGTATGCTTCCTTGATTCTTCTAGCAGAAAAGGAGAGTTTCCACACCATAGTGGACGCAGCCAGGAAAATGGAGGCTAGTGTCAACAGTCAGAAACAGTCAAAGGCACAGGCTTCGGGGTCTAAGGCCCCTAGTGGAGGCACTTCAGGCAGCAAGAGATGGGATAGAGCAAAAGGAACAAAGAATAAGTTCTGGAGTAAAGTGAAGTCAGGTCTGGGAATAGGTAGTGGCTCAAGCTCTGGCACAGCTCCAGTCTGCAGACGATGCGGAAAACCACATGGAGGAGTTTGTCAGTTGGGATCTACAGCTTGTTTTCGCTGTGGACAGGAAGGGCATATTGCTCGGAATTGTCCTCAGGTGACATTTGCACCATCCCAGTAGATGAGTTCAGGCAGTGTGGTACAGCCAGTTGTATAGCCAGCAGCTTCAGTCATGCCTCAGAGTAGTGGCAGAGGTAGAGGGAGAGGGGCAGCCTCTACTTCAGCAGCAGGTTCTCGAGGTGGAAATCCGGTAGCCCCAGCACGGATTTTCACAGTGACACAGGAGGAGGCGAACACGTCGAACACAGTGGTGTCAGGTAATCTCATCATTGGGTGTTCAGATGTGTATGCTTTGATGGACCCCGGTGCTTCTCATTCCTTTATTGCTTCGAGAGCCATAGAGAGATTGGGTTTGATCAGTTCTGAGTTAGAGTATCCTCTCTGGGTCAGTGGACCTAGATGTGACCCATCAGTGGCAGTGTCAGTCTGTCGTTTCAGTCCAGTGTTCATAGAGGGTAGATACCTTCCAGCTGACCTTGTGGTTCTAGATTTGACGGATTTTGATGTCATTCTAGGGATGGATTGGTTATCTACATATAGTGCTACTTTGGACTGTAGAAAGAAGCTAGTGAGTCTCAGAGACCAGGATGGGTCAGAGTGTGTCTTCAGAGGAGACAGGAGAGGTACACCCAGAGGTATGATTTCAGCCCTTCAGGCTCGTCGTTTGCTTAGGAGGGGTTGTCAGGGGTTTCTAGCTCATGTGAGAGAGCTAGACAGTCAGGTTAGGGAACCAGCCACAGTACCAGTTGTCCGAGAGTTTCTCGATGTGTTCCCAGACGATTTACCAGGACTCCCACCTGATAGGGAGATAGGGTTTGAAATTGAATTGCTGCCTGGTACCAGACCTATCTCTATTCCTCCCTACAGGATGGCACCAGCAGAGTTAAAAGAGTTAAAAGAGCAGTTGCAGGACTTGGTAGATAAGGGTTTCATCCGCCCTAGTACCTCACCTTGGGGTGCTCCAGTGCTCTTTGTCAGAAAGAAGGATGGATCCCTCAGACTTTGTATCGACTACAGACAGTTGAACAAGGTCACTATCAAGAATAGGTATCCTCTACCTATGATTGATGATCTATTTGACCAGCTAGCTGGAGCAGGTTGTTTCTCGAAAATAGATCTGAGATCCGGGTATCATCAGTTGAGAGTCAGAGAGGCAGATGTGCCTACGACAGCTTTCAGGACCAGATATGGGCATTATGAGTTCTTAGTGATGTCGTTCGGGTTGACTAACGCCCCTGCAGCATTCATGGATCTCATGAACAGAGTGTTCAATGAGTTTCTGGATCACTTTGTCATTGTTTTCATTGATGATATTTTAGTGTATTCCAGAGATGCAGAGGAGCATGCCTAGCATCTGAGGATCGTTTTACAGACACTGAGAGAGCATGGTTTGTATGCCAAGTTCTCGAAGTGTGAGTTTTGGTTGAGGAGCATTGCCTTCTTGGGACACGTAGTATCAGCAGAGGGGATTGAGGTAGACCCCAAGAAGATAGAGGCTGTAGCTAACTGGCCCAGACCCACGACAGTGACTGAGATTAAAAGCTTTCTGGGACTGGCAGGTTACTACAGGAGGTTCGTGCAGAACTTCTCAAAGATAGCAGCTCCTATGACCAAACTGACTCAGAAGAACCAGAAGTTTGTCTGGTCAGACCAGTGTGAAGAGAGCTTTGAGGAGCTCAAGCGGAGACTGACCACAGCACCAGTGTTAGCTCTGCCTGTCAGTAATGAGGATTTCACAGTGTTCTGTGATGCATCTCGAGTGGGATTGGGTTGTGTATTGATGCAGAGTGAGAGGGTGATAGCTTATGCTTCTAGACAGTTGAAGCAGCACGAGTTGAATTACCCTACCCATGACCTAGAGATGGCAGCAATTATCTTTGCACTTAAGATGTGGCGGCATTACCTCTACGGGGTTAAATGCGAGATCTTCACTGATCACAAGAGTTTACAGTACATCTTGAGTCAGAGAGAGCTGAATTTGAGGCAGAGAAGATGGGTAGAATTGCTCAGTGATTATGATTGTAAGATCCAGTATCATCCGGGTAAGGCGAATGTTGTGGCAGACGCCCTAAGCCGGAAGTCACTAGGCAGTTTATCCCATATAGCAGCAGAGCGGAGATCAGTTGTGATGGAGCTTTACAAGCTCTTTGAAGAAGGGTTACAGCTAGAGTTGTCTGGTACAGGTGCAGTGATAGCACAGATGCGAGTGACACCTGTGTTTCTAGAGCAGATAGCTCAGAGACAGCATGAGGACCCTGAGTTGATGAAAATTGCCAGGACTGTTCAGTCAGGCAACAGTACAGAGTTCAGATTTGACAGCAAAGGGATCCTTCACTATGGGAGTTGACTTTGTGTGCCAGATAAGAGCAGTGTGAAGGAAGACATTATGAGGGAAGCTCATAATGCGAGATATAGTGTTCACCTAGGAGCCACCAAGATGTATCAAGATCTGAAAAAGGTCTATTGGTGGCCAGCCATGAAGAAAGAAGTGGCGCAATTTGTGACAGCCTGTGAGGTTTGCCAGAGGGTGAAACTAGAGCATCAGAAACCAGCAGGAATGCTTAACCCATTGCCAATTCCAGAGTGGAAATGGGAGAACATAGCCATGGATTTTGTAGTGGGTTTACCAGCTACGTCCAACAGGATAGACTCGATATGGGTGATTGTGGACAGACTCACGAAATCTGCTCATTTTCTTCCAGTTCGGAGTAACTATTATGTGGATAAATTGGCACAGGTCTATTTGGATGAGATAATGAGATTACATGGTGTTCCAGTGTCGATAGTCTCAGATAGAGGACCTCAGTTTACCTCCCGCTTTTGGCGAAGTCTGCAGAGTGCTTTGGGCACGAGATTAGAGTTTAGCACTGCTTTCCACCCACAGACTGATGGACAGTCAGAGAGGACCATCCAGACCATCGAGGATATGCTTCGACTGTGTGTGTTAGACTTTGGCGGTTCTTGGAGGCAGCATCTACCTTTGGTGGAGTTTGCCTACAATAACAGCCATCATGCTAGCATAGGGATGGCTCCTTATGAAGCTTTGTATGGGAGGAAGTGCAGATCCCCTGTTTGTTGGGAAGAAATAGGAGAGAAGGCTCTTGCAGGGCCAGAGTTAGTAGAGATTACCAGTAGAGTGGTGCCCTTGATCAGAGATCGAATCAGGACAGCTCAGAGTAGACAGAAAAGTTATGCAGACGTTCGCAGAAAACAGTTAGAGTTTCAGGAGGGTAGTATGGTATTGCTGAAAGTGTCTCCAATGAAAGGAGTGGTTCGTTTTGGGAAGAAGGGTAAGTTAGCTCCACGGTACATTGGACCCTTTGAGATTTTGCAGAGGATCGAAAATGTGTCGTATAAGCTGGATTTACCTGCTTCTATGGCGAGAATTCACCCGGTATTTCATGTTTCTATGCTACGGCAGTTTGTGTCAGATCCGAATCAGGTTCTGAGTGAGCCTGAGGTGGAGATTCATACGGATCTCACCTATATAGAGCAGCCAGTGCGGATTCTGGACACGCAGATCAGACATCTACGAAACAAGGAGATTCCGATGGTGAAAGTGCTATGGAACCACCATAATCTAGAAGAATGCACTTGGGAGACGCGAGAGTCGATGCTCCAGCAGTATCCATATTTGTTTTGAGGTTAGTTTCCTCTGTTTCATGTGTTATTTGTTTTAGATTCATTCTGTAACGACCCGAAAATCGGACCGCTACCGGCGCTAGGATCCGGGTCGACTTAAGGCCGCCGGGACCCGTAGCAAGCCTGACATAAAACCTGTAAACCTGTATAATCCCATACATGATCAACAACATGCATAAAAATTAAAACTTTTCTTTCCATGAACATCAACCAAACTCAACCTGTGCATAAACATTAACATGACATTGATCCCTCTGTGGGATCTCATCTGTGCCCTCAAAGGGTGACATAACCTGTGTTGAGCTGGTTTACATAAACATCATCAAAATCTCTAAGATCATGTATAAAAAGGGATACAACATTCTATGGTCAAGCACACACTAACATCCATAAAACTCATTACATAACTATACTGTACTTTTACATTACAATTTGATCATGTCCATTGCTATCTATTACATAAGCATGACTTCTTTACTCTATCCGGACTCCCGCACTATACTGTACCTGCAAGCCTGGGGGTAAAGGGAGAGGGGTGAGCTAAAAGCCCAGTGAGTAGAGCTATTAAAACACGTTAACACTATGCTCTATGAAATGCATCATAACACAGACAATTCACATAAGGGTTGGGTGAACTTGTCACCAATTAGTCCAAGCTAACATAGTGCCAGGCCGTAGCATGGGGTCCTGGTCTTCCTGTCATACATACATTACTTACCATTATCCCAGGGCCTCCTCTAGGCTCCTGGTCTTCGAGTCCACAATCGTGCCAGGCCGTAGAATGGGGTCCTGGTCTTTCATTTCCGTGCCAGGCCGTAGAATGGGGTCCTGGTCTTCCTGTCATGGACTAATTGGGTCATCCAACATTCACCCACATCAACAACACATGATGCAATGCGGCATATTCGTGAAACTAATGCAATCACCCTATTGCATAATCATGATGCATGAAACATGATAAAACATTTAATTTAAAAGATTAAGTTTAGTTCCACTCACCTCTGGCTGACTCTGACAACACCGAAGCAGCTGAACTCACTGCTGGGGTCCTCAGTTCCTCGGGTCCGAACCTACACAGGTGGACTCAAATGAGGGACCAAACATGCTAGAACATAACTCTAAACTACTCCCCAAAAACCCCCTAAAACATCCTGAAAATATCACATAGAGGTATGCATGAATGGCTGAACAGGGCACTTTCGGCGGCACCTTCGGCGGCCGAAAGTCCCAGACAGAGACGAAAGTCTCTTTTCGGGGGCAACTTCGGCAGCCGAATGCTGCCTCCACAAAGGGGGTTCGGCGGCCGAAACTCCCTTCGGCGGCCGAACCTGGTTTCTGCCAGAAGGGCAGAAACTTGGTTCACATGAATCCCTTGCCTCCCAAAACCTCAAATCAAGCATAAACTAGTTCTAAAACATGCATTCATATCATACATTACACCTAGGGGTCTCAAACTAGCATATACCCCAACTACAACACTTCAAACACACAAAAATCAACATACATTGTTCAAATCATCAAAATAACCCATAAACTCAACATATAACCTAACATGCATTTCTACCCATAGATCTTGCATAAAACTTATTTAAAACACATAAGGAGCTTAAGATCGGCTCTTACCTCTTGAAGATCGAGAGGGAGACGACCTAAACTTGGAGATCCACGAAAATGAGCTCCTGAGTTCCCAAAGCTCCAAAACTTGTTTCAAAAGCTTAAATCTTCAAAACCAAGTGAAAACAAGTGAAAATCTTGAAAGATTTAGAGGAAGAACATCAAAAATGGGTGAGGGACGGCGGAAAGCTCACCTTGGCCGAAAATGGGAAAAAGCTCGCCCGTTTTCGGCTAAGGGACCCTTTTATAGTGGCTGGCCAGACCACGTTCGGGGGCCGAATGTGCCTCCGCATGCATGCCATGTTCGGCGGCCGAACATGAGGTTCGGCGGCCGAACCTGGACTTCCCTCACTCATGCTTTCGGGGGCCTAACGTGCCTCCAAAACGCATGCATGTTCGGCGGCCGAACTTGACTTTCGGCGGCCGAACTTGACTTTCGGCGGCCGAACCTGGGTTTTCCTCCAATGCTATTTTCATGCAAAACTCATTTAATTTAATACTTAAAATCATTAAAAACATGAAAACATTTTACAAAAACATGATTTTACCCTCCTAGAGGTCTCCGACATCCGAGATCCCACCGGACGGTAGGAATTCCGGTATCGGAGTCTAGCCGGGTATTACACATTCGAGGACGAATGTTCTTAAGGGGGGGAGAATGTAATACCCGGCTGGAGACCGGCATCGGAATTCTACTTTCCGGTGGAGTTCGGGATATCGGAAGTCTCTAGAAGGGTAGGAGTTATGTTTTACTCCAGTGTTATGATGTATTTTAAGGTTTTGCGTTGCATTGATTTGAGTTGGTTTGAGGTTGGAAGAGAAAAGGCTATGGAGACTTTTGCCAAGTTCGGCCGCCGAAGGTAAGTTCGGCCGCCGAAAGTGCCCAATGTTCAGCTTCCGAAGCTCAGATTCGGCCCCCGAATGTTGCATGGGTTTGCATGCGATTCGGCAGCCGAAGCTGAGTTGGCTAGCCAACAATTGAGCATTCCTGAGTCAGCATTTTGGACAGGTGTTGGCTCCAAACCCTGTCCAGAAGCTTGGCTACGTCTCCTATGTTGTTCAGCTCCTGCAAAAGTGGGTTGTTGTTGGTTTTCACAAGGTGGTGAAGGGTTGAAGCAAAAAGCTTAGTTTTTGAGTTTAGTGAGTTTGAAGAGAAGTTGATCCATTTGCTTTGGTCAGATCGTTCATCTTCGTGTTGACAGAAGGTAAGTGAAGATCTTGAACATGTTTTAATGGTTTAGGACAGTTTTATGAAGGTTTGGGTAGAGATGCATGCTTAGGTGACAAAGGGTGTTTCTTTTGATGGTTTAGCTTGTAAGCCTGATTATGTGTTATGTTTGATGTGTTTTATTGGGGTGTTTAGGTAGTTTTGGACCCCTTTGTACATATACATGAGTATATGTGTGTTGCGGAGTTGAAGTGTGCATGTTTTGAGAGATTGAAGGGATGGAGGAGCTTGTTTGCCGTCGGGGCTGAGTTCTGGATGAACTCAGGTTCGGCAGCCGAAGGTTCATTCGGCCACCGAACCTCTTGCATGGTGGCTTAGGCTGCCACAGCTTGCCCCCGCGAGTTTTGCATGTTCGGCTCTGTTTGGGGGATTCGGCCGCCGAAGGTGCCGCCGAAGGTTAGAGACTTTCGTCTCTGGACTGCCTTTTGGCCCCCGAAACGTGCCCCCGAAAGGGTTCGGCCGCCGAAGCTTGAGATTCGGCTGCCGAAGGTGCTTGAGTTTCTTCTCTGGAGAGGACTTTCGGGCGCCGAACCTGCCGCCGAAAGTATCCTGTCCAGTTTTCTTTTGCATGCTTTGCATGGATAGTTGAGTGAGTTTAAGGGGATTCTTGGGGAGTTTAAGAGAGTTATGCATAAGCTTGTTTGGTCCCTCATTTGAGTCCATCTGTATAGGTACAGATCAGAGGAACCAGAGAGAGCAGCAGTGAGTACTGCTCCAGAGTTTCAGAGCCTGCAGAGTCAGTCAGTCCAGATAGCCGGAGGTGAGTGGAACTAAACTTAATGCTTTTAATTGACTACTGGAATGTTTTAGCATATCTCATGCATCATGATTATGCCTTAGGTTGATTGCATTAGTGTCCACGAATATGTTGCATTGCATTGTTATTTGTTGATGTGGGTAAATGCTGAATGATCCCATAGTCGCAGATAGGAAGTCCAGGAGCCTTTGACTACGCCCTGGCAGGTATAGCGAAGTCCAGGAGCCTTTGACTACGCCCTGGCAGGTATAGCAAAGACCAGGAGCCTTTGACTACGCCCTGGCAATGGTAAGTACAGAGGTGTTATATACACATATACATATATGACAGGAAGACCAGGTGCTCGATGCTACGCCCTGGCACAGAGTTACTGGGACTATGTGGTGACAGGTTTACTCTTGATGTGGCTTGTCTGTGTTATGACGCATTCCATGAGATCATGTTTTACTGAGATGTTTTACTGTTCTACTCACTGGGCTATAGAGCTCATCCCACTCCCTTAACCCCAGTTTTGCAGGTTCAGTGTACAGTGTTCAGGGACAGTCCAGCAGAGTACAGGAAGAGTAAAGAGAGCTGTAATAGCATAGAGTGGACATGTAATAAGAAAAAGATGTAATAGTGATGTATAAAGTAATGTGCTTGACTTAGTGATGTATGTTTTGTACATGATCTGTCTATGTATATGTTGAAAACCAGGCTTAACAGGTATGAGTTAACCCATCTAGAGTAAGCTCTAGTCAGGGGTACAGAGTACAGAGTACAGAGTACAGAGATAGTGCATGCACAGGTTAAACCTTGGTCAGAAAACAGTGTTTATTTTCACAAAAAATGTATGATCATGTATGAGTTTTCCAGGTACACAGAGAGTATAGCAGGTTTGCTACGGGTTCTGGCGGCCTTAAGCCGACCTGAGTCCTAGCGCCGGTGACGGTCCATTTTGGGGTCGTTACACTCTCATTTTCGGACTGGAGGCCTCTCATAGATGGCTGGCCAGACCACTTTCAGGGGCCGAAAGGAGAGCTCCCGCGGCATCACCATGTTCGGCGGCCGAACCTACTTTTTCCCCTCCATAGCATTTTTCTTTCTTTTAAAATTCTTTAATACAAAAACCAACAGTAAAACCATAAAATTCATTTGTGAAAAACTTATTTTACCCTTCTAAGAGGTTTCGGCATCCGAGATTCCGGATTCCAACTGGGATTCCGTCGGAAGGTTGGAATTTCGAAGCCGGAGTCTAGCCGGGTATTACATTCTCTCCCCCTTAAGAACATTCATCCCCGAATGTTCAACAAGCAAACATAAACATCAAGAAAACACATAAAACTTAAAACACTTACCTTAAAAGAGATAGGGATATTGTTGGAGCATGGACTCCCGGGTCTCCTATGTGCACTCTTCCATGTTGTGGTGATTCCAAAGGACCTTCACCATAGCGATTTTCTTTGTTCCTCAGCTTTCTGATTTGAGTGTCTACGATCCGCACTGGTTGCTCAACATAGGTGAGATCTCCTAGGATTTCTACATCAGGTTCATTAAGAACCTTGCCCGGATCTGACACGAACTTTTGTAACATGAAAACATGGAAAACCGGATGGATTCTCTCCATAGAAGTAGGCAAATCTAACTTATAAGATATATTCCCAATCTTTTGGAAGATTTCGAAGGGTCCAGTGTACCTTGGAGCTAGTTTACCTTTCTTTCCAAAACTAATAACCCCTTTCATAGGAGACACCTTGAGCAACACCATATCTCCCTCCTGGAAAATTACATGCTTCCTACGGATGTCTGTATAACTCCTTTGTCTGCTCACAGCTGTTCTGATCCTCTCTCTAATGATAGGCACTACCCTACTGGTGATTTCTACTAATTCTGGCCCTGCTAGAGCCCTTTCTCCCACTTCTTTCCAGCAGACAGGTGACCTGCACTTCCTCCAATATAGAGTTTCATAAAGAGCCATCCCTATACTAGTATGATAACTGTTATTGTAGGCAAACTCCACCAATGGTAGATGTTGCTTCCAACAACCGCCAAAATCTAGCACACACATTCTTAACATATCTTCTATCGTTTGGATGGTTCTCTCTGACTGTCCGTCAGTCTGTGGATGAAAGGCAATGCTAAAGTCCAACCTCGTGCCCGTAGCATTTTGCAGACTCCGCCAAAACCTGGAGGTAAACTGGAGTCTCCTATCTGACACTATTGATACTGGAGCCCCATGCAGCCTGACAATCTCTTCTACATATACCTGTGCCAATTTGTCCACAGAGTAACCACTCTTGACAGGAATAAAGTGAGCAAATTTGGTCAATCTGTCCACTATTATCCATATAGAGTCTAATCTGTTGGACGTTACTGGTAATCCCACCACAAAATTCATAGCCATATTTTTCCATTTCCACTCTGGAATCGGTAGTGGGTTGAGCATCCCAGCTGGCTTCTAATATTCCAGCTTCACCCTCTGACATATTTCACAAGCGGACACAAACTGTGCCACTTTTCTCTTCATAGCTGGCCACCAATAAACTCTCTTCAGATCCTGATACATTTTGGTAGCCTAAGGGTGAACACTGTACCTAGCATTATGAGCCTCTCCCATAATGTCTCCCTTCAGACTTACGTCATCTAGTACATATAATTTGTTTCCGTACCGGAGGATCCCTTTGTTGTCGAATCTAAACTCATTGTTTTTGCCTGTCTGAACAGTTCTCGATATTTTCACCAACTCGGGGTCCTCATGCTGTTTCTGTGCCACTTGTTTTAGAAACACAGGTGTCACTCTCATCTGAGCTACTAGTACACCTGTACCAGACAACTCCAGCTGTAAACCTTCATTAATGAGCCTGTAAAATTCCCTCACCACTAGTCTTCTCTCTGCTGTAATATGGGATAAATTGCCAAGTGATTTCCGGCTGAGAGCATCTGCTACTACATTTGCCTTACCCGGATGATACTGGATCTTGCAATCATAATCACTAAGCAGCTCTACCCATCTTCTCTGCCTCAGATTCACTCCTTTTGACTCAAGATGTATTGCAAACTTTTATGATCTATAAAGATCTTACATTTTACCCCATACAGATAATGCCTCCACATCTTGAGTGCAAAAATTACAGCTATCATCTCTAGATCGTGTTTAGGATAATTCAACTCGTGTTTCTTTAACTGTCTAGAAGCATAAGCAATTACCCTCTCATTCTGCATCAACACACAACCTAGTCCCACTCGGGATGCATCACAAAACACTGTGAAATCTTCATCACTTGTAGGCAGAGCTAACACCGGTGCTGATGTCAGTCTTCTCTTTAGCTCTTCAAAACTTTCTTCACACTGTTTTGACCAAACAAACCTTTGATTCTTTTTGGTCAATCTGGTCATAGGAGTGGCAATTTTGGAGAAGTCCTGGACAAATCTCCTGTAGTAACCTGCCAAACCCAAAAAGCTTTTGATCTCAGTCACTATAGTGGGTTTGAGCCAGTTAGCTACAACTTCTACTTTCTTAGGGTCCACCTCGATTCCTTTTTCTGACACCACATGCCCCAAGAAAGAGATACTCCTAAACCAGGACTCACATTTAGAGAACTTGGCATACAAGCCATGTTCCCTCAGGGTCTGCAACACAATCCTCAGATGATGGGCACGCTCCTCTGCATTTCTGGAATACACCAAGATATCGTCAATGAAGATAATAATGAAGTGATCTAGAAACTGACTAAAAACTCTGTTCATGAGGTCCATGAATGCTGCTCGGGCATTAGTTAGCCCGAACGGCATCACTAGGAACTCATAGTGCCCATATCTAGTCCTGAAAGTTGTCTTTGGCACATCTTCTTCTCTGACCCTCAGCTGGTGGTACCTGGATCTCAAATCTATCTTGGAAAAATAACCGGCTCCTGTTAGCTGGTCGAATAGATCATCAATCCTGGGTAGCGGATACCTGTTCTTGGTAGTGATCTTGTTCAACTGTCTGTAGTCGATACAAAGTCTTAAGGATCCATCATTCTTTTTCATGAACAAAACTGGAGCACCCCAAGGTGAGGTACTAGGTCGGATGAAACCCTTATCTACCAATTCTTGCAACTGTTCTTTTAACTCTTTTAACTCTGCAGGTGTCATTCTGTAGGGAGGAATAGAGATGGGTCTGGTTCTTAGCATTACTTCAATTTCGAACTCTATTTCCCTAACAAGTGGTAAACCTGGTAGCTCGTCTGGGAAAACATCTAGGAATTCTCTGACTATGGGCACTGAAGCTAGTTCCCTAACCTGACTGTTAAGCTCTCTGACATGAGCAAGAAACCCCTGGCAACCCCTCCTAAGCAACCTATGAGCATGTAGGGCCGATATCAAACCTCTAGACATCCCTATCTTGTCTCCTCTGAAGACTACCTCTGATCCATCTTGTTCTCTGAACCTAACTACCTTGTCTCTGCAGTCCAAGGTAGCACTATGAGTAGAGAGCCAATCCATCCCTAGAATGACATCAAAATCGGTCAAATCTAGAACCACAAGATCAGCTGAAAGGCACCTACCCTCAACAAAAACTGGATTGAACCGGCAAACTGACTCTGCCACAGATGGATCACACTTGGGTTCACTAATCCAAAGAGGACACTCTAACCTAGAAGCTATCAAACCCAAACTCTCTACGACTCTCGGAGAAACAAAAGAATGAGAGGCACCAGGGTCCATAAGAGCATATACATCAGAACACCCAATAGTGAGTTTACCTGACACCACCGTGTTCGATGTGTTAGCCTCTTGCTGTGTCATGGTGAAGATCTGTGCTGAAGTTGAAGGACCTTGCCTGTGGAAACCTGCTGAAGAAGAGGCTGACCCTCTCCCTCGACCTCGCCCTCTGCCCTAAGATGTGGCTAAAGCTGCTTGCTAAGCTACACTGCCAGAAGCCGTTTCCTGGGACTGTGCCATAATAGCTGCATTGGGACACTCACGTGCCATGTGCCCCCTCCTGTCCACATCTAAAACGTGCTGTAATCCCAAACCGACAGACCCCTTTGTGCGGCTTACTGCACCTCATACATCCGGAGCTATCCGAACCAGACCTTGAACCACCGCCCATTCTCAGACCAGACTTCAACCGATTCTAGAACTTGTTCTTCTTGGACTTGAATTTGTTCCACTTTTTACTTCCTATGGCGGCTGTGTTTAGAGAGGAGAGATCAAACTTCCCTATACCAGGGGTTTTGGAACCCGAGGACTGTGCCACCTGTTGCTTAACTGTCCCCTGGATGATGGCACTAGCCTCTATTTTCCGAGCTGCATCCACAATAGTGTGGAAGCTCTCCCTCTCTGCTGCTAAGATTAGGGAGGAATACCTAGAGTGGAGTCTCATGGTATACCTCCTGGCTTTCTTCTGATCGGTGTTGTATGCCTGCCCCACAAACTGCAGCAACTCTAGAAATTTATCTATGTACTCATCCACGCTCATGTCTTCAATCTGTCTCAACTGCTCAAATTCTATCACCTTCAACTCCCTAGAACTGTCTGGAAAAGCTCATCCTGCAAACTCATTGGCAAACTGTTCCCAAGATAGGCTATCCAGTCTCGGGTCCACATAATTTTTAAACCATTCCCTCGCCTTCTTGCATTTCAAAGTGAACGTCGCCATCTGAATGGCTCTGCTATCACTAGCCCCCAACTCATCAGTTATCATTTTCACTGTCTTGAGGTACTCAAATGGATCATCACCTGTTTTATATTTGGGAGCATCCATCTTCAAATAGTCCGTCATTTTCACCTTACTCCCAACTGATGGGTTAGGTCTGGATGATTGGGTTTCAGGAACCACTGGATCTACTGGGGGAGGAGGAGGTGCAACATTCCCTGGATTAGGGTTTGCTGGATTTTGATAAAAAGGTGGGGGTGAAAACATTGGGTAGGGTGGATATGGAGGGTAGTAGGGAGGATAGGGCATGAATGAGGGATATGGGTTGTAGCTAGAGAAATCTGATGTGCCTCCCATCGGATACCCTGGTCCCTGTGGGTAGGGTTGGTACTGTGGTGGGTAAGCAAAACTCGAGGCTTGAGCGCCTCCTTGTTGTAATACCCGGCTAGACTCCGGTATCGGAATTCCTACCGTCCGGTTTCCGGGTCGTTACAGATTGGTATCAGAGCCCTAGGTTCATATGGTCGGACCTATAGTGTGTCGGGCTCATAGAGGTTATAGAAGGGCAAGCACAATAGGAAAATCATGTCTACTAGGATAGGCTGTAGCGTCCTGTCTTGAATAATGATGTGAAATGCCATGATTTTATGCATGTGCATTGATGATATGCTGTGCATGAGGAGGCTGAGTTCTGCCCTTTGGAAGAACTCAGGTTCGGCAGCCGAAGGACTTTCGGCCGCCGAACCTGCCTGTGGAGGCAAGCTTTCGGCTGCCGAACTCTGCCCCCGAAAGTTGGACTTTCGGCTCTGGAAAGGAGTTTCGGCCGCCGAAGGTGCAGCCGAACATGCACGAGTTTCGGCTCTGAAACCATTTTTGGCCGCCGAAGGTGCCGCCGAAAGTGGCTGAGTTTCGGCTCTGGAGGGACTTTCGGCCGCCGAACCTGCCGCCGAAGGTGCCCTGTTCAGCCTTCCTTTGCATGTTTTCTATGATTGTTTTAAGGTATTTTAGAGGGTTTTTGGAGAGTAGTTTAGAGTCATGTTCATGTATGTTTGGTTCCTCATTTGAGTCCACCTGTGTAGGTTCGGACCCGAGGAACCGAGGGCCCCAGCAGTGAAATAGCTGCTTCAGTGTCTTTTCAAAGCTAGCTTGAGGTGAGTAGAATGGATCTTTACGTTTCAAAGCAAATAAATTTCGAGCATGTTTATACATCACGAATGTCATGTGATATATTAGGGTGTTTGCATTAGAATTCACGAATATGTTGCATTGCATATTATGTTGTTGATGTGGATGGGTGTTGAATGATCCATTAGCCCTCGTATGTTGACATGATATGATATAATATGGTATGGTATGTAAGACCAGTGAGGCCTATTCTATGCCCCTGGTACGATGTAAGAGAAAGACCAGTGAGGCCCATTCTACGCCCCTGGCACCTTGGAATGTTATGTTATGTTAGGTAAGAGAGGAAGACCAGTGAGGCCCATTCTACGCCCCTGGCACTATTGGAATGTGTAGAGGGTTATTGGTGACAAGTCCATCTTTGATGTGATTTGTTTGTGATGTGATGCATTTCATAAAAGCATGAATTTTAATATCATATTTTTACTATTCTGCTCACTGGGCTCTAGTAGCTTACCCCATTCCCTTAACCCCCAGGTTTGCAGGTACGGGATAAACCAGGAAGTCAGCAAGAGTAAAGAAGTCATGTTGTATGTAATAGTTAGATGTGGAAATGTAATGTAATGATGTATATTGAGGTTTAGAGTTGTGCTTGACCCTAGTATGTAAAGTAAATCCCTTTTGCACATGATCTATGAAATGTTTTAATGATGATTTATGTAAATCAAGCTTAATGTATGATATGTTATCCCATTGGAGCATTTGATGAGGGCTCCAGTGTGGGGTTTTATGTTTATGAGTTTGTGCATGCACATGTTAAGTTTGGTAAATGAAAGAAAAGTTTAAAGTTTGTATGTATATGTTTGATCATGTATGGGATTTAACAGGTCTACAGGATGTATGTTAGGCTTGCTACGGGTCCCGGCGGCCTTATGCCGATCTGCATCCTAGCGCCGGTAGCGGTCCGATTTCCGAGTCGTTACACTTGTGATTCTTCCATACCCTCTTCTGACATACTCACACCCAAACTTCCATCTCTCCTCTGATCATCCTCCACTGTTTGCCTCACATCTGCAGACATCCTACCCGGATATGTTCTCCTCTTGTTTACATCAAAAGACCTTCTAGGGTCCCTTGATGTTTCTCCTCTGCTAGTTCTACTTGACCGTGCTCTTGGCAGAGTAGGGGGTAGGGCATCCATACCCTCATTCTCAGGTGGAGCTCCTGTCAATCATCCAGATCGACGTGAGCCTCGCATCCTGTCTCCTGAAAAACAATACATAACACATAAAATTAGCATCATATGGTTCATGCGGATACACATGAACCCACATCACATACATAACATATCATTAATGCACATGCATACTATCATGGCATTACACCTCATCATACATTCGTCAAGACAGGACTCTACATCCTATCCTGGTGGACATGATTTTTCCTATTGTGCTTGCCCTTCTATAACATCTATGAGCCCGACACTTTCTAGGTCTGACCATGTGAACCTAGGGCTCTGATACCACTCTATAACGATTCGAAAACCGGATCGCTACCGGTGCTAGGATTCAGATCGACTTAAGGTCTCCGGAACCCATAGCAAGCCTACTATACATCCTGAGTACCTGATAAAATCCCATATATGATCATACATTATCATAAAAACTTAAACATTCCATAAAACCAAGCTCAACCTGTACATGCATCATACTGAAAATATAAAACCCATACTAGAGCCCTCATCAAATGCTCTAGTATGGTTAACATCACATGTCTCAAGTTTGGTTCAAATATAACTTATAATTAAAAACTTTTACATAAAAATCATGTCAATCGGGATTACAAAGGTAAAAACTAGGGCAAAGCACAATTCTAATCTATTATACAATACATGTCCACAACTATTCTATTACATCAAACTATACCAGCTACTATGCCGGCTTCCCGAGCTATCTTCGACCTTGCAAACCTGGGGTTAGGGGAAAGGGATAATACAAGAGCCTAGTGAGTAGAATCATAAAAAAGCAGTTTAATAAACATATGCTCATATGAAATGCGTCACAGCACAAACAATTCACAACAAGATGGACTTGTCACCAATAATCCTCTACATATCCAATGTGTTCGGCCCTCGACGGAGCTCCTCAGGACTTTCGCTTAAACATAACATAACATATCCATAAATGCAAGGGGCGTAGAATGGGCCTCGACCTGGATTTTCTCTTATCATATTGCCAGGGGCGTAGAATAGGTCTCGACCTAAACTTCCGTATCATATCATATCGAGGGCTAGTGGGTCATCCAATATCCATCCACATCATCAGATAATTATCCAATGCATCATATTTGTGAATTCTAATGCAACATTCTAATATATATCATGGCATTCGTGATGCATGAAAATGCTTAAAAAGTTTAATTACTTTAAAAAGCTAGTTCAGTTCTACTCACCTCTAGCTGACGCTCACCTAATCTGTAGCAGCTGATTCACTGCTGGTGTAACAGCCCGGAAATCGATACCCCTCTGTAACGGCCCGAACCGCTACCGGCGCTAGGATCCAGATCGGCTTAAGGCCACCAGGACCCGTAGCAAGCCTGACATACATCCTATCACCTGGTAAAAAAGAACTATAAAAACTGAAAACAACCTTCCTACTACTTACCAAGCTTGACCTGCATGCACTACGTCTGTAAACATAGAACCCACTCTCATAGGGTCAGCATAGCACAAGTCAGCCTTGGTTCAGCACATTTCTCATCAAGAAACATAAAACAGGCAATAAAGATCATGCATCACAAGGGATTAACCATACACTGAGGCAAAGCACAACTCTATCCATTACATACTAATCCTTTAAGTTACATCATGTCCACGACTCTATTACATACTCTTCATACTCAACACTCTGCTGACTTTGATTTCCCATAGCTAACTCTGGCCCTGCAAAACTGGGGTTAGGGGAGAGGGGTGAGCTAAAAAGCCCAGTGAGTAGAAACCATGAAAACAGTTCATTAATAACATGCTTTCATGAAATGCGCCACAGCACAAACATTTCACATCTCGGATTGGACATGACCTCAAAACTCTCTCTGTCGGTGCCCGGCCCCCAAAGGAGCTCACACAGGTCACTACATGTCCTAGTGCCCGGCCCCTCCTATGGAGCTCACATAGGTCTTATCTAGACATAACAGATCGTGAGCTATTGAGATCGCCTTGGTCCATCCACATCATCAAGAAAGAATGCAATGCATCATTCTCGTGATACTAGTGCAAGCAACCTATTATAGATACTCATGATGCATGAAACATGCTCAAAGCATTTCATTTCTCAATTTAAAACATTAAGTGTAGTTCCATTCACTTCTGGCAGACGCTAGACTGACTCTGCAACAGCTAACACTGACGGCCTGCTCGGTCCCTCGGGTCTGAACTTACACAGGTGGACTCGAATGAGGTGCCAAACACACTCTAAACAACTCATAACCAACGCACAAACAACTCTCCAAAAACCCCCTAAAACATCCTTAAGCATGCAAGGAAAACAAGCAAAGAAAAGCTAGACAGGGCATCTTCAGCGTCACCTTCAGCAGCCGAACCCTCTCTCCAGAGACGAAACTCGGGTACTTTCGGCAGCACCTTCGGCAGCCGAAAGGCCCTCTCCAGAGATGAAAGTCAGGCACTTTCGGCGGCCGAACCTTCCTTCGGCGGCCGAAAGTCTGCTTTCAAGCCAAAACTCAACTTTCGGGGGCAAGATTAGGCGGCCATCACAGCCTTCCTAAGGGGTTCGGCGGCCGAATCCTTGCTTCGGCGGTCGAACCTGAGTTCATCCAGAACTCAGCTTCATGCACAAACAAGCCACCCAAACCTTCCAAACATCCAAAACATGCAAACCACACTCCCACAACCTGCATATACTCAAGTATAGGCACAAAGGGGTCCAAAACTAACTTACAACCCCAACAAATAACACATCTAAACACATAAGCATGCTTTGACCACAAATCAACCAAAACCCCACTTTACCCTACACATGCATCTCTACCCATAAACCTCCATAAGACTCACTTAAAACTTCATAAAAGCGAAGGATCTACACTTACCTCTTGAAGCACAAGAGTTGGTGTGACCCCAAACGTGAAGATAGGGAGATCCAAGCTCCACAAGTCTCCAAGCTTCAAACTCTTGCTCAAAGCTCCCAACTCTTGAAAACAAGGAGAAAACTCATGAAAACCTTGAAAGATTTGAAGAAACATCATGAAAACACCCCAAGGAGAGCATAAACCTACCCTTGCACTAAAAGAGAGTGAAACACACTCCATTTTCGGTCAACGGGGCTTTTATAGGTGGCCAACTGCCTCTCCTTCGGCGGCCTAAGCTGCATGCAAAACCATGCAACGTTCGGCAGCCGAACTTCACCTTCGGCGGGCGAAACCACGCAATGTTCGGCGGCCGAACATGTAATTGTCCCCCTTGGTCTTTTCCCTTTCAAAACCCAACTCCTTTGCAGTCAAAACCATAAAACACGTAAAAACATTTTGAAAACCTTTCTCTTACCCTTCAAAGAACCTCCGACATCCTCGAATTCCAGCTTCCAACGGAATTTCCATCGGAAAGTCAGAATTCCAATGCCGGCGTCTAGCCGGGTATTACAATCTACCCCCCTTACAAAAATATTCGTCCCCGAATGTTCAACAACAAACATGCAAACAAACAAACAAGCGTGAGAGACGCAGATACCGCTGGAGTAAACACTCCTGGGTCTTCTAGGCACACTTCCAAACTGTGGTGATTCTACAGAACTATCACCACCGGGATTCCTTGTTCCTTAACCTCCTGACCTGTGTGTACTTGGATCTGACACAAACGTCCATAACACAGGAACATGGAAAACCAGATGGACTTCCTTCATCAGAGTAGGTAAATCTCGCTGAGATACATCCCTAAAGGGTTTGATGTACCTTGGAGCTACTTTACGCTTCAACTCATAACTGCTCACCACGCTTAGAGACACCAAAAGCAATACCCCAACCTTCGCCTGAACTCCGCAAGCTTCCGCTGCGCACTCTGATCCTTACCCTTCTCTCTTCATCCTTATTAAGCTGGCCTCTTCTCTACCTCTCATCAAGCAGTACCCGAAACCCAGATCTATCTTGGAAACCAACCAGCTCCTACTAGCTGTTCCAGTAGATCATGAATCCTGTATGGGAATACCTGTCCTTGGTAATGACCTTGTTCAACCGCTTACAGTCGTTACAAAGTCTCAAGTATTCATCCTACGTTTCCCACAACAACACTGGAACACTCCAGGGTGAGGTACGAAGTCGGATACAACCCTTGCCTACCAAGCTCTCACCACTATTCTAACAACTCTCTCAACGCTGCAGGTGCCATCCTATAGGGAAGAATAGAAATGGTTCTGGGTCCAGACACCACTCCTATTCCAAACTCCAATTCTCTAGCAGGTGGTAAATCTGACAGCTCGCCTGGGAAAACTTCTCAGAACTCTCTCTCTCAAACAACAGACACTAAGGCTGGTTCCCTGACCTGACTACTAAACTCTCAGCAAGAGCTAGAAACCCTCTGACAACCTCTCCTGAGAACTCTACGAGCCTGTAGGGCTGACATCAAACCGCTAGGCATCCCTACTCAGTCCCCTCCAAGGACAACCTCTGATCCATCCTAACCTCTGAACTCTCCTACCTTGTCTCTGCAGACTCAGATAGTACCTCGAGTAGCTAGCCAATCCACCACTAGAATGACATCACACAGTCAAATCTAGAACCACTAGGTCAGCTGGAAGGCATCTACTCATAACAAACCCTGAACTGAACCGGCAGACTGACTCTGCCATAGATGGATCACACTCGAGTCCACTGACCCAAAGAGAACACTCTAAGCCCAGAAGTCATCAAACCCACCCTCACTACGGCTCATTACACAACAAGGAAAGAGAAACACTAGGGTTCACAAAAACATACGCATTAGAACACTCAAAAGTGAGCATACCTGGCACCACTGTGTTCGATGTGTCTGCCTCTTGTTGAGCCTGAGTGAAGATCCGAGCCGGAGCTGACGAACCTTCTCCACGGGAACCCTCAGAAGGAAAGGCTAACCCTCTTCCTCTGCCTCGACCTCTGCCCTGAGACACTGCTGGAGCTGCTGGCTGAGCCTCTCTACCTGCAGCTAACCGCTGAGACTGTGCTACTCGGGGCGCAGTAGGACACTCACGTGCTATGTGTCCTTCCTGCCCGCATTTGAAACAAGCTGTAGTCCCATAATGGCAGGCTCCCTTGTGTGGCCTTCCACACCTCATACATCTTGCACTGCCTAAGCCAGAGCTTGAACCAGCACCACAACCCAGACTAGTCTTCAACTTCTTCCACAACTTGCTCTTCTTTGACCTTCTCAGGCCGCTATTCCCTTTCCCAGTGGTTTTCCCCCACTTCACTCCTCTCGAAGTCGCTGTACTCCGAGTGGAGGGATCATAATCTCCTGACCCTGAGATTCTGGAATCCTTGGTTTGAGCGTCTTCTTGAGCCTCTCCTATGCCTTCTTCCAGCATAATCACATCCAGACCTCTATCTCTCCTCTGCACATCCATTGCTACTTCCCTCCTGTCTACAGACATTCTCCTTAGATCCATTCCTTCTCTGCTTTCATCAAAAGACCTTCCAGGGCCCTTTGATATTTTCCATTTGCCGACTCCACTCGACTGCGCTCTTGGCAGAGCAGGGGGAAAGGTGTCCATACCTTCCCTCTCAGACGGAACTCCAGTCGATTCCACAGATCGACGAGCACCTCTCATCCTAGCTCCTCTAAAGAACAACACACAAACATACAAGCATTAGCAATCATACGGTTCATATGGAAACACATGAACCTACACACATACCAAGCATAACATTAATGCACATGCATAAAATCATGGCATTTCACATCATCATACAAGACAAGACATCCTATCCCAGTGGACATGATCTTGCCTATTGTGCTTGCCCTCCTATAACCTCTTTCCGATGTGGGATACCATGGATCCCCTGAGCATCCTTGCTCAGCACACCTTACTCACGAGGCCCAAAGCACTGATACCAATCTGTAACAGCCCGGAAACCGATACCCCTCTGTAACGGCCCGAACCGCTACCGGCGCTAGGATTCAGATCGGCTTAAGGCCGCCGGGACCCGTAGCAAGCCTGACATACATCCTATCACCTGGTAAAAAAGAAATATAAAAACTGAAAACAACCTTCCTACTACTTACCAAGCTTGACCTGCATGCACTACGTCTGTAAACATAGAACCCACTCTCATAGGGTCAGTATAGCACAAGTCAGCCTTGGTTCAACACATTTCTCATTAAGAAACATAAAACAGGCAATAAAGATCATGCATCACAAGGGATTAACCATACACTAGGGCAAAGCATAACTCTATCCATTACATACTAATCCTTTAAGTTACATCATGTCCACGACTCTATTACATACTCTTCATACTCAACACTCTGCTGACTCTGACTTCCCATAGCTAACTCTGGCCCTGCAAAACTGGGGTTAGGGGAGAGGGGTGAGCTAAAAAGCCCAGTGAGTAGAAACAATGAAAACATTTCATTAATAACATGCTTTCATGAAATGCGCCACAGCACAAACATTTCACATCTCGGATTGGACATGACCTCAAAACTCCCTCTGTCGGTGCCCGGCCCCCAAAGGAGCTCACACAGGTCACTACATGTCCTAGTGCCTGGCCCCTCCTATGGAGCTCACATAGGTCTTATCTAGACATAACAGATCGTGGGCTATTGAGATCGCCTTGGTCCATCCACATCATCAAGAAAGAATGCAATGCATCATTCTCGTGATACTAGTGCAAGCAACCTATTACAGATACTCATGATGCATGAAACATGCTCAAAGCATTTCATTTCTCAATTTAAAACATTAAGTGTAGTTCCACTCACTTCTGGTAGACGCTGGACTGACTCTACAACAGCTAACACTGACGGCCTCCTCGGTCCCTCGGGTCCGAACCTACACAGGTGGACTCGAATGAGGTGCCAAACACACTCTAAACAACTCATAACCAACGCACAAACAACTCTCCAAAAACCCCCTAAAACATTCTTAAGCATGCAGGGAAAACAAGCAAAGAAAAGCTAGACAGGGCATCTTCGCGCGTCACCTTCGGCGGTCGAACCCTCTCTCCAGAGACGAAACTCGGGTACTTTCGGCAGCACCTTCGGCAGCCGAAAGGCCCTCTCCAGAGACGAAAGTCAGGCACTTTCGGCGGCCGAACCTTCCTTTGGCGGCCGAAAGTCTGCTTTTAAGCCAAAACTCAACTTTCGGGGGCAAGGTTAGGCGGCCATCACAGCCTTCCTAAGGGGTTCTGATAGAGCATATTTTAGTCCATATTTTCATGATCTTATTGATGTTTATTTGCACCTATGCTATCTAATTTTGTGGTTTTAATCATGTTTTGCAAATATTAGGTGTGAAGAAACAATTTGAAGAAAATGCTCTTAAAAGTGCCAAAGAGTGCCAAAAAAACAGCCACTTTCGGAAGCACCTTCGGAAGCACTTTCGGAAGCACTTTCGGAAGCCGAAAGTCACCCACTTTCGGGGGCACTTTCGGCGGCCTAAAGTCAAGTCCAGAGACGAAAGTCACCCACCTTCGGGGGCACCTTCGGCCGCCGAACCTTGCGTCCAGAGCCGAAAGTCCAGCCTCCGAAACTCATTTTAGGCAGCCGAAAATGCCTCTCAATGCACACTTTCCTTATTCAAGAAGCCATATCTCAAGTTGCCATATTTGAGGAGCCAAACAAGGGAAGTATTTTGAGATCCAAATCTTCAAGATTCACATTCAAATATTGAATTTCAAGATCAAAGCTTATTAAGAAAGCCAAATCCAAAGATCACATGTTTCCCACTTAGTATCATGCACATTCAAAATTCAAAAGGAGGCTCCACCTTCCTTATTAGTGCATGGGCAGCCTCTTAACTCTTTAGGCAACATCTTGAAGACCTTGGGCAGCAATTAAAAAGACCAAAGAGCCCCCACTTGCCTCCCAACATATGCATCTCGTTTTTGCCTTCACCCATGCACAAAGAAGGCACATATGGGACCAATGGCACTTTGGACAGCCTCTAAAAGACTCATGGACTGCTACCAAACCCTAAGGAGCCTCTCAAGATCTATTTAAAGGCTTCAAGAAGACAAGGAGAGGCAGATTTTGAATCTCCCAACCTCTCCAAGATTTGGTTCCACCACTTCTCCAAGAAATCGGCAAGGCCTCTCTAAGGCTCTCTCCACCTTAGTTCTTCACTTTTCTTCTTCTTTTCTTTTATTTTCTGTTTTGGTTCAGCCATGAGTGGCTGAAACCCTCTTTCTAGTTGAAGTTTGGTTGAAACTAAGGTTGTTTAAAAGGTTGTGAGATCTGAACATAAAGTGTTTGCTTTTGGTTTATTCAATATTCATGCAATTGTGTTTAATTCTAAAGATTGCTTTGTTGTTTTGATCAAATTGGCCACTTGATTCTTGATTGCAAAGTTAATTGATTGTTGATTAGGATATTTGTTAGTCCGTAATTGCTGGAAATATTCTGTCCATAGAACACTTGGTGTAAAAACCCAAGGAATTGTATGATCTAGCAACATCTCATGCGTTTGAGTAGCTAGGGTTTGGATCTTTCTTGTTCTTCATGCAATTGGCAATTGTTTTGATGCCTTTGGCCCAAGGACGTTTCTTGGCAATTTGTTGATTAGTAATTGGTTAGAGGACGTTCCCTAATCAATTTGTTCATAAGGAAAGACATGGTGGTGAGAAGCGTCTTCCACCCCCATAACCAACCTATTGAATCAATTAAGATAACCATGTTTCAATGATCAACCCAAACAACCAAAGTGGATCCATATCTTCAACTAGACTTTTCTCATATTGATTTCTTGTTTTATTTTAATTACTTGCTGTTTTAATTGCTTTCAATAGTTATTAGACAAATCAATCTCAAACCCCCCCTTTTTTTACTTTCCTTGCACTTGTTTCTATTTCTCTTTGATTACTTGCTTTCACTTGTACTTTCAATTAGTTCTATTGGTCTTGATTGAGATAAATAAACAGGTAATCAATTCTCTGTGGATACGATCCTTCACCACTATCTGCAGTTGTAAATTGTAGGTAACCAAGAAGGTTATTTTTGACCGGTTTCGACAAACGCACCTGTCAGGTTCGGCGGCCGAATCCTTGCTTCGGCGGCCGAACCTGAGTTCATCCAGAACTCAGCTTCATGCACAAACAAGCCACTCAAACCTTCCAAACACCCAAAACATGCAAACCACACTCCCACAACCTGCATATACTCAAGTATAGGCACAAAGGGGTCCAAAACTAACTTACAACCCCAACAAACAACACATCTAAACACATAAGCATGCTTTGACCACAAATCAACCAAAACCCCACTTTACCCTACACATGCATCTCTACCCATAAACCTCCATAAAACTCACTTAAAACTTCATAAAAGCGAAGGATCTACACTTACCTCTTGAAGCACAAGAGTTGGTGTGTAACGACCCCAAAATGGACCGTCACCGGCGCTAGGATTCAGGTCGGCTTAAGGCCGCCAGAACCCGTAGCAAGCCTGCTATACTCTCTGTGAACCTGTAAAACTCATACATGATCATACATTTTCTGTGAAAAAATAAAAACTCTTTTCGCTGTACCAAGGCTTAACCTGTGCATGCACTATCTCTGTACTCTGTACTCTGTACTCTGTACTCTGTCCCCCTGACTAGAGCTTGCTCTAGATGGGTTAACTCATACCTGGTAAACCTGGTTTTTCACATACTCTGTAAAACATATACATATACAGATCATGTACATAACAACAGATTTACAACACAAGTTACTAAGTCAAGCACATCTGTAACTGAAATCACAACTAGTACATCTCTTTAATATTACATGTCCACTCTACACTATTACATTTCTCTTTACTCTTTCTATGCTTTGCTGACTTGCCCTGTACACTGTACCCTGAACCTGCAAAACTGGGGTTAAGGGAGTGGGATGAGCTCTATAGCCCAGTGAGTAGAACAGTAAAACAATTCATTAAAATATGATCTCATGGAATGCACCATATCACAAACAAACCACATCAAAGGTAAACCTGTCACCACATAGTCCCAGTAACTCTGTGCCAGGGCGTAGAATCGAGCACCTGGTCTTCCTGTCATATATGTATATGTGTATATAACACCTCTGTACTTACCATTGCCAGGGCGTAGTCAAAGGCTCCTGGTCTTTACTATACCTGCCAGGGCGTAGTCAAAGGCTCATGGACTTCCTGTCTGAGACTATTGGATCATTCAGCATTCACCCACATCAACAATAACTATGCAATGCAACATATTCGTGGATACTAATGCAATCAACCTATTGCATAATCATGATGCATGAGATATGCTAAAACATTCCATTGTGCAATTCAAAGAGTTAAGTTTAGTTCCACTCACCTCTGGCTATCTGGACTGACTGACTCTGCAGGCTCTGAAAACTCTGGAGCAGAACTCACTGCTGCTCTCTCTGGTTCCTCTGGTCTGTATAGGTACAGATAAACTCAAATGAGGGACCAAACTAACTTATGAACAACTCTATTAAACTCCCCCAAGAATCCCCTTAAACTCACTCTAACATCCATGCAAAGCATGCAAAAGAAAGCTGGACAGAACACTTTCGGCGGCAGGTTCGGCGGCCGAAAGTCCTCTCCAGAGACGAAACTCAAGCACCTTCGGCGGCCGAACTTTCACTTTCGGCTGCCGAACCCTTTCGGGGGCTAGTTTCGGGGGCCAAAAGGCACTCCAGAGACGAAAGTCTCTAACCTTCGGCGGCACCTTCGGCGGCCGAATCCCCCAAACAGAGCCGAAAGTCCAAAGGCTCGGGGGCAAGCTTGGGCAGCCGAAGCCACCTCCTCACATCGCCTCAGGGGTTCGGCGGCCGAATGTACCTTCGGCGGCCGAACCTGAGTTCATCAGCAGGGCAGAAACGTGCCCTGCCTCTCGCCAAAAGCACAAAACCCTCTCCAACTCAAACACCTCACTTCCTCCACTTGCATACACTCATGTATATGCTCAAAGGGGTCAAAAACTACCTAAAAACCCCAAACACACAACACAAACAACACAGAAACAAGCTATACACATAAAATCATCAAAAACTCTCAAAGAACCCTATTCATGCAACTCTCTCCATCAAACCCCATAAAACCTTCAGAAAACATAAAAACAAGCTCAGGATCTTCACTTACCTCTTGAAAACAAGTAGATGAAGGATCCTAACGTGGAGTTTTGGAGCAACTTGCCTTCAACCTCTCCAAACTTCACAACTCTGAGTTTTTAGCTTAAAACCTTCAAATAAGCATGAAAACTAATCAAATCTTTGCATGATTTAATGAAAACATGAAAGAATACTCACAAAGGACAGAGTTTCACCTCAGAAGACAAAAGAAACGGTGTTCTCACCGCTTCAACCGACTGAGGGCCATTTATAGGTGGCTGGCCAGACCACCTTCGGCGGCCACACGTGAAATCGAAAGCCATGCATGTTCGGCGGCCGAACCTCAACTTCGGCGGCCGAACCTGGCTTTTCTGCCTTGGTTCATTTCACTCAAAAACTCATTTCCTTATGCATAAAACTTAATGAACAGATCAAAACATTTAAGAAAAACATAAATCAAACCCTTCTAGAGACTTTCGACATCCTGGACTCCACCGGAAAGTAGAATTCCGATGCCGGACTCTAGCCGGGTATTACATTCTCCCCCCCTTAAGAACATTCGTCCTCGAATGTTCCTAAAACAAACAAGTAACACATAAAAAAGAGGAAACTAACCTCAAAACAAATATGGATACTGCTGGAGCATAGACTCCCGCGTTTCCCAGGTACACTCTTCTAGATTATGGTGGTTCCACAGAACTTTCACCATCGGAATCTCCTTGTTCCTTAGCTGTCTGACCTGTGTGTCCAAAATCCACACTGGCTGCTCTATATAGGTGAGATCTGTAAGAATCTCCACCTCAGGCTCACTCAGAACCTGATTCGGATCTGACACAAACTGCCGTAGCATAGAAACATGAAATACCGGGTGAATTCTCTCCATAGAAGCAGGTAAATCCAACTTATACGACACATTTTCGATCCTCTGCAACACCTCAAAGGGTTCAATGTACCGTGGATCTAATTTACCCTTCTTTCCAAAACGAACCACTCCTTTCATAGGAGACACTTTTAGCAATACCCAATTACCCTCCTGGAACTCTAACTGCTTTCTGCGAACATCTGCATAACTTTTCTGTCTGCTCTGCGCTGTTCTGATTCTCTCTCTGATTACGGGCACCACTCTACTGGTAATTTCTACTAACTCTGGCCCTGCAAGAGCCTTCTCTCCTATCTCTTCCCAGCAAATAGGGAATCTGCACTTCCTTCCATATAAAGCTTCATAAGGAGCCATCCCTATGCTAGCATGATGGCTGTTATTGTAGGCAAACTCCACCAAAGGTAGATGCTGCCTCCAAGAACCACCAAAGTCTAACACACACAGTCGAAGCATATCCTCTATGGTCTGGATGGTCCTCTCTGACTGTCCATCAGTCTGTGGGTGGAAAGCAGTGCTAAACTCTAATCTCGTGCTCATCGCACTCTGCAGACTTCGCCAAAATCGGGAGGTAAACTGAGGTCCTCTGTCTGAAACTATAGACACTGGAACTCCATGTAATCTCACTATCTCATCCAGATAGACCTGTGCCAACTTATCCACAGAATAGTTACTCCGAACTGGAAGAAAATGAGCAGATTTCGTGAGTCTGTCCACAATCACCCATATAGAGTCTATCCTGTTGGACGTAGCTGGTAAACCCACTACAAAATCCATGGCTATGTTCTCCCATTTCCACTCTGGAATCGGTAATGGGTTAAGCATTCCGGCTGGTTTCTGATGCTCTAATTTCACCCTTTGGCAAACCTCACAGGCTGTCACAAACTGCGCCACTTCTTTCTTCATGGCTGGCCACCAATACACTCTTTTCAGATCTTGATACATCTTGGTGGCTCCTAGGTGAACACTATATCTCGCATTATGAGCTTCCCTCATAATGTCTGCCTTCACACTGCTCTTATCTGGTACACAAAGTCGACTCCCATAGCGGAGGATCCCTTTGCTGTCAAATCGGAACTCTGCACTGTTGCCTGACTGAACAGTCCTGGCAATTTTCATCAACTCAGGGTCCTCATGCTGTCTCTGAGCTATCTGCTCCAGAAACACAGGTGTCACTCTCATCTGTGCGATCAATGCACCTGTACTAGACACCTGTAGCTGTACTCCCTCTTCTAAGAGCTTGTAAAGCTCCATCACAACTGGTCTCCGCTCTGCTGCTATATGGGATAAACTGCCTAGTGACTTCCGGCTGAGGGCGTCTGCCACAACATTCGCCTTACCCGGATGATACTGGATCTTACAATCATAATCACTGAGCAATTCAACCCATCTTCGCTGCCTCAAATTCAGCTCTCTCTGACTCAAGATGTAATGTAAACTCTTGTGATCAGTGAAGATCTCGCATTTAACCCCATAGAGGTAATGCCGCCACATCTTAAGTGCAAAGATAACTGCTGCCATCTCTAGGTCATGGGTAGGGTAATTCAACTCGTGCTTCTTCAACTGTCTCGAAGCATAAGCTATCACCCTATCACTCTGCATCAATACACAGCCCAATCCCACTCGAGATGCATCACAGAACACTGTAAAATCCTCATTACTCACAGGCAGAGCTAGCACTGGTGCTGTGGTCAATCTCCGCTTGAGCTCCTCAAAGCTCTCTTCGCACTGGTCTGACCAGATAAACTTCTGGTTCTTCTGAGTCAGTTTGGTCATCGGAGCTGCTATCTTGGAGAAGTTCTGAACGAACCTCCTGTAGTAATCTGCCAGTCCCAGAAAGCTTTTAATCTCAGTCACTGTAGTGGGTCTGGGCCAGTTAGCTACAGCCTCTATCTTCTTGGGGTCTACTTCAATACCCTCTGCTGATACCACATGTCCCAAGAAGGAAATGCTCCTCAACCAAAACTCACACTTTGAGAACTTGGCATAAAAACCATACTCTCTCAGTGTCTGCAGAACTATCCTCAGATGCTGGGCATGCTCCTCTGCATCTCTAGAATACACTAAAATATCATCGATGAAAACAATGACAAAGTGATCCAGAAACTCACTGAAAACTCTGTTCATGAGATCCATGAATGCTGCAGGGGCGTTAGTCAACCCAAACGGCATCACTAAGAACTCATAATGCCCATATCTGGTCCTGAAAGCTGTCTTAGGCACATCTACCTCTCTGACTCTCAACTGATGATACCCGGATGTCAGATCTATTTTCGAGAAACAACCTGCTCCAGCTAGCTGGTCAAATAGATCATCAATCCTAGGTAGAGGATACCTATTCTTGGTAGTGACCTTGTTCAACTGTCTGTAGTCGATACAAAGTCTGAGGGATCCATCCTTCTTTCTGACAAAGAGCACTGGAGCACCCCAAGGTGAGGTACTAGGGCGGATGAAACCCTTATCTACTAAGTCCTGCAACTGCTCTTTTAACTCTTTTAACTCTGCTGGCGCCATCCTGTAGGGAGGAATAGAGATAGGTCTGGTACCTGGCAGCAATTCAATTTCAAACCCTATCTCCCTATCAGGTGGGAGTCCTGGTAAATCGTCTGGGAACACATCGAGAAACTCTCGGACTACTGGTACTGCGGCTGGTTCCCTAACCTGACTGTCTAGCTCTCTCACATGAGCTAGAAACCCCTGACAACCCCTCCTCAGCAAACGATGAGCCTGAAGGGCTGAAATCATACCTCTGGGTGTACCTCTCCTGTCTCCTCTAAAGACACACTCTGACCCATCCTGGTCTCTGAGACTCACTATCTTCTCTCTACAGTCTAAAGTAGCACTATATGCAGATAGCCAATCCATCCCTAGAATGACATCAAAATCTGTCAAGTCTAGAACTACAAGGTCAGCTGGAAGGCATCTACCCTCTATGAACACTGGACTGAAACGACAGACTGACACTGCCACTGATGGGTCACATTTAGGTCCACTGACCCAGAGAGGATACTCTAACTCAGAACTGATCAAACCCAATCTCTCTATGGCTCTCGACGCAATAAAGGAATGAGAAGCACCGGGGTCCATCAAAGCATACACATCTGAACACCCAATGATGAGATTACCTGACACCACTGTGTTCGACGTGTTCGCCTCCTCCTGTGTCATAGTGAAAATCCGTGCTGGGGCTACCGGATTTCCACCTCGGGAACCTGCTGCTGAAGTAGAGGCTGCCCCTCTCCCTCTACCTCTGCCACTACTCTGAGGCATGACTGGAGCTGCTGGCCGAACAACTGGCTGTACCACACTACCTGAACTCATCTGCTGGGATGGTGCAAAAGTCATATGAGGACAATCCCGAGCAATATGCCCTTCCTGTCCACATTTAAAACAAGCTGTAGATCCCAACCGACAAACTCCTCCATGTGGTTTTCCGCATCTTCTGCAGACTGGAGCTGTGCCAGAGCTTGAGCCACTACCTATTCCCAGACTTGACTTCACTTTACTCCAGAACTTACTCTTTGTTCCTTTCGCTCTATCCCATCTTTTGCTACCTGAAGTGGGGGCTTTAGAACCCGAAGCCTGTGCCTTTGACTGTTTCTGAATATTGGCACTAGCTTCCATTTTCCTGGCTGCGTCCACTATGGTGTGGAAACTCTCCTTTTCTGCTGGAAGAATTAAGGAAGAATACCTGGGATGCAATCTCATAGTATATCTCTTTGCCTTCTTTTGATCAGTATCATAGGCTTGACCCACATACTGAAGCAAATCCAGGAACTTATCTGTGAATTCATCAACACTCATCTCATCTGTCTGTCGCAACTGTTCAAACTCAATTACTTTCATCTCCCTAGAACTGTCAGGAAAAGCCCACCCTGCAAACTCATTGGCGAACTCTCCCCAAGACATACTGTTCATCCTGGGTTCCACATAGTTCTTAAACCATTATCTGGCTTTCTTGCATTTTAATGTGAAACCTACCATCTCAATGGCCCTACTATCATCAGCTCCCAACTCACTGGTTATCATCCTAACTGATCTGAGGTATTCAAATGGATCATCTCCCGTGTTGTATTTAGGAGCATCCAATTTCAAGTACTCCGTCATTTGCACTTTACCTCCAGATGAGCTAGGTTGATGTCTGTCCACAGCAGGGGCTACTGGTTCATTTGGTTCTGGGTATGCTGCACTTGGATGGGTAGGGGAAGATGGATACATAGGATATGGTGGATAGTAAGGAGGATAAGGCATATATGGCATGTAAGGAGGATATGGGACAAAACTAGAGTACTCCGACATACCTCCCATTGGATACTCTGGATAGCCAAACCCTGAGGTCTGAACGCCTCCCTGCGACTCTCCCATACCTTCCTCAAATCTGCCTATACCCATGCTGTCATCTCTAGACTGATCAATCTCCATAGCCTCCCTCCTTTCCTCTGATCTTCCTCCCCTAGCTGTACCTCTTCTGCTCTCGTCTACAGACCTTCTAGGGTCTATTGACGTACCTTCCCTGCTAGATCTCTGAGACCTTGCCCTCGGCAATGCAGGAGGACGAGCAGCTGGTCTTTCACTCTCTGGTGGGACTCCAGTCAATCGAGCTGATCGACGAGTTCCTCTCATCTTTACTCTCTGGAAAACAACACATAACATAACACTTTAGCATATAACATCACATATCCGTAATACACATGCAAAACTCATGGCATAAAACAGATAGGACTCAACACCCTATCCTAGTGGACATGATTTCCTATTGTGCTTGACCACTTCTAACCTCTATGAGCCCGACACTGTCTCTATCGGTCCGATCATGTGAACCTAGGGCTCTGATACCAATCTGTAACGACCCCAAAATGGACCGTCACCGGCGCTAGGATTCAGGTCGGCTTAAGGCCGCCAGAACCCGTAGCAAGCCTGCTATACTCTCTGTGAACCTGTAAAACTCATACATGATCATACATTTTCTGTGAAAAAATAAAAACTCTTTTCGCTGTACCAAGGCTTAACCTGTGCATGCACTATCTCTGTACTCTGTCCCCCTGACTAGAGCTTGCTCTAGATGGGTTAACTCATACCTGGTAAGCCTGGTTTTTCACATACTCTGTAAAACATATACATATACAGATCATGTACATAACAACAGATTTACAACACAAGTTACTAAGTCAAGCACATCTGTAACTGAAACCACAACTAGTACACCTCTTTAATATTACATGTCCACTCTACACTATTACATTTCTCTTTACTCTTTCTATGCTTTGCTGACTTGCCCTGTACACTGTACCCTGAACCTGCAAAACTGGGGTTAAGGGAGTGGGATGAGCTCTATAGCCCAGTGAGTAGAACAGTAAAACAATTCATTAAAATATGATCTCATGGAATGCACCATATCACAAACAAACCACATCAAAGGTAAACCTGTCACCACATAGTCCCAGTAACTCTGTGCCAGGGCGTAGAATCGAGCACCTGGTCTTCCTGTCATATATGTATATGTGTATATAACACCTCTGTACTTACCATTGCCAGGGCGTAGTCAAAGGCTCCTGGTCTTTACTATAACTGCCAGGGCGTAGTCAAAGGCTCCTGGTCTTTACTATACCTGCCAGGGCGTAGTCAAAGGCTCATGGACTTCCTGTCTGAGACTATTGGATCATTCAGCATTCACCCACATCAACAATAACTATGCAATGCAACATATTCGTGGATACTAATGCAATCAACCTATTGCATAATCATGATGCATGAGATATGCTAAAACATTCCATTGTGCAATTCAAAGAGTTAAGTTTAGTTCCACTCACCTCTGGCTATCTGGACTGACTGACTCTGCAGGCTCTGAAAACTCTGGAGCAGAACTCACTGCTGCTCTCTCTGGTTCTTCTGGTCTGTATAGGTACAGATAAACTCAAATGAGGGACCAAACTAACTTATGAACAACTCTATTAAACTCCCCCAAGAATCCCCTTAAACTCACTCTAACATCCATGCAAAGCATGCAAAAGAAAGCTGGACAGAACACTTTCGGCGGCAGGTTCGGCGGCCGAAAGTCCTCTTCAGAGACGAAACTCAAGCACCTTCGGCGGCCGAACTTTCTCCTTCGGCGGCCGAACTTTCACTTTCGGCTGCCGAACCCTTTCGGGGGCTAGTTTCGGGGGCCAAAAGGCACTCCAGAGACGAAAGTCTCTAACCTTCGGCGGCCGAATCCCCCAAACAGAGCCGAAAGTCCAAAGGCTCGGGGGCAAGCTTGGGTAGCAGAAGCCACCCCCTCACATCGCCTCAGGGGTTCGGCGGCCGAATGTACCTTCGGCGGCTGAACCTGAGTTCATCAGCAGGGCAGAAACGTGCCCTGCCTCTCGCCAAAAGCACAAAACCCTCTCCAACTCAAACACCTCACTTCCTCCACTTGCATACACTCATGTATATGCTCAAAGGGGTCAAAAACTACCTAAAAACCCCAAACACAAAACAAACAACACAGAAACAAGCTGTACACATAAAATCATCAAAAACTCTCAAAGAACCCTATTCATGCAACTCTCTCCATCAAACCCCATAAAACCTTCAGAAAACATAAAAACAAGCTCAGGATCTTCACTTACCTCTTGAAAACAAGTAGATGAAGGATCCTAACGTGGAGTTTTGGAGCAACTTGCCTTCAACCTCTCCAAACTTCACAACTTTGAGTTTTTAGCTTAAAACCTTCAAATAAGCATGAAAACTAATCAAATCTTTGCATGATTTAATGAAAACATGAAAGAATACTCACAAAGGACAGAGTTTCACCTCAGAAGACAAAAGAAACTGTGTTCTCACCGCTTCAACCGACTGAGGGCCATTTATAGGTGGTTGGCCAGACCACCTTCGGCGGCCACACGTGAAACCGAAAGCCATGCATGTTCGGCGGCCGAACCTCAACTTCGGCGGCCGAACCTGGCTTTTCTGCCTTGGTTCATTTCACTCAAAAACTCATTTCCTTATGCATAAAACTTAATGAACAGATCAAAACATTTAAGAAAAACATAAATCAAACCCTTCTAGAGACTTCCGACATCCCGGACTCCACCGGAAAGTAGAATTCCGATGCCGGACTCTAGCCGGATATTACATGGTGTGACCCCAAACGTGAAGATAGGGAGATCCAAGCTCCACAAGTCTCCAAGCTTCAAACTTTTGCTCAAAGCTCCCAACTCTTCAAAACAAGGAGAAAACTCATGAAAACCTTGAAAGATTTGAAGAAACATCATGAAAACACCCCAAGGAGAGCATAAACCTACCCTTGCACGAAAAGAGAGTGAAACACACTCCATTTCCGGTCAACGGGGCTTTTATAGGTGGCCAACCACCTCTCCTTCGGCGGCCTAAGCTGCATGCAAAACCATGCAACGTTCGGCAGCCGAACTTCACCTTCGGCGGGCGAAACCACGCAATGTTCGGCGGCCGAACTTATCCTTCGGCGGCCGAACCTGCAATTGTCCCCCTTGGTCTTTTGCCTTTCAAAACCCAACTCCTTTGCAGTCAAAACCATAAAACACGTAAAAAAACACTTTGAAAACCTTTCTCTTACCCTTCAAAGAACCTCCGACATCCTCGAATTCCAGCTTCCAACGGAATTTCCGCCGGAAAGTTAGAATTCCAATGCCGGCGTCTAGCCGGGTATTACAGCTGGCCTCTACGGTCTCTCAGGTCTAATCCTACACTGATGGACTCAAATGAGGGACAAAACATAACTCTAACAAGACTCTAAACAACTCCCCAAAATCCCCCTAAAACATCACAAAACATGCACATAAAACAAGCAAAGGAAGGCTGGGCAAAGGAATTTCGGCCACAGGTTCGGTGGCCGAAGATCCTCCACAGATCTGAAAGTCAGGCACTTTCGGGGGCAGGTTCGGCGGTCAAAACCTCAACACAGATCCGAAAAGTCATGCTTTTGAGGGCAGTTTAGGCGGCCAAAAGGCTGCCTCCCATGCAGGTTCGACGACCGAACCTTGCTTCGGCGGCCGAACCTGGGTTCTCCAGCAAGGCAGAACCCGAAACTGCCCTAAACACTCTATAACGACCCGAAAACCGGACCGTTACCGGCGCTAGGATCTAGATTGACTTAAGGTCGCCGGGACCCGTAGCAAGCCTACTATGCATCCTGTAACGACCCGAAAACCGGACCGCCACCGGCACTAGGATCTAGATCGGCTTAAGGCCGTCAGGACCCGTAGCAAGCCTGCTATGCATCCTGTGCAGCTGGTATAATCCCAAACATGATCAAACATTTCCATATAACATTTAAAACTTTACCTTTACCAAGCTTGACCTGTGTATGCACTACGACTGAACTCATAGAACCCCTAGGGTCAGCATACCCTATGTCAAACTCGGTCCAACACATATATCAACAAAACATAAAACTCATGTACAAAGGGATTATCCAACTCGGGCCAAGCACAATACTATAACTCTGAACACATTACATAATATCATTTTACAATACAACTCTTTTACATCATTACATAACCTTACATTACATCATGTCCACTACTATTCTATTACACATCATAACCATAGCCATATCCTGATGACTTCCTGAACTATCTCTGACCCTGCAAACCTGGGGTTAGGGGAGAGGGGTGAGCTATAAAGCCCAGTGAGCAGAACGATAATAAAAATTATTTGAACATATGCTTTCATGAAATGCATCACATCACAAACATATCACATCAAGGATGAACTTGTCACCAATAGCCCTCCACAAATCGTAACATGTCCAACTGTGCCAGGGGCGATAAGGCCACGCTTGGTCTTTTCTTACATAACTCATATCATAACATGTCCAACTATGCCAGGGGCGATAAGGCCACGCCTGGTCTTTTCTTACATAACTCATATTATAACATGTCCAACTATGCCAGGGGCGATTAGGCCACACCTGGTCTTTCCATCTCATGTCATACCATGTCATATCATATCATTTCATATCGTACTGAGGGCTAGAGGATCATTCAATAGTCATCCACATCATCATCATCGTATTATGCAATGCATCAACCTATTACATAACATGGTATTCGTGATGCATGAACATGCTTAAATCATTTGGTTTAAATTTAACAAAAACATAAGGTTCAGTTCTACTCACCTCTGACTAGCTCTGGGCTAACTCTGAAGCAGCTAATACTGCTGACCACCTCGGTTCCTCAGGTTCGATCCTACACAGGTGGACTCAAATGAGGGACCAAACAACTCTAACATAACATTAAACATCTCCCAAAAAACCCCTCTAAAACACCTCAAAACATGCATGCAAAACAGGCAAAGGAAGGCTGGACAGGACACCTTCGGCGGCACATTCGGCGGCCGAAAGCTCCCACAGATCTGAAAGTCAGGCACTTTCGGAGGCAGGTTCGGCGGCCGAATGTCTCCTCCAGAGACGAAAGTCAGGCACTTTCGGCGGCACCTTCGGCGGCCGAAAGTCCCTTCCAGAGCCGAAAGTCCATTTTCGGGGGCAAGGTTTGGCGGCCAAAGATTGCTTCCACAAGCAGGTTCGAAAGCCGAAACCACTTTCGGCGGCCGAACCTGGGTTCCCCAGCAAGGCAGGACCCGTTTTCGCCTCATGCAATCTGCCTCCAAAACCTCCCACACTCACATCCAACGCTTCCAAAACATGCACAACTCATACAACAAGCATATAGGGGTCTCAAACTAGCCTAAACCCCCAACAAACATCACATAAACATGCATTAACATACTTTTATCATAAAGGGTATCAAAACCCTTAAAACTTACTTAAAAAATCACAAAAGATAAAGATCTATACTTACCTCTTGAAGATCGAGGGTTGGTGCGACCCAAGCTTGAAGGTATGGAGAATCCAAGCTCCAAAGTCTCCAAGCTCCAAAACTTGAACTTTAAGCTCGAAACTTTAAAACCCAAACTAAAACTCATAAAAAAAAATGAAGGATTTGAAGAAATAACTAGAAATGAACCAAAGGAGGACATGAACACACCTGAGCTCGAGAATGGGGAGAAAACTCGCCCATTTTCTGTCCGAGGGCCTTTTATAGGTGGCCTGCTGAACCACCTTCAGCAGCCTAACGTGCCTCCTAAACTCATGCATGTTCGGCGGCCGAACCTGGTTTCTGCCCTCAACGCTTTCGGAAGCCTAAAGCACTCCCGAAACGGCCCTATGTTCGGCGGCCGAACTTGAGATTCGGCGGCCGAACCTGGCTAATGCCTCCTTGGTCTTTTCTTTTCAAAATTCAATTTTTTTTGCATTAGAACTATAAAATCATGTGAAAATATTTTAGAAACACATTTTACCCCTCTAGAAGACTGACATCTTCAGAATTCCAGATTCCAACGGAGATTCCGCCGGAAGGTAGGGATTCCGATGCCGGGATCTAGCCGGGTATTACATTCTTCCCCCTTAAGAACATTCATCCCGAAATGTTCCTCAACTAGCGCATGCATACACATAACAGAAACACACATAAAAACACATAAACTCTAGCCTAAAAAGAAACACGGTACTACTGGAGTATGAACTTCCGGTCTCCCAGACGCACTTTTCATACTGAGGTGATTCCAAGGGACTTTCACCATCGGGATATCCTTGTTCCTCTACTTTCTGATCTGCGTGTCTATGATCCGTACTAACTGCTCAACATAGGTGAGATCCCCCGCGATCTCCAGAACCTCACTCGAATCTGACACGAACTCACATATCTTGGGAACATGGAAAACCGAATGGAGCTCTTCCATTGAAGTAGGTAAATTTAGCTTGTAGAATACATTCTCAATTCCTTGCAGGATTTCAGAGGGTCCGATATATCTTAGAGCTAATTTACCCTTCTTCCCATAACGGATCACCCTCTCTTTAGGGGACACCTCCAGCAATACCACAACCTTCTCTTGAACCTTAACAAACTTCTGTTGTGCACTCTGATAAAACCTTTCTCCCTTTTGGAACTCTACACACTTCCTGCGAACATCTACCTGACACTTCTGCTGACTCACAACAGTTCTGATTGTTCCCCTAACTACCGACCTTGTCTCTACGGTAATATAGGATAAACTGCTAAGCGACTTCCAGCTGAGGGCAGCTAACATCACATTTATCTCACCCGGAAGGTATTGAATCTTGAAATCATAGTCGCTAAATAGTTCTACCCATTACCTCTGCCTCAGATTCATCTCTTTTTTTACTCAAGATGTACCGCAAGCTCCTTTAATCCATAAAGATCTCATATCTTAACCCAAACGGGTATTGCCTCCACATCTCGAGTGCAAAGGCTACAACTGCTAGCTCTAGATCATGTGTAGGATAATTCAACTCATGCTTCTTCAACTGCCTGAAAACATAAGTAATTACCCTGCCACTTGCATTAACACACAATCTAGTCCCACCAGGGACGCATCACAGAACACTGTGAAATCCCTATTACTGGTGACAAAGCTACCACCAGTACTGACGTCACCTTCTCTTCAGTTCTTCACAACTCTTTTCACACTGATCAGACCACACAACTTCGGGTCCTTCTTGGTCAATCTGGTCATAGGAGCCGCAATCTTAGAGAAGTCCTGAATGAACCTCCCGTAGTAACCTGCCAAACCCAAGAAGCTTTTGGTCACTGTAGTGGGTATAGGCCAGTTAGCTATAGCTTCCACCTTCTTGGGGTCCACTTCGATTCCATTTTCTGATACAACATACCCCAAGAATAAAATAATCCTCGATCAGAACTCACACCTGAGGAATTTGGCATACAAGCCATGTTCTTTCAAGGTCTGCAACACTACCTGTAACTAATGGGCACTCTCCTCTGTGTTTCTGGAACTCACCACGGTATTGTCAATACCGAAGTGATCCAGAATCTCATAAAAAAACTTTGCTTATGAGATCCACGAATGCTGTAGGGGTATTTATTAGCCCGAACGGCATTACTAAGAACCCATAGTGCCCATATCTCCTCCTGTATGCTGTCTTCAGCTCATCTTCTACCCTCATTCTTAACTGATAGTACCTGGATCTCAGATCTATCTTGGAAGACAACCGGTTACTACTAGCTGGTCTAGAATGGATCGTCGATCCAAGGTAACAGATACTTACTCTTGGTAGTGACTTTGTCCAACGACTTGTAGTCGATACAAAGTCTTAAGGATTCATCCTTTATTCTCATTAACAACTCTAGAGCACTCCAAAATGAAGCACTCGATGGGATGAAACCCTTGTCTACCAACTCTTGCAACTACTCTTCCTACTTCTTTAACTCTGCAGGTGCCATCCTGTAGGGAGTGGTAAAGACGGGTCTGGCCCCCATCATTACTTCAAGTTCAAACTCCATCTCCCTAGCAGGTGGTAAACCTGGCAGCTCGTCTGGGAAAACATCCAAGGACTCTCTGACTGCGGGCACTGAAGCTGGTTTCCCCGATCTGACTGCTACGCTCCCTAACACAAACAAGAAACCCCTGACAACCTTTCCTAAACAGCTCATGAGCCTGCAGGGCTGATATCAAACTTCTAGGCATCACTACACTGTCTCCTCAAAAGACTACCTCTGATCCATCCTGATCTCTAAACATGACTACTCTGCCTCTGCTAACTAAGGCAGCACTATGAGCAGCTAGCCAATCCAACCCCAGAATGACATCAAACAGTCACTCTAGAACCACTAGGTCAGCTGGAAGGCGCCTACTCACAACATACTCTAAACTATACCGGCAGACTGACTCTGCCGCTGATGGATCACACTTGGGTCCATTGACCCAGAGAGGACACTCTATTCCCAGAAGCTATCAAACCCACTCTCACTACGGCTCTCAAAGCAATAAGGAAAGAGAAACATCAGGGTTCATAAAAGCAGACACATCAAAACATAAGGGAGTGAAAATTACCTGTCACCGCTGTAACGACCCGAAAATCAGACCGCTACCGGCGCTAGGATCCGGGTCGACTTAAGGCCACCGGGACCCGTAGCAAGCCAAACATACATCCTGGAAACCTGTTTAATCCCATACATGATCAAGAACATACATAAAAATTAAAACTTTTCTTTCATACATTCTATCATACCCCAAACTCAACTTGTGCATGCACTGAACATATACATAATCATCATCATAACCTGACCCCTCTATGGGATCTCATCAATGCCCCTAATGGGTGGCATAACATGTGTTGAGTTGGCTAACATAGTCATCAATAAACATAAGATCATGTAACAAAAAGGGATTACAACATCTATAGGGTCAAGCACAACTTCTAATCCTCAATATCATTATACATAACATAACTATTCAGTTATACATCATCTTACAATTTATCATGTCCACTTTCTAACTATTACAAACATAAGACTTTACTCTTCTTGACTTCTCTGTCTAGCCCGTACCTGCAATCCTGGGGGATTAGGGAAAAGGGGTGAGCTACTAGAGCCCAGTGAGCAGAATAATAGAAAACAACATTTAAATCTCATGCCATTATGTAATGCAACACATCACAACTAATCACATCTCGGATGGTATTGTCACCAATAGTCCTCTACATTTCCAAAGTGCCGGGACGTAGAATGGGTACAACCAATCTTTCTCTTAACATAGCACATCATACATACCAATGTGCCAGGGACGTAGAATGGGTACAACCTGGACTTTCTCTTACATAGTGCCAGGGACGTAGAATGGGTACAACCTGGACTTCCATACCATCTCATGCCGTAGCATCATCATACCATATGAGGACTAAAGGATCATTCAATGACCAATCCACATCAACATCATAAATGCAATGCAACATATTCGTGAATTCTAATGCAAACAACCTAATTCATCACATGGCATTCATGATGCATGAACATGCTCAACTGTATAATTCATTTGCTTTAAAACATAAAGGTTTATTCTACTCACCTCTGGCTGAAGCTCTACAGACAAAGACTGATGCAGCTAACTCACTGCTGGGGTCCTGGGTTCCTCGGGTCCGAACCTACACAGGTGGACTCAAATGAGGGACCAAATAACTAGCACATAACTCTAAAAACATCCCCCAAAAACCCCCTAAAACACCTCAAAACAATCATGCAAAAACATGCAAAGGAAGGCAGAACAGGGCAGGTTCGGCGGCACCTTCGGCAGCCGAAAGTCCCAGACAGAGACGAAAGTCTCTTTTCGGGGGCAACTTCGGCAGCCGAAAGGCCTGCCTCCCCAGCCATGTTCGGCGGCCGAAAGTTCCTTCGGCTGCCGAACCTGGTTTCTGCCAAAGGGCAGAAACTTGGCTCCTTTATGCACATTTGCCTCCCAAATCTTTCAACATGCATATAACTCATCCAAATCATGCAAATATACATACATTGGCTCCTAGGGGCTTCAAACTAACTTAAACCCCAACTACAACACACAATAACAACTCAAATCCAACATACATGCTCAAAAACGTAACATTAACTCAAAAACCTAACTATGAGCTAAACATGCATTCTACCCCATAGATCTTGCATAAAACTTACTTTAAACATGAAATGAGCTTAAGATCGGCTCTTACCTCTTGAAGATCAAGAGAGAGACGTCCTAAACTCGAAGGTGGGAGATTTTTGAGTTATTGAACCTCAAAGCTCCAAAACTTGCTTTAAACTCGAAAATCTTCAAAACAACGTAAAAACTTGTGAAAAACTTGAAAGATTTGAAGGAAATAACTCAAGGATGGTGAAGAATGGCGGAAGGACTCACCTTGGCCGAAAATGGGGAAAAAGCTCGCCCGTTTTCGGCTAAGGGACCCTTTTATAGTGGCTGGCCAGGCCACGTTCGGGGGCCGAAAGTGCCTCTGCATGCATGCCATGTTCGGCGGCCGAACTTGAGGTTCGGCGGCCGAACCTGGACTTTCCTCACTTATGCCTTCGGGGGCCTAAAGCACTCCCGAAGTGCATGCATGTTCGGCGGCCGAACTTTGAGTTTCGGCGGCCGAATCTGAGCTTCCTCCAAGGGTGTTTTTATTCAAAAACTCATTTCCTCTTTACTTAAAATCATCAAAAACATTAAAACATTTCATGAAAACATGGTTTTACCCTTCTAGAGGTCTCCGAAATCCGAGATTCCACCGGACAGTAGGAATTTCGATACCGGAGTCTAGCCGGGTATTACATTCTCCCCCCCTTAAGAACATTCATCCCCGAATGTTCCTCAACTAGCACATAGCATGGCATACACATAACATACATACAAAACACATAGAACTCACAAAGAACTAACCTTAGAAAAGATAAGGGTATTGCTGGAGCATGGACTCCCGTGTCTCCCAGGTGCACTCTTCCATATTGTGGTGGTTCCATAGGACTTTCACCATCGGGATTTCCTTGTTTCTTAGCTTTCTGATATGGGTGTCTATGATCCGCACTGGCTGCTCAACATAGGTGAGATCCTCTTGGATCTCCACATCAGGCTCACTAAGAACCTTGCCCGGATCTGACACCAATTTCCTCAACATTGAAACATAGAAAACCGGATGGATTCTTGCCATTGAAGCAGGCAAATCTAGCTTGTACGACACATTCCCAATCTTCTGCAAGATTTCAAAGGGTCCGATGTATCGTGGGCCTAGTTTACCTTTCTTCCTAAAGCGAACCACTCCTTTTATTGGAGACACTTTGAGCAATACCAGATCCCCCTCCTGAAACTCTACCTGTCTTCTGCGGATGTCTGCATAACTCTTCTGTCTGCTTGCAGCAGTCTTGATTCTCTCTCTGATTATGGGTACCACCCTGCTGGTGATTTCTACTAGTTCAGGCCCCGCCAAGGCCTTTTCTCCAACTTCCTCCCAGCAAACAGGTGATCTGCACTTCCTCCCATATAAAGCTTCATATGGAGCCATCCCGATGCTAGCATGATGGCTGTTATTGTAGGCAAACTCCACCAAAGGTAGATGCTGCCTCCAAGAACCGCCAAAGTCCAGCACACACATTCTAAGCATATCCTCGAGAGTCTGGATGGTCCTTTCTGACTGTCCGTCAGTCTGGGGGTGGAAGGCAGTGTTGAAATCCAACCTAGTACCCATGGCATTCTGCAGACTCCGCCAAAACCTGGAGGTGAACTGGGGCCCTCTATCTGACACTATCGAAACAGGAACCCCATGCAGCCTGACGATCTCATCCACATATACCTGCGCCAACTTGTCCACAGAGTAGCCACTCCTGACAGGAATGAAGTGAGCAGATTTGGTGAGTCTGTCCACAATCACCAATATGGAGTCCAATCTGTTGGACGCCGCCGGTAACCCCACTACGAAGTCCATAGCTATATTCTCCCATTTCCACTCTAGAATAGGTAGCGGTTTAAGCATTCCAGCCGGCTTCTGATGTTCCAGCTTCACCCTCTGACACACTTCGCAGGCTGACACAAACTATGCCACTTCTTTCTTCATCGCTGGCCACCAATAAACTTTCTTCAAATCTTGATACATCTTGGTGGCTCCGGGGTGAACGCTGTATCTTGCATTATGAGCCTCTCTCATAATGTCTCCTTTTAGCCCTATGTCATCTGGTACACACAATCGACTCCCATAGCGGAGGATCCCCTTATTGTCAAATCTGAACTCACTGTCCTTGCCTGACTGAACAGTCCTGGCAATCTTCACTAACTCTGGCTCCTCATGCTGTTTCTGAGCCACCTGCTCCAGAAACACGGGTGTCACTTTCATCTGAGCAACCAAGGCACCTGTACCAGACAACTCCAACCGTAGACCTTCATCAATGAGCTTGTAAAACTCCTTCACCACTGGTCTCCTCTCTGCCGTGATGTGGGATAGACTGCCTAGTGACTTTCGGCTCAGGGCGTCTGCCACGACATTCACCTTACCCGGATGATACTGAATCTTGCAATCATAGTCACTTAGCAGCTCTACCCATCTCCTCTGTCTCAAGTTCAAATCTCTTTGACTCAGGATGTACTGCAGGCTCTTATGATCTGTGAAGATCTCACATTTTACCCCATAGAGGTAGTGCCTCCATATCTTGAGTGCAAAGATTACTGCTGCCATCTCAAGGTCATGCGTGGGGTAATTCAACTCATGCTTCTTCAGCTGCCTAGAAGCATAAGCAATCACCCTCTCATTCTGCATCAGTACACAACCCAGTCCCACACGGGACGCATCACAAAAGACTGTAAAGTCCTCATCACTAGATGGTAGAGCTAAAACTGGTGCTGAAGTCAACCTCTTCTTAAGCTCTTCAAAACTCTCTTCGCACTGGTCGGTCCACAGAAACTTCTGATTCTTCCTGGTTAGTTTGGTCAGAGGAGCTGCAACTTTTGAGAAGTCCTGAACGAACCTCCTGTAGTAACCTGCCAAACCCAAGAAACTCCTGATCTCTGTCACTGAAGTGGGTCTAGGCCAGTTAGCCACAGCTTCTACCTTCTTGGGGTCCACCTCTATTCCATTTTCTGACACCACGTGCCCTAAGAACGAAATGCTCCTCAGCCAGAACTCACATTTAGAGAACTTGGCATACAAGCCATGTTCCCTCAAGGTCTGCAAGACCAACCGCAGATGATGGGCATGCTCCTCTGCATTCCTGGAATACACTAAGATATCATCTATGAACACAATAACGAAGTGATCCAGGTACTGGCTAAACACTCTGTTCATGAGATCCATGAATGCTGCAGGGGCGTTGGTTAACCCGAACGGCATTACAAGGAACTCAAAATGCCCATATCTGGTCCTGAAGGCTGTCTTCGGCACATCCTCATCCCTTATCCTTAGCTGATGGTACCCCGATCTCAGATCTATTTTGGAGAAACAACCTGCTCCAGCTAGCTGGTCGAATAGATCGTCGATCCTTGGCAATGGGTACTTATTCTTGGTAGTGACTTTGTTCAACTGCCTGTAGTCGATACAAAGCCTAAGGGATCCATCCTTCTTTCTGACAAACAAGACTGGTGCACCCCAAGGTGAGGTGCTCGGTCGGATGAAGCCCTTTTCTACCAACTCTTTCAACTGTTCCTTCAATTCTTTCAACTCGGCTGGAGCCATCCTGTAGGGAGGGATAAAGATCGGTCGGGTTCCAGGCATCAATTCTATCTCGAACTCTATCTCCCTAGCAGGTGGTAAACCTGGCAGCTCGTCTGGGAAGACGTCTAGAAACTCTCTAACCACTGGCACCGAGGCGGGCTCTCTAACCTGACTGCTAAGCTCTCTCACATGAGCCAAATACCCCTGACATCCCTTCCTAAGCAACCTACGAGCCTGAAGAGCTGATATCAGACCTCTAGGTGTACCCCTCCTGTCTCCCCTAAAGACAACCTCTGATCTATCTTGACCTCTGAACCTGACTACCTTGTCCCTGCAGTCCAAGGTAGCACCATGGGTAGATAACCAGTCCATCCCTAGAATGACGTCAAAATCTGTCAAGTCTAGAACCATAAGGTCGGCGGAAAGGCATTTTCCCTCAACAAACACAGGACTACACTGGCAGACTGACTCTGCCACCGATGGATCGCACTTGGGTCCACTGACCCAGAGAGGACACTCTAACTCAGAGATCATCAACCCCAACCTCTGAACGGCTCTCGGAGCAATAAAAGAATGAGATGCACCAGGGTCCATCAAGGCATACACATCTGAACAACCAATGACTAAATTACCTGCCACCACGGTGTTAGATGCGTTTGCCTCCTGCTGAGTCATCGTGAAGATCCGTGCTGGAGCTGATGGACCTTCACCTCTGAAACCCGCTGAAGAAGAGGCTGCCCCTCTCCCTCTGCCTCTGCCGCTGGCCTGAGTCATGGCTGGAGCTGCTGGTTGAGCCACACTGCCAGAAGCTGTCTGCTGAGACTGCGCTCCAAAAGCTGTCCTAGGACACTCCCGAGCCATGTGTCCCTCTTGCCCGCATCTGAAGCAGGCTGCTGTCCCAGCCCGACAAACTCCTCTGTGTAGCCTACCACACTTTGCACAAACTGCATTATCCGCGCCAGAGCCTGAGCCACTCCCTAGTCCCAGACTAGACTTGACCTTGTTCCAAAACTTGTTCTTCTTGGGCTTCCTAGTGGTGTTACTCCACTTTTTGCTACCTGAAGCTGCTGCACTGAAAGAAGAAGAGCCTGGGGTCTTGGAACCAGAAGGCTGTGCCACTGACTGCTTAACTGTTCCCTGAACGATGGCACTGGCCTCCATTTTCCGGGCCATATCCACTACGGCGTGGAAGCTCTCCCTATCTGCTGACTGGATCAAGGAGGAATATCTAGAGTGGAGTTTCATGATATACCTCCTTGACCTTTTCTGATCCGAGTCAAGATTTTGCCCTGCAAATGGCAACAGCTCCAAGAATCTGTCTGTGAACTCCTCTACACCCATCTCATCAGTCTGCCTCAACTGCTCAAACTCTATCATCTTCAGCTCCTTTGAACTATCTGGGAAAGCCCATCCTGCAAACTTGTTTGCAAACTCCTCCCAAGACATGCTGTCTACTCTCGGGTTCACATAATTCTTGAACCACTCTCGTGCCTTCTTGCACTTAAGCGTGAACCCAGCCATCTGAATGGCTCTACTGTCATCAGCCCCAATCTCATCTGTGATCACCTTAACCCTCTCAAGATACACAAACGGGTCATCCCCTTTTTCATACTGGGGAGCACCCAACTTCATGTAGTCGGTCATTTTGACCTTGCTCCCACTGGCTGAGCTAGGTCTAGGAGGTTGGGCAACTGGGGCTGCTGGTTCTGTAGGTGGTGCAACATTTTCTGAGGTAGGGTTTGCTGGATTTGGATAGTAAGGTGGGGGTGGATACATTGGGTATTGTGAATATGGTGGGTAGTAGGGTGGGTATGGCATCTGTGTGGGATAAGGGGTAAAGCTAGGGTAATCCGATGTACCTCCCATTGAATACCCGGGATTTTGTGAGAAGTGTGGGTAGTGGGGTGGCTGGACAAATCTCGAGGCCTGAGTGCCTCCTTGGGATTCTCCCATTCCCTCTTCTGACATACTAACTCCCAAACTGCCATCCCTTCTCTGCTCTACATCCATATCATCCCCCATGTCCTCTGACGCTCCTCCCTGAACTGTCCCTCTGACTGATCTGCTTCTACCCAGATCTAAAGACCTTCTAGGGTCTCTTACTATTCTGTCCCTGTTGGACCTGCTTGACATTGCCCTAGGCAATGTAGGAGGACGGGCGCTCATGCCCTCATCCTCAGGTGGCACTCCAGTCAATCGTGCAGATCGACGAGTTCCCCTCATCCTGTTTTCTGAAAGGCAGCACATAACAAGCAAACATTAGCATCATATGGTTCATGTGGGCACACATGAACCCTCATCACATACATCACATATCATTAATGCGCATGCATATAATCATGGCATTTCACATCATCATGCAAGACAAGACTCCACATCCTATCCTAGTGGACATGATCTTCCTATTGTGCTTGACCTTCTATAACATCTATGAGCCCGACACTCTAGGTCCGACCATATGAACCTAGGGCTCTGATACCATTCTGTAACGACCCGAAAATCGGACCGCTACCGGCGCTAGGATCCGGGTCGACTTAAGGCCGCCGGGACCCGTAGCAAGCCAAACATACATCCTGAAAACCTGTTTAATCCCATACATGATCAAGAACATACATAAAAATTAAAACTTTTCTTTCATACATTCTATCATACGCCAAACTCAACCTGTGCATGCACTGAACATATACATAATCATCATCATAACCTGACCCCTCTATGGGATCTCATCAATGCCCCCAATGGGTGGCATAACATGTGTTGAGTTGGCTAACATAGTCATCAATAAACATAAGATCATGTAACAAAAAGGGATTACAACATCTATAGGGTCAAACACAACTTCTAATCCTCAATATCATTATACATAACATAACTATTCAGTTATACATCATCTTACAATTTATCATGTCCACTTTCTAACTATTACAAACATAAGACTTTACTCTTCTTGACTTCTCTGTCTAGCCCGTACCTGCAATCCTGGGGGATTAGGGAAAAGGGGTGAGCTACTAGAGCCCAGTGAGCAGAATAATAGAAAACAACATTTAAATCTCATGCCATTATGTAATGCAACACATCACAACTAATCACATCTCGGATGGTATTGTCACCAATAGTCCTCTACATTTCCAAAGTGCCGGGACGTAGAATGGGTACAACCGGTCTTTCTCTTAACATAGCACATCATACATACCAATGTGCCAGGGACGTAGAATGGGTACAACCTGGACTTTCTCTTACATAGTGCCAGGGACGTAGAATGGGTACAACCTGGACTTCCATACCATCTCATGCCGTAGCATCATCATACCATATGAGGACTAAAGGATCATTCAATGACCAATCCACATCAACATCATAAATGCAATGCAACATATTCGTGAATTCTAATGCAAACAACCTAATTCATCACATGGCATTCATGATGCATGAACATGCTCAACTGTATAATTCATTTGTCTTAAAACATAAAGGTTTATTCTACTCACCTCTGGCTGAAGCTCTACAGACAAAGACTAATGCAGCTAACTTCGGCAGCCGAAAGGCCTGCCTCCCCAGCCATGTTCGGCGGCCGAAAGTTCCTTCGGCTGCCGAACCTGGTTTCTGCCAAAGGGCAGAAACTTGGCTCCTTTATGCACATTTGCCTCCCAAATCTTTCAACATGCATATAACTCATCCAAATCATGCAAATATACATACATTGGCTCCTAGGGGCTTCAAACTAACTTAAACCCCAACTACAACACACAACAACAACTCAAATCCAACATACATGCTCAAAAACGTAACATTAACTCAAAAACCTAACTATGAGCTAAACATGCATTCTACCCCATAGATCTTGCATAAAACTTACTTTAAACATGAAATGAGCTTAAGATCGGCTCTTACCTCTTGAAGATCGAGAGAGAGACGTCCTAAACTCGAAGGTGGGAGATTTTTGAGTTATTGAACCTCAAAGCTCCAAAACTTGCTTTAAACTCGAAAATCTTCAAAACAACGTAAAAACTTGTGAAAAACTTGAAAGATTTGAAGGAAATAACTCAAGGATGGTGAAGAATGGCGGAAGGACTCACCTTGGCCGAAAATGGGGAAAAAGCTCGCCCATTTTCGGCTAAGGGACCCTTTTATAGTGGCTGGCCAGGCCACGTTCGGGGGCCGAAAGTGCCTCCGCATGCATGCCATGTTCGGCGGCCGAACTTGAGGTTCGGTGGCCGAACCTGGACTTTCCTCACTTATGCCTTCGGGGGCCTAAAGCACTCCCGAAGTGCATGCATGTTCGGCGGCCGAACTTTGAGTTTCGGCGGCCGAACCTGAGTTTCCTCCAAGGGTGTTTTTATTCAAAAACTCATTTCCTCTTTACTTAAAATCATCAAAAACATTAAAACATTTCATGAAAATATGGTTTTACCCTTCTAGAGGTCTCCGACATCCGAGATTCCACCGGACAGTAGGAATTCTGATACCGGAGTCTAGCCGGGTATTACAACCGCCATGTCCGATGTGTCAGCCTCCCGCTGCGTCATAGTGAAGATCCGCGCTAGATGTAACGATCCGGAAACCGGTACCCCTCTGTAACGGTCCTAACCGCCATCGGCACTAGGATCCAGATCGGCTTAAGGCCGCCGAGGCCCGTAGCAAGCCACTAAACTCTCTGAACCTCTGGAATAATCCCATACATTACCCACATTTTCTGCTAACACTTTCAAACTGTACAACTCTTTTATTTCAAACTTTTCTTTCCTTTACCAAGCTTGACCTGTATGCACTATGTCTCAACACATAGAACCACATCTAGATGGGTCAGCATAATACATCAGGCTTGGTTCAACACATTTCTCATCAAGAAATGTAAAACAGGGTCCATGTACAAAGGGATTATCCAAACTCTAGGGCCAAGCACAAACTATAACTCTGAATATAATACATGTTAAAACATGTCTATACATAACTGTACAACAAGATACATTAAGTTACATGTCCACTAAACGTCTAGTACAAACTCATCCTCATAGCCCTGACTTTACTCTTTACCCTTGCTAACTCTGATCTTTTTCATAGCTAACTCTGGCCCTGCAAAACTGGGGGGGGGGTGAAGGAGTGGGGTGAGCTATAAAGCCCAGTGAGTAGAACAGTGAAAATAACATGGTGCTAAACATGCTCTCATGGAATGCATCACATCACAAGTAATTCACCCATCTCGGCCGGACGGATCAAAACTCTCTCAAACTGTGCCTGGCCCACAAAGGAGCTCTCAGGACTTCATCTCAATCACTAGTACCGAAGTACCCTGTGCCTGGTCCCTTCAGGGCTATTCCAGGACTTTCCTACGAGGGCTAATGAATCCAAAACTATGTCCGTACCGTACATAAAGCAATCTACATGGAGCAGTGTCAGGTACAAGGATAATGCAATGCAACATATTTGTGTGCACTAATGCAATGCACCCTAACATAGCATGGCATCAATGATGCATGATTCACGATAAAAGATTTACTTTTCCATATTAAAACCATTAAGTTTAGTTCCACTCACCTGCCATTGCTGGCTTACTCTAGGCCAACTCTAACTCTGGGGCCTCCTCGGCTCCTCGGGTCCAAACCTACACAGGTGGACTCACATGAGGTACCAAACAACTCTAACATAACTCTAAACATCTCCCCAAAACCCCCCTAAAACATCACAAACATGCATGGAACAACATGCAAAGAAAGGCTGGACAGGACACCTTCGGCGGCCGAATGTTCCCTCCAGAGCCGAAACTCATGCATGTTCGGCGGCACCTTCGGCTGCCGAAAGTCTCCTCCAGAGACGAAAGTTCAAATGTTCAGGGGCAAGTTTAGGCAGCCGAAACTACCTCCTCAAGGGGTTCGGCGGCCGAAACTACTTTCGGGGGCCGAACCTGAGTTCATCCAGAACTCAGCCTCGTGCACAACCAAGCCTCCTAAACCTCCAAACTCCCAAAACATGCATCCAACCTCTCCAAAACATGCAAAAACACTTCTTCGTGCACATAGGGTGCTTAGAACAAGCTCAAAACTCCAAAAACAACTCATCTAGCATACATAGGCATAAAGGGTCCATAAACCCTCACATGCACAACTCATGCAAAACTCATGCAAACTTAACCCTTTCCCTTCATAAAACTCACTTAAAACACTGTAAAAGCAAAGGATCTACACTTACCTCTTGAAGAACAAAAGCTGGTGTCACCCCAAACTTGAAGATATGGAGATCCAAGCTCCAAAAGTCTCGAAACTCCGCCTCCTTGCTCCAAGCTCACAACTCTTCAACACAAGGAGAAAACTCATGAAAACCATGAAAGATTTGAAGAAAAACCATGAAAACAACCCAAGGAGAGCATGAACTCACCTTAGCCCAAGGATGGAGAGAAACCTCCCCTTTTTTTCCGGTCAAAGGGCCTTTTTATAGGTGGCCAACCGCCTCTCATTGGGCGGCCAAACTAGCATGCCAAACCATGCAACGTTCGGCAGCCGAACTTCTCCTTCGGCGGGCGAAACCATGCAATGTTCGGCGGCCAAACTTATCCTTCGGCGGCCAAACCTGGCCAAAGCCTCCTTGGTCTTTTCTCTTCAAAACTCAACTCCTTTCTACTTAACACCACTTAAAACCATAAAACACTGAAAAACATTTGAGAAAACCTTTCCTTTTCCCTTTTAGAACCCTCCGACATCATTGAATGCCATCAGTCGGTAGGAATTTCGATGCCGGACTTTAGCCGGGTATTACACTGGAGCTGATGGACCTTCACTTGGGGAAACTACTGAAGAAGGAGCTATCCCTCTTCCTCTGCCTCTGCCCTGTGCCATGGCTGGAGCTCCTGGCTGAGCCACTCTACCTGAAGTTGTCTGCTGGGACTGTGTCACTAAGGTCGCGGTGGGACACTCACGTGCCATGTGCCCCTCCTGTCCGCACCTGAAACATGCCGTTGTCCCCATCAGACAGACTCCCTTGTGCGGCCTACCACACCTCGTACATCTGGAGTCGTCCGAACCAGAGCTCGAACCATCACCTATTCCCAGACCAGACTTTATCCGGTTCCAGAACTTGTTCTTCTTCGATCTTCTGAGGCCTCGGCCTCCCTTCTTACTCTTTGTGACAGCCTCGCTCAGAGGGGAGAGATTAACATCACTTGTCCCCGGGATTTTGGAACCCGAAGACTGTGCCACGTACTGCTTAACTGTCCCTTGAATGATGGCACTAGCCTCCATCTTCCGAGCCATATCTACTATGGCATGAAAGCTCGCCCTGCCTACTGATTGAATCAAAGAGGAATACCTAGAATGGAGCCTCACGGTATACCTCTTAGCCCTCTTCTGGCCCGTATCATAGGCTTGCCCCACATATGGCAACAACTCCACAAACTTATCTGTAAACTCCTCAACACTCATCTCTTCTGTTTGCCTCAGCTGTTCAAACTCAATCATCTTCAATTCTTTGGAACTATCTGGAAAAGCCCATCCTGCAAACTCATTGGCAAACTGCTCCCAGGATAAGCTCTCCAACCTTGGGTCCACATAGTTTTTGAACCATTCCCTTGCCCTCTTGCATTTCAATGTGAACCCTGCCATTTGAATGGCTCTACTGTCATTGGTTTCCAACTCATCAGTTATCATTTTTACCGTTCTGAGATACTCAAAAGGGTCATCACCTGTCTCAAACTTGGGAGCATCCAACTTCAGATAGTCCGTCATCTTTACCTTGCTCCCCCCCAGATGAGCTAGGATTAAGTGTTTGGACTACTGGGGTTACTGGTTCTACTGGTGGAGGAGGAGGTGCAGCATTCCCCGAATTAGGGTCTGCTGTACCTAGAAAAAAGGGTGAGGGTGGAAACATGGGATACTGTGAATATGGCAGATAAAAGGGAGGATAGGGCATAAAGGTGGGATATGGGTTATAGCTAAAGAAATCTGCTGCATTCCCCATCGGACGCCCTGACCCTTGCGGGTAGGGTGGATACTGTGATGGAACAAAACCCGAGGCCTGAGTACCTCCTTGGGACTCTCCCATATCCTCTACTGACATACTCACGCCCAAACTCCTATCTCTTCTCTGATCATTCTCCTCCGATCCCCTTATATCTTCTGACATACCCCCCTGAACTGAGCTCCTCCTGCTTGCATCAAAAGACCTTCTAGGGTCCCTTGATGTACCTTCTCTGCTTGATCTACATGACATTGCCCTTGGCAATACAGGGGGATGGGCATCCATGCCCTTATTCTCTGGTTGAGCTCCAGTCAATCGTGCAGATCGACGAGTTCCTCTCATCCTGCTTTCTGAAAGGCACAACATACATACTAAACATAACATCATATGATCCATGCGGGAACACATGAATCCATAATACACAATCATACAAACATTAGCATCATCATACGGTTCAGGTGGAAACACATGAACCTGCAACATACATAGCATACATAGCATAACATTAATGCACATGCATAAAATCATGGCATTTCACATCATCATTGAAGACAGGACTCCACATCCTATCCTAGTGGACATGATTTTTCCTATTGTGCTTGCCCTTCTATAACCTCTATGAGCCCGACACACTATAGGTCCGACCTTGTGAATCTGGCTCTGATACCAATCTGTAATGACCCAAAAACCGGACCGCCACCGGCGCTAGGATCCAGATCGGTTTAAGGCCGCCGGGACCCGTAGCAAGCCTGCTATGCATCCTGTGCAACTGGTATAATCCCAAACATGATCAAACATTTCCATAAAACATTTAAAACTTTACCTTTACCAAGCTTGACCTGTGTATGCACTACGACTGAACTCATAGAACCCCTAGGGTCAGCATACCCTATGTCAAACTCGGTCCAACACATATATCAACATAACATAAAACTCATGTACAAAGGGATTATCCAACTCGGGCCAAGCATAATACTATAACTCTGAACACATTACATAATATCATTTTACAATACAACTCTTTTACATCATTACATAACCTTACATTACATCATGTCCACTACTATTCTATTACACATCATAACCATAGCCATATCCTGATGACTTTCTGAACTATCTCTGACCCTGCAAACCTGGGGTTAGGGGAGAGGGGTGAGCTATAAAGCCCAGTGAGCAGAACGATAATAAAAATCATTTGAACATATGCTTTCATGAAATGCATCACATCACAAACATATCACATCAAGGATGAATTTGTCACCAATAGCCCTCCACAAATCGTAACATGTCCAACTGTGCTAGGGGCGATAAGGCCACGCCTGGTCTTTTCTTACATAACTCATATCATAACATGTCCAACTATGCCAGGGGCGATAAGGCCACGCCTGGTCTTTTCTTATATAACTCATATTATAACATGTCCAACTATGCCAGGGGCGATTAGGCCACACCTGGTCTTTTCTTACATATAATGTATTGCCAGGGGCGATTAGGCCACACCTGGTCTTTCCATCTCATGTCATACCATGTCATATCATATCATTTCATATCGTACTGAGGGCTAGAGGATCATTCAATATTCATCCACATCATCATCATCGTATTATGCAATGCATCATATTCGTGAATTCTAATGCAAACAACCTATTACATAACATGGTATTCGTGATGCATGAATATGCTTAAATCATTTGGTTTAAATTTAACAAAAATATAAGGTTCAGTTCTACTCACCTCTGACTAGCTCTGGGCTAACTCTGAAGCAGCTAATACTGCTGACCACCTCGGTTCCTCAGGTCTGATCCTACACAGGTGGACTCAAATGAGGGACAAAACAACTCTAACATAACACTAAACATCTCTCCAAAAACCCCTCTAAAACACCTCAAAACAGGCAAAGGAAGGTTGGACAGGACACCTTCGGCGGCACATTCAGCAGCCGAAAGCTCCCACAGATCCAAAAGTCAGGCACTTTCAGAGGCAGGTTCGACGGCCGAATGTCTCCTCCAGAGACGAAAGTCAGGCACTTTCGGCGGCACCTTCGGCGGCCGAAAGTCCCTTCCAGAGCTGAAAGTCCATTTTCGGGGGCAAGGTTTGGCGGCCAAAGATTGCTTCCACAGGCAGGTTCGGAAGCCGAAACCACTTTCGGCGGCCGAACCTGGGTTCCCCAGCAAGGCAGGACCCGTTTCCGCCTCATGCAATCTGCCTCCAAAACCTCCTACACTCACATCCAACGCTTCCAAAACATGCACAACTCATACAACAAGCATATAGGGGTCTCAAACTAGCCTAAACCCCCAACAAACATCACATAAACATGCATTAACATACTTTTATTATAAAGGGTATCAAAACCCTTAACATGCACATCCATACAACTCATGCATTCCTAGCCCTTAACCCTTCATAAAACTTACTTAAAACATCACAAAAGATAAAGATCTACACTTACCTTTTGAAGATCGAGGGTTGGTGCGACCCAAGCTTGAAGGTATGGAGAATCCAAGCTCCAAAGTCTCCAAGCTCCAAAACTTGAACTTTAAGCTCGAAACTTCAAAACCCAAACTAAAACTCATAAAAAAAACATGAAGGATTTGAAGAAATAACTAGAAATGAACCAAAGGAGGACATGAACACACCTGAGCTCGAGAATGGGGAGAAAACTCGCCCATTTTCTGTCCGAGGGCCTTTTATAGGTGGCCTGCTGAACTACCTTCGGCAGCCTAACGTGCCTCCTAAACTCATGCATGTTCGGCAGCCGAACCTGGTTTCTGCCCTCAACGCTTTCGGAAGCCTAAAGCACTCCCGAAACGGCCCTATGTTCGGCGGCCGAACTTGAGATTCGGCGGCCGAACCTGGCTAATGCCTCCTTAGTCTTTTCTTTTCAAAATTCAATTTCTTTTGCATTAGAACTATAAAATCATGTGAAAACATTTTAGAAACACATTTTACCCCTCTAGAAGAATGACATCTTCAGAATTCCAGATTCCAACGGAGATTCCGCCGGAAGGTAGGGATTCTGATGCCGGGATCTAACCGGGTATTACACATCCTGTACATCTGATAAAATCCCATACATGATCATACGTTTCCATAAAAACTTTAAACTTTTCATATACCAAGCTTGACCTGTGCATGCACCAGAACTGTAAACATAAAAACCCCTTACTAGAGCCCTCATCAAATGCTCTAGTGGGTCAACATAACATACATCAAGCTTGGTTCAACATTTCACATCATTAAAACATTTCATAAAGATCATGTACAACAGGGATTGACTATACATTAGGGCCAAGCATAATACTAATCCTCATTACGTTACTGTACAATACCTTACATTACATTACATGTCATTTCATTTTACATTACATGTCCACTACTAATCTATTACATATACAACGCCTTTACCCTTGCTGACTTCTTATGCTATCTCTGACCCTACAAACCTGGGGGTTAGGGTAAAGGGGTGAGCTACTAAAGCCCAGTGAGCAGAACAGTAAAAACGGTTCATTAAACACATGCCATCATGAAATGCATCACATCACAAACAATCCACATCACGGATGGACTTGTCACCAATAACCCTCTACATATCCAACCATGCCAGGTGCGTAGCATGGGCCTCGACCTGAACTTTCTCTTAACATAACATAACCAATCGTGCCAGGGGCGTAGCATGGGCCTCGACCTGGCCTTACATATCATATCATATCACATCATATCGAGGGCTAGTGGGTCATCCAATATCCATCCACATCAATAGCAAATTATGCAATGCATCATATTCGTGAATTCTAATGCAAACAACCTATTACATATCATGATGCATGAACATGCTTAAAAGTTTGATTGCTTTGAAAATAAAAGAAGTTATGTTCTACTCACCTCTGGCTGACTCTGAACTAACTCTGAAGCAGCTATCTCACTGCAGATCACCTCGGTTCCTCAGGTCCAATCCTACATAGGTGGACTCAAATGAAGGACCAAACATACTCTATAAAGACTCTAAACATTTCCCCAAAAACCCCCTAAAACATCATCAAACATGCATGTAAAACAGGCAAAGGAAGGCTGGGTAGGGGACTTTCGGCGGCAGGTTCGGCAGCCGAAGGCCCCTATAGATCCGAAAGTCAGGCACTTTCGGGGGCAGGTTCGGCGGCCGAAACTCCTCTCCATAGTCGAAAGTCCAAACTTTCGAGGGCGAGTTTAGGCGGCCTAAACTACCTCTTCTGGCAGGTTCGGTGGCCGAACCTTGCTTCGGCCGCCAAATCTGGATCCTTCTGGGTGGCAGAACCCGATTCTACCATCCCACATTTAGCCATCCAAACTTTCCAACACACATCCACCTATTCTAAAACATGCATAAACACATTTTCAAGCATATAGGAGCATAAAACTAGCATATACCCCAACAAACATCACATTTAATATACATTTATCATTAAGCTAACATAAACCCTAACATTTTAGATCTACTCTAAAACATGCATCATATACCCTTAACCCCTTTTAAAACTTACTTAAAACATATAAAAAGGTGAGGATCTACACTTACCTCTTGAAGATCGAAGGTAGGCGTGACCCAACTTGGAGATGAGGAGAGAACGAGCTCCGTAGGTCTCTAAGCTCCAAAACTTTGATCTTTATCTTAAAATCTTCAAAACATGGTAAAAAATCATAAAAACTCTAAGAGATTTGAAGGAAAATATAAAATCAACCATAGAGGGTCAAGAACTCACCTTTGCCAAAAAATGGAGAGAAAAACTCGCCCATTTTTGGACAGGGGGCCTTTTATAGGTGGCTGGCCAGACCACCTTCAGGGGCCAAAGGTGCTTCCACAACTCCACCATATTCGGTGACCGAACTTGAGGTTCGGCGGCAGCAAAAGGGAGCCACCTTCGGCGGCCGAACATGAGGTTCGGCGGCCGAACTTGACATTTCTCTTCAAAACTTTCTTTTCTTTTCAAAACTCAATTTTCTTTCTTCATTAAAACCATAAAACATATGAAAACATTTTGTGAAAACCTTATTTTACCCTTCTAGAAGGCTCCGACGTCCGGAAATTCTGGGTTCCAACGGAGATTCCGCCGGAAAGTTGGAATTCCGATACCGGAGTCTAGCCGGGTATTACACACTCAGCCTCCAAAACTCCTCAAATCCTCACATCCAACCCCTCAAAACATGCATACACACTCATCAAGTATAAGGGGCATAAAAACTAGTCTAAACCCCAACAAACAACTATAAAACATCACAAGAGCAAGCATGTTGATTTTTGGTTCATAAAATGAAATATTTATGCATGTTTTTAAGATTATGTTTGGAATTATATCAGATGTAATAGGATGTATAATAGGTTTACTATGGGTTTCAATGACCTTAAGTCAATCTAAATTTTAGAGCCGATAACGGTTTAATTTTTAGGTCGTTACAAAAATATTCTAAATGACTTTGAGATTTATCTCTCGACACTTACCATAAATAGTCAATTGAACAAAGGGCCTAACAATAAACCTACGCACATAAAGTTCAGTCATACGAATCCATAAGACTAAATAGGCGCGATCCAAATACATAGAGCCCAAATATCATGTAAGTAGGCATGCAACCCATGTTAGCCCGATACGAAGGCAGCGAGACAGCTCGTTCGAAAGCTCCAGAATCAAGGAAAGGAAGGCCTACTCCGGATTCACCTAGTACACACGCGAGACTAGGTGCTTTCACACAATTAATGCAAGGTATATAGGGGCACGACACCTATCATATGGATATCTCTATCGGGAAAGTAGACAAAAGGTCCTAAAGGAAATATTAACTACCAGACAAAGAATCACAGTATAAAGTAATATCATAAAAATGAAAGGGATTCATTCTTAATCATTCCAAAGCTGCCTGCACACAATTAATGCGAGGTATATAAGGGCACGCCACCTTCATATGGATATTTATGGGAAATCAAAAAAAATATCTTAAAGGAAATATTAATTAACAGACAAAGAATCCACAATATAAAGTAATATTATAAGAATGAAAGGGAATCAATTCTTGATCATTCTAACAATTCTTAAATGCCCAGAAAACCTACCATACAAATTTATTGATTTCTTTCGGAGGTTTTTGAGATTTTGGAGTTGAAAAAAAAAAATTAATTTTTTGAGTTTCACTCAAAGTTATTTACCAATTTTGAGTTTGACCACTCATATGACAGTCAGACCCCACACTTAGTGTTTTCAATTAAAAGTACATTGTGAATTTTTTTATTTATGCCCGCCAACATTTAATTTTTTTTTTTGTTTATTTAGAAGTCTCGGCTAGGGATGTCAGGCGGGCGGATTTTTATGAGTACCCAATCCGCCCAAACCCTATTAGGCCGGATTTGGGTTTTTACAAAACGGATTTAGGCGGATTCGAATTTGAAAAATTTTACCCGTTTCGGATTCGGGTAGGGTTCGGGGTTAGGTGATCGGATACCCGTTACCCGAACCCGATTACCTATATTAACAAAACTAACCCTAATTTCCTTTTTCATTTTACTCTTTCCTCTCTCCGTCGGCGCCTCTCTCCCTCGCTTCCCTTTCCTCTCTTCGTCAACGCCTCTCCCCCACTTCACTGACGACTGCCGGTAGCCCAGTCGGCACCGGCGACGTCTCCTTTTTCTCCCCGATAAATCTTCTCTCCACAGTGGGATATCTCCTTCTCTCTCTCCAGTCGGCGACATCTCCCATTTTCCAGTCAAGGCCTCTCTCCCCCACTTCACTGACGAGTGCCGGCAGTCGGCACCGGCGACGTCTCCTTTCTCTCCCCAGTCGACGACGACGATAAATCTTCTCTCTCCCCAGTCAGCGATATCTCCTTCTCTCTCTCCAGCGGCGGCATCTCCCACTTCCCAATAAGAGACAACTCTTCCCTCTCCCCGGTCGGCATCGGCGATATCTCCTTCTCTCTTCCAGTCGGTGACATCTACTCTTTTCAATTGAAGCTTTTCTCCCCCACTTCACTGATGCTGGACCCTTGCCTCTCCCCAATCATTGTCGGCGACATCTCCTTTGACTGGAACTTTCTTCAGGTTTGCAATCAAATTTTTTGACTGGAACTTTCTATTGCTGGGTTTGCTGAGTTGCTGGGTTTGCTGTTTCTTGTCATTGAACATTTCTCCTTCTACTGTTAGGTAGTTTATTTGGTAATTTTTGTCATTGAATTGATTATTTAGATACTTTTAAAAAATTTAATTATTTGTTGTTTGATTAATGTAATACTGTTGATTTTTAGAATTTATGAACAATTAATTTGATTATCTAGTTATAAATCATTATTTGCTAGGTTGCTGAGTTGCTGGTTCTTGTCATTGAACATTTCTCCTTTTACTGCTGGGTTTGCTGGGTTGTACAAATGTTAAGTAGTTTATTTGCTAGTTTTTGTCATTGAATTGAATTTAAAAAATCGGTTTCGGGTATTGTGCGGGTATTGTTAAACGGGTTTGGGACGGGTTCGGATAATAAAATTAAAATATTAAACGGGTTCGGGACGGGTTCGGGAATTATATATATAATCGGGTTCAGGTTTGGGTACTCTCAATTTTGTGGGTACTCTCAATTTTGCGGGTACCCTACCCGTTTACATCCCTAGTCTGGGCTTGGCATCAGTGTGAGTGGCGCTGGACCTAGGGATGAGCAGAATCCGGTTCAAATCGAAAAAACCGACCGAACCGAACCGATTTGAAAATTTGGTTCGGTTTTTTATGCATTTCGATTCGGTTCAGTTTTAAATTTCAGAAATTTCGGTTATTTCGGTTCGGTTCGGTTTTGATCAGAAAAAAACTGAAAAAACCGAACCGAACCGATTAGGGATAATAATATGTTTTTTCAATAATATAGAGAAATTAAATTATATTAAAATTAAAATATTTTAATTAAATTTTAAAATACTAAAAATAAAGTGTAAAAAATTAAAAAATATTAAAAATTGAAACCGATCAAACCGAACCGAATCGAACCGAATCAGACCGGTTCGGTTCGATTCGGTTTTTGACCAAAATCGGTTCGGTTCGGTTTTCATAAAAACTAAAATTTTGGTTTTCGGTTTATTCGGTTCGGTTCGATTTTGAACCGAACCGACCGAATGCTCACTCCTAGCTGGACCAAAACTTTTATTTTATTTTTTATTTTTTTAAATATTAATATATTATAATAATATATTTATATTATATTAATTTAATAATATTATTTATATTATAATTTTTTATAATAATAAATATTTTTAATATATTAATAATTAATATATTTTATTATTAATATTTAAATAAAAAATTATTGATATTATATAATTTTAATCTCATAAAATTAATATTATGCAATAATTAGTTGCGATGAGACATTTATAGCGCATAAAAATAATATAATAAAATATAAATATAATTCTTATTATTTTAAATTTATAATTAATTAATTCATTTATTTTTTAATAAATTATAAATAATTTGCGATGGCCTTTTCATTCTGCACTAATTTTGCAGTCAAGCTCCTTTCTATCTTTGTCAATCAAATAAAAGACTAGCTAAGAAAATTATCCAATTCTCCCAAAAAAAAATCAATTTAAACCCTCAAATCATCTCCTACTCTAAATATTAATTGATGATCTGAGATCCAGAAAAATAGGGTTTTATAATGAATTTGTGAACTTAGAAAAAACTTAGCCCTAGAGGAGGGTATTTCCTCCCTTTTATACTCTTTCCTCTCCTCACGCGAGATGGCCATCCCGCTATAGGACCACCTACCCCTTGTTGCAGGTTCGTACGTATAGATGACCTCAAGACCATCCCTGTGTCAGGCTAGCATTTAATTCTCTTCGGCGCGTGGGTGGATAGGGCTGCGAAATGATTGGACCCGCAATCATTTCTTCCTGTGCCTGGGTTTGAGGAAAAGGGACCGGAACCCAGGAAGGTCGGGCTTTTAATGGCTGAATTGGGCTGGGTCGGTCCGATTAAGTGACTTAAATAGAAGTCCAGTCTGGAGGGTGAACGGGTTGGGCCCGACTTATTCGAGGGCTTAGGAGCCTCCTGGTTGTGGGCTGCTACTATCGGCCCGGCCTCATGAGGGGATGGAGAAGCCCGGCGGTCATCAAATGCCGCTTTACCTTCTCATCAGTTATTGCCCGACTGGTGAGGGGGTAAATATCGAGAATCATTATGATCGCGTCATCTAAATATAGCTTGCATCAGAACACCCTTTCACCTTATCGTCATATCAATTTCGAAATCTTCCTCGTCTTCTCCCCATCTTTGCTTTTCTCGGTCATTCGTGCACGCTGCTATCTGCGTTCTCCTATCTTTATTTCCACGATACGTTTCTTCTTTTATCTGGGATAGCTCTGACCTCTCGGATGTAGGCAACCTAGAGTTTAGCATCACCCCGTCCAACATCTGAAACTTCATTCCTAGAAAATACCGAAAGTTCCCCTATTTAACGTTAATGCCCCTTGCCGGAAGGGGAGAATCGTTCTCCTCGCTCTTCATCCTTCTGGTTTAATAGACTCTTAGAATGATGTGAGCTTGGTTTTGCCTTCCTTCGAGTCTGCTTGTCTGAGCTGGGGGTTCACACCCACGGCGTGTCTGTTCATCGTCTTCTTCAGGGGGGTCAAGATGGACCAAAGATTTCATTATTTTGTCCCTCCTGGAGTCCCGTTTGAATCTTGCTTTTGTGATTTGCGCTGAGAAGTTATCTGACTTGCCCTGATTTTGGATTTTTTGCAGCTTCTGAAATGAAAATGGATCAGATCAAGCCCTCTAAGAATTTCGTGCTCTCCTGGTAAGACATGAATACCGCCTCGGGCGCCTCCTCAACGGTGCGATCGAGGGGGGAGCCCTCTCGACATATGGCCAAAGTGAGATCGTCCAAGTCATCTTTCCGGCCTCCTTCCCCTGCTCCTGCCCGAGCTCCGAAGTCGGGCCCTCGAAATGCTAAATCTTCAAGGTCGCCAAGCTGCAGCTCGTCGGGCTCGGTCACTCAAGCTGAGGTGAAGGTCCTTGCACGCGAGACAAAGATCACGCCTGGGGGGAATGTTCAGGGGTCCCCAGTCAAGGGTGTTCAGGTTACAGAGGAGAGGGAGTCCGGTTCTGCATATGGCGGGAATGTAGCGGAGGAGGTCGGGAGCAAGTGTCCTGCCCTTATCGAAGTGCCTGCCCCGATTCCCATTCCGAAGGAGTCCCGTGCTTCTAGGGGACCAACTTCTATCCTCCTTCCTCTTGAGAAGAAAAAGGATGCTCCCGTGGTGTCTCTGATGCCTGCTCCTTACTCAAATTCAGGGAATAACATGATTTCTGAAGTTTATTGTGGAATACAAGATGCGGCTCACACATGTAATATAAAGCATGTCGTGGTAGATTCGTGTCAGGATTTCCTTGCTGGGAATGGTGAAGATGATCAGCTTGCTGTTGATTTTGATGTAGAGCGCTTGTGCTATGAGAAACAGAGATCTGTTGCACTCAGTCAAGCTTCCGTTGATACTTTCTTGTTCCATTACCCTTCATAATGCTTTATCGGCTTTCTAGTGCTGCTTTAAGTAAGCAAAAAGGGCAACAATGCTACTGAATTTGCCGAGTGTCATATCCCATCTGTTATCGTTGAAGGTTCTCTTTTATCCGGCTTGAATCTCCTTTTGAGGGTACTGGGAGGTCTGAGCCATAGAGTGCTGGGTCTCCCACAATCAGCAATGTAGATAGTATAAATGTAGGTTATGTAGAGGATAGCGCCCCTAGGCATGTAAGTCCTTTAGGGACGGTATTCCTTCTTTCCCGCGTAGGTGATGAGAATAGGCTGTAATATACTTTTCTTTTAATGAAAATTTATTTCTGTCTCTTACTTCATGTTCATACCTGAGTTATTTTCTGTCTTGTGTTTATGCTTGAATTGTCTTTGCCTTTGTCTGTTTTTTAACACTTTATCGAGCTATCGCTTGCTTTTAAGCTAACCAGGGCTGAAGACTTAGCCCAAGATTTGGCTCATGGCTTGTAAATTTCTTCAATTTCACTGGGGTCTTCTCATCTGCAGGCTTTTTCCGAGCTGGATTTTTTGTGAGGATAAGACTCTGAGCTGTTGCTCCTTTACGGGTTCTGACCCCATTAGGTCCTCAGCCTGAGCTCGGTTTTTAACAGTTGACTTAATACCTTCAACTTTCTTTCCATTATTTCATATGTACGAGCTTGGGTGTGTAGCCTTTACACGACCGAAGTAAAAAGGATTATGTGCCTCTTTAAAGCAATGAGCAGGATCGATCTTCTCATTTTCAGTTCTGTTCTGATAGGGGCTGAGGTTGAGGCCTTACCTTCTCACGCCATGGGACTTTTTCTTAGCTCATAGGAGGTGTGTTTTCTTCAGTGTGATTTTTGAGCTTCCTGAGCTCGGCTTTCTTTTGCTTGGTTTTCTGAGTTCGGGTTTTCAGGTCGGCACTTTTGGCCCCTTGTTGTCTTTCGTCTGATGATTCAGTTCTCGGGTATGTCTCGGCTGGATTCTTTATTGTTTAGATCTTCCTCTAGGCTAGCTGAGCTGGTTTAATGCCCTCGGCTAATTTTGGAGGTCGGCGTCTTAACAGTTTGTAATCCAAGTTCGGATTCAGTTTTGAGGTCGGCACGACACTTTGCCTTTTTTGGCTGTGAGATCAGAGTCTCTTCCTCTTAGGTCCCGAGCTCCTTTTGGGAGGTCAGAATCTGGTTTTTCCTTGGTGATTTTGGGCCCATTACTGTGCTTTCATGAGTTGTTTTTGTATGTTGTCACCGCATGCTGCCATTTTTGTTTGCTCCGGGAGATCTTTGAGATTTTCGCCGGCCGTTTTTGCTCCGGGAGATTTTTTGAGATCTTCGCTGGCCGTTTTTGCTCTGGGAGATCTTTGAGATCTTCGCCGGCCGTTTTTGCTCCGAGAGATCTTTGAGATCTTCGCCGGCCGTTTTTGATAAAATTACAATGTGTTAAAATTAATATTATATTATAATTAGATATGTCCGGCAATATAAGAATAAAGAAAATAAATTTAATTTGAGTCATATTAAATATTTATTTATTTTTCTTTAATAAATTATAAATAACTCAGTAATATTTAACAAAATACATTAAATATAATAATTACTTATTAATAAACTTATAATTGATATTATTTTCAATTAGAGTGTCACTACACTAATATATTAAAAATAGTATTAAAATATTTATTATTATAAAAAATACTATAAATAATATTAAAATATTTTAAGTTTAATTTTATAACTTTAAATATTTATATTAATTAATTATTTATTTATTTATAAATTATAAACAATTCAGTAATATAGTACAAATTTAATTACAAAATAGTATATTTTGTAAAAATAACTCAATGATATTGTACAGATTTACCCAATAATAAAATTTTTTAATTATTTTTTATAATATATATTATTATTTTTAATATATTAATATAATAATACTATAATTAAATAGTACCTATGGTCCGCTATACATTTAACGGATAATATCATTTTTATAGTTCTGAGTTTTTTTTTTATGGACTTTATAATATCCCTATATATTAAAAATAATAAAATATATTAAATATAATATTTACATATTAATAAATTTATAACTGATACTATTTTTAATTAGGATATCACTACATTAATATATTAAAAGAATATTAAAATATTTATTATTATAAAAAATATACTATAAATAATATTATTAAATTAATATAATATAAATATATTATTATAATATATTAATTAAAAAAAAGTAAATGCTTGGTCCAGGGCCACTCACACAATCCTAAGCTCAAATTTTTAGAGAAATTTACAATTCAATATCTAAATATTAACATCGATTTTTATATTTTCAGAAATCTATTAAAATGTCTTTATATTTTTTTTCCGTCAATAAAATAGTCATTTCATTTATTTCTGCCATTAAAAATAGATAAAAGATGAGAGATAAAAATTTTAAAATCTAATTTTACCCTCAAATAAAATCATTTATTTTAATCATTGGATATTCTTATTATTAACAAGTCAGTCCCAATATTTTTAAAAATTTATTAAAATGTTCTTATCTTTTTTCATATCTATTAAAATGCCATTGTCATTTCTTTACGTCAACGAAATAGTCTCTCCTCCTCCTTCTCCTAAAAAAAAAGCAGAAGAAGAAGAAGCAGAAGAAGAAGAAGAAGCAGAAGAAGAAGAAGAAGCAGAAGAAGAAGCAGAAAAAGAAGAAGAAGCAGAAGAAGAATCGCCTCCTCCTTCTCCTTAAATAAGAAGAATAAAAAGAAAAATTGTCCTTAAATAAGAAGAATAAAAAGAAAAATTGAAGAAAAATCAAAGAAGAAGAAGAAGAAGAAGAAGAAGGAGGAGGAGGAGGAGGAGGAGGAGGAGTCTAGAATTATAGAAGAAAAATATTTTTCATTTTCTTGCTTTCTGTGAAGAAGAAGAAGAAGAAGAAGAAGAAGAAGAAGGAGGAGGAGGAGGAGGAGGAGGAGGAGGAGGAGGAGGAGGAGGAGGAGGAGGAGGAGTCTAGAATTATAGAAGAAAAATATTTTTCATTTTCTTGCTTTCTGTGAAGAAGAAGAAGAAGAAGAAGAGGAGGAGGAGGAGGAGGAGGAGGAGGAGGAGGAGGAGGAGTCTAGAATTATAGAAGAAAAATATTTTTCATTTTCTTGCTTTCTGTGAAGAAGAAGAAGAAGAAGAAGAGGAGGAGGAGGAGGAGGAGGAGGAGGAGGAGGAGGAGGAGGAGGAGGAGTCTAGAATTATAGAAGAAAAATATTTTTCATTTTCTTGCTTTCTGTGAAGAAGAAGAAGAAGAAGAAGAAGAAGAAGAAGAAGAAGAAGAAGAAGAAGAAGAAGAAGAAGAAGAGGAGGAGGAGGAGAGGAGGAGGAGGAGGAGTCTAGAATTATAGAAGAAGAAGAAGAAGAAGAAGAAGAAGAAGAAGAAGAAGAAGAAGAAGAAGAAGAAGAAGAAGAAGAAGAAGAAGAAGAAGAAGAAGAAGAAGAAGAAGAAGAAGAAGAAGAAGAAGAAGAAGAAGAAGAAGAAGAAGAAGAAGAAGAAGAAGAAGAAGAAGAAGAAGAAGAAGAAGAAGAAGAAGAAGAAGAAGAAGAAGAAGAAGAAGAAGAAGAAGAAGAAGAAGAAGAAGAAGAAGAAGAAGAAGAAGAAGAAGAAGAAGAAGAAGAAGAAGAAGAAGAAGAAGAAGAAGAAGAAGAAGAAGAAGAAGAAGAAGAAGAAGAAGAGGAGGAGGAGGAGGAGGAGGAGGAGTCTAGAATTATAGAAGAAAAATATTTTTCATTTTCTTGCTTTCTGTGTAATAGGATACAAGGATTATATATTACAAGATATGATCAATTGTGCCTATGATTATGTTATCAATTATCACCTAGAATCATGCTAGGATTGTGATAACTATGGTAATGTTAATCACTGATTAATTACAATTATGGCATAATATTCTTTCTAACGCCCCCCTCAAGTTGGTTCATGTGGATCCAACATGCCCAACTTGTCCAAAACTTCATGGAATATTCGTCCAGCAACTGCTTTAGTTAGGATGTCCGTCCACTGATCTTCTGATCGAACAAACGGTAATGATATCAAACAATTGTCCAACTTTTCCTTGATGAAATGTCGACCTATTTCAATATGTTTTGTTCGATCATGTTGAACATGATTTTCGAAAATGCTGATTGCTGCCTTTGTAATACCCGGCTAGACTCCGGTATCGGAATTCCTACCGTCCGGTGGAATCTCGGATGTCGAAAACCTCTAGAAGGGCAAAGTCATATTTTTATAAAATGTTTTCATGTATTATATGGTTTTAAGTAAGAAAGAAACTGAGTTTTGAATGAAAAAGACCATGGAGGCATTTCCAGGTTCGGCCGCCGAATTTCAAGTTCGGCCGCCGAATTTCAGGTTCGGCCGCCGAATTTCAAGTTCGGCCGCCGAATTTCAGGTTCGGCCGCCGAACATGGGATAGTTTAGGGGGGGCAAGTTAGGCTTCCGAAAGTGGCCCAGGTTCGGCCGCCGAACTTGCATGAGTTTTGGAGGCACTTTCGGCTTCCGAAGGTGGTCTGGCCAGCCCCTATAAAAGGCCCTATGGCCAACAACGGGCGAGCTTTCTCCCCTATTTTCGGCCAACAGTGAGTCCATGCTCTCCCATGGTTGGTTTTGTTGATTTTCCTCAAATCTTTCAAGTTTTAACGAGTTCCAACTTGGTTTTGAAGAGTTTTGGAGCTAAGATCAAGTTTTGGAGCTTGGAGACCCAAGGAGCTAGATTTCTCCCACCTCCAAGTTTAGATCGCCTTCCCTCTCGATCTTCAAGAGGTAAGAATAGATCCTTAGCTCATTTCATGTTTTAAACGAGTTTTATGAAAGTTTATGGGGTAGAAATGCATGTGTAAGTTAGTTGTTTGTTGTTAGGGTAAATGTTAAATTTTTGGGTAATGTATGTTGTTTGAGTTGCTTTATGTGTTTGTGTTGGGGTTTAGGATAGTTTCAGATCCCTAAATGCTTCTTTGTTTGGGTATGCATGTTGTAGAATAGCTAAATGCATGTTTGAATGGTTTGGGAGGCAAAAATGTGCATGATGAGGCTGAGTTCTGCCATTTGGAAGAACTCAAGTTCGGCAGCCGAAGGACTTTCGGCCGCCGAACCTGCCTGTGGAGGCAAGCTTTCGGTTGCCGAACCCTGCCCCTGAAAATTGGACTTTCGGCTCTGGAAGGGAGTTTCGGCCGCCGAAGGTGCCACCGAACATGCATGAGTTTCAGATCTGGAAGGAACCTTTGGCCGTAGAAGGTGCATGACTTTCGGCTCTGGAGGGACTTTCAGCCACCGAACCTGCCGTCGAAAGTGCCCTGTTCAGCCTTCCTTTGCATGATTTCTATGATTGTTTTAAGGTGTTTTAGGGGGTTTTGGGGAGTAGTTTAGAGTCATGTTAGTATATGTTTGGTCCCTTATTTGCGTCCACCTATGTAGGTTCGGACCTGAGGAACCAAGGACCCCCAGCAGTGAGATAGCTATTTCAGTGTCTTGTCAGAGCTAGCCTGAGGTGAGTAGAATGGACTTTTATTTCCAAAGCAAATAAATAAAATTGAGCATGTTCATGCATCACGAATGCCATATGATATATTAGGTTGTTTGCATTAGAATTCACGAATATGTTGCATTGCATAATATGATGATGATGTGGATGAATGTTGGATGATCCTTTAGCCCTCACTATGATGAGATATGATATGATGGGATACGGAACTCTAGGTGTGGCCTGCACTACGCCCCTGGCATGATTGGATTATTTAGAGGGCTATTGGTGACAAGTTCATCCTTAATGTGATTTGTTTGTGACGTGATGCATTTCATAAAAGCATGAATGTTAAATTTAATATTTTACTATTCTGCTCACTGGGCTCTAGTAGCTCACCCCATTCCCTTAATCCCCCAGGTTTGCAGGTATAAGGCAGTCCGGAAAGTCAGCTAGAGTAGGAAGTTTTATGTATGTAATAGCTAGTAAGTGGACATGAGAAAGAATATGATGTAATGAATAGTATTGAACAGCCATGTAATATAATGATGTTTATTGAGGTTTAGAGTTGTGCTTGACCCTTATAACGACCCGGAAACCGATACCCCTCTGTAACTGTTGGAAAGAATCCTCTGCCATGATTATAAATCAATCAGTTGTTGGAAAGAATCCTCTGCCATGATTGTAAATCAGTCAGTGATCAAATCTTACCATATTTAGCATAGCACGATTCTAGGACATAATTGAGGGCTCAATCAAAGGTCTAATTGTTAATATCATGTACTATATAAACTCTGTAACTTACTACACAAGAGGTAAGAAAATAAAAACAGTTTTCTTCCTATAATCTCAAGATGGTATCAAAGCAGGTTTCGGTCTAAAAAATATAGCCATCCTGCAATAATCCTTTACCAGATACCCTTCCCAACTTCTTTCTCTCACCGAAACAACAATGGCCGACCTCCCCAGCACGGTTGACCAATCCCAGGCAATAATTGATCCAATAGCAGACCTGTCACAAAAACTATTCCAGTTAATTCAGAATAGCCAAGATGGAAATCAGAAATCAGTGAACCAATTCACTCTTAATTCAGCACAGCCACCGTCCGACATAAAATTGAATGATTCCAATTATGTTGTATGGGCAAAGATGATGGAGATGTTTATCACGGCACTACAAGGAGCCGCGAAAGGAGGAGGCACGGGTGTCCCTTATGATCGGAAAGGAGGTATTTTAGGGTTAGAAAGGAGGGCAAATGACCTTTCTACCCCTGTCTCTTTAAATAAATCTAAATGTGCCTCTGCTTGTTTTAATTCTAACAAGGTACAAAATACTAGTGGGTGGATATTTGATTCAGGAGCTACAGACACTATGACTAATGATTCTTCAGATTTTGTTGTGTCAGCCCCACCCTCAAAATCCAATATTCAAAACGCTACCGGTAGCTCTTTCCCGGTCATCGGTGGTGGTACCGTTTCTATAACCCCCACTTTAAATGTCTCCAACAGCCTCTATGTACCTTCCTTATCTTGCAAATTACTCTCTGTCAGTCAGATCACCAAACAGTTAAATTGCAGAGTACTCATGTATCCTCATTTTTGTGTTTTGCAGGATATTCATACGGGCACGGTACTGGGCCGTGGTACTGAGAAAGATGGACTGTACTATGTGGAGGAGATCTCAAGTACTGGGTCAGCTCATTTAGCTCAAGGGTCCTCAACCCGACAGTTATGGCTCTGGCACCGGCGCTACGACCATCCCTCAAGTGATTATCTTCGTACTTTGTTTCCTGAGTTTAAATCCATTGACATTCCAGTTTGTTCTTCATGTGTGCTTGCTAAGAGTCATAAGAGTACTTATCATATATCCACAAATAAATCTGATACTCCCTTCTCAATAATACACTCTGATGTATGGGGGCCTGCCCCGAAAACTGTCTCCTCTGATTATAGATACTTTGTGACTTTTATTGATGATTGCACTCGTGTTACTTGGGTTTACCTGTTAAGACAAAAAAGTGAAGTGGCTGAGAAATTCTGTGATTTTTTCCGTATGATTAAAACCCAATTTCACAAGACCATTCAAGTCCTCCAATCTGACAATGGAGGGGAATTTGTCAATAACCATCTCCAAACCTTTTTCCGGGATAATGGGATCCTTCACCAAACTACTTGTCCTTATACACCACAGCAAAATGGGGTTGCTGAAAGGAAAAATCGACATATCCTTGAGACTGCCCGAGCCCTATTGTTTGAAGTCCAAGTTCCTCCTAAGTTTTGGTCTGAAGCAGTTGCCACATCCATTTACCTCATCAATCGACTTCCGTCTCGCGTCCTTAATTTCCAATCTCCCTTGCATACCTTGTCCTCTCATCACACCATCCCTTCCTTTCTCAACCTTCCACCTAAAATCTTTGGCTGTACAGTTTATGTTCACATTCCTAAAACACACCGCACTAAACTTGATCCATGTGCTCTTAAGTGTGTTTTCGTTGGTTATGGTGTCCATAAAAAGGGCTATCGGTGTTTTGACCCAATCTCTAAACGGCTCTTCACTACCATGGACTGCACTTTTCTGAAAGAGGAATATTTTTTTCCATCGCCAACTAGCAGTGAGGGGGAGACAACGGCACAATCACCACCACTGCCAAATTGGCTTAGTCAGGAGGGGCCAGAACTTGATCATTCTTCTCTTCCTGAGTCTACACCAGAACTGGGAGACACTGACCATCTAGTACAGTCCTCGGTCTCAACGTCACAACCAGAACCTGACACCGTAGAATATCCTGAGGAACACACAACTGAGGTATGTGAATCTGAACTTTCCCCTGGTTCTAATAACCTTACTACTGAACCCATTTCCCTTGAGGTTTCTGAAACAGGCCAATATGTCCTACCCCCTCGGAATAATAGAGGAATTCCACCCAGGAGATATGATCCAGAATTCGAGGCAGCTAGGTCCAGATACCCTGTGGCAAATGTTACCAGAGGAGAAAGACTATCACCTCAGTTGGTCAACCTACAGAAAAACATTTGCTCAGAATGGATACCAAAGGATGCCACAGAGGCCCATAAGGACAAAAGATGGGTTGAGGTGATGGAGACCGAGATGGATGCCTTGGAGAAAAACAAGACCTGGGAAAAATGCTGGCTACCCAAGGGAAAACGACCAGTGGGATGCAAATGGGTGTTTACCATAAAGTATAAGTCAGACGGAACGGTGGACAGATATAAAGCTAGACTTGTAGCAAAAGGATATACTCAGACTTATGGAGTTGACTATTCTGAAACATTCTCTCCAGTAGCAAAAATTGATACAATACGGGTCCTATTCTCTCTAGCTGCAAACCTAGACTGGCCACTTCACCAATTTGATGTGAAAAATGCTTTCTTACATGGTGATCTGGAGGAGGAAGTATACATGGATGCTCCACCAGGGTTCATGAGTGGATATAGAAGGGGAGAAGTGTGTCGATTGAGGCGAGCCTTGTATGGGTTGAAACAGTCACCCAGAGCATGGTTTGGGAGATTTACTCAAGCAATGAAGAAAAATGGATATCGACAGAGTAACTCCGATCACACTCTATTCTTGAAGAGGCAAGGAAGGAAGATCACGTGTTTGATTATATACGTGGATGACATGATTATAACTGGAGATGATGTGAACGAAATCAAACAACTGAGGGACAACTTATTCCAAGAATTTGAGATGAAAGACCTGGGGATGCTAAAATATTTTCTTGGAATCGAAGTTCTCAGATCAAACCAGGGAATTCTAATATCACAGAGAAAGTACATTCTTGATCTGTTAACTGAAACAGGAATGATAGATTGCAAACCAGTCGATACTCCGGTAATGGTCAATCACGAGTTGAGCAAGGACTCAAAAGAAGGACCCACAGACAGAGGGAGGTACCAGAGACTGGTAGGAAAACTGATTTATTTATCACACACCAGACCAGACGTGGCATATGCTATGAGTTTGGTAAGTCAGTTCATGCATGATCCAAAACAAGACCATATGGAGGCAGCATTAAGAATCGTTCGATATTTGAAAGGAACAGCTGGGATGGGCATGTTGTTCAAAAAGAATGGTCATTTCAGTATCAGTGGATATACGGACGCAAGTTGGGCAGGAGATCTCTCTGACAGACGATCTACTTCAGGATACTTTACCTTTGTCGGAGGAAATTTGGTAACGTGGAAAAGTAAGAAACAGAAGGTGGTGGCACTGTCAAGTGCTGAAGCAGAATTCAGGGGAATAGCAAAAGGACTGGCAGAACTCCTATGGATTAGAAAGTTGATGTTTGAGCTTGGATTCCCATCAAAGGATGCAGCTGAACTCCGGTGTGACAATAAGGCGGCAATAAGCATTTCTGAAAATCTAGTTCAGCATGATCGAACAAAACATGTTGAAATAGACCGACATTTCATCAAAGAAAAGTTGGACAGTGGTCTGATATCTTTACCATTTGTTCGATCAGAGGATCAATGGGCGGACATCCTAACCAAAGCAGTAGCTGGACGAATATTCCATGAGGTTTTGGGCAAGTTGGGTATGCTAGATCCACATGAACCAACTTGAGGGGGAGTGTTGGAAAGAATCCTCTGCCATGATTGTAAATCAGTCAGTGATCAAATCTTACCATATTTAGCATAGCACGATTCTAGGACATAATTGAGGGCTCAATCAAAGGTCTAATTGTTAATATCATGTACTATATAAACTCTGTAACTTACTACACAAGAGGTAAGAAAATAAAAACAGTTTTCTTCCTATAATCTCAAGAGTAACGGCCCAAACCGCCACCGGCGCTAGGATCCAGATCGGCTTAAGGCTGCCGGGACCTATAGCAAGCCAAACATACATCCTATCACCTGGTCAAATTCCATACATGATCAAAACTTTTAACATAAAACTTAAACATCTGATGCAAACACTGAGCTTGACCTGTATGCGACATAACTGGAAACATAAAAACCCCCATACTAGAGCCCTCATCAAAACTCTAGCTGGGTCAACATAACATACATCAAGCTGGGATTACATCCAAAGAACTAGAACCTAACATGTGCATGCATCAAACCACAACATAAGACCTCCACTAGGGTCCTCATCAAAATACCATAGTGTGGTAAACAACACATGTCATAAGTTTGGTTCTGTAACAGCCCGGCCCTTTCACCGGCACTGTTACCGTTCACGGCCCAGGGCTATCCCTCGCCTGGCCTGTGCCACCTCGGGCTTTCCACTGGCGTCGTGAACAGCTTTTAACATCCATTCACCCTCACGGGTTCCTGGCAGGATTTGTCCCCTTGGGTTCTCGCATCGCATCCTTCACCAAGTGGATTTGGCCCAAATTTCCCTTTGGAAATTAGGTCGCCTCCTCCACTACTCGAACCCTTGACCTCCCACTTTAAGGGAATAGTCTGGTGAGAGTAAGTACCAATTGTTCCATTCGTAACAGCCCGGCCCTTTCACCGGCACTATTACCGTTCACGGCCCAGGGCTATCCCTCGCCTGGCCTGGCCTCATGCCACCTCGGGCTTTCCACTGGCGTCGTGAACAGCCTTTATTATCCATTCACCCTCACGGGTTCCTGGCAGGATTTGTCCCCTTGGGTTCTCGCATCGCATCCTTCCCCAAGTGGATTTGGCCCAAATTTCCCTTTGGAAATTAGGTCGCCTCCCCCACTACTCGAACCCTTGACCTCCCACTTTAAGGGAATAGTCTGGTGAGAGTGAATACCAATTGTGCCTCATGAGTACGGTGTGCTGAGCGAGGACGCTCAGGCCTTATGGGGGGTAGAAGCCCTATGAGGTGGATTGAAAGTATCCCACATCGGAAAGAGGTAAGGAGGGGGGAAGCCTTATAAGGGTAAGCCCCAAGAGACCACAGTAGACGCGTTTTGGGAAGAAAGGGTATCAAATCCCTTGACCCAAGAACAAAACCTTGAGGGGAAGGCTGGGCCAAGGCCCTCGAACCCAAAGCGGACAATATCTACTGTTGTGGGCCCAGAGGATGTTACAAGTTCAACCCAACTCAACATTTGACATAACATACATCATGTACTAAATAGGGACTAACCAAGTCTTAGGGCCAAGCACAGCACTAATCCATAACATAACTCTACTTTACTTGTATTATATTACAATATCTTACAATCCATTATCTCAGTTTACATTACATGTCCACACAACACTAATCTATTACAATTACAATTATATAAGCATAACCTTAACTCTTGAGACTTCCCGATCGACCTCCTACCTGCAACACTGGGGTTAGGGGAGAGGGGTGAGCTAAAAAGCCCAGTGAGTAGAAGTAATAAAACAGTTCATTAATTACATGCTTTTATGAAATGCGTCATAACACAAACATTTCACATAACGGATGGACATGACCACCAAAACTCCCTCTGTCTGTAACATAACATGGTGGGGCTCCTCAGGACTTCATTATGCCCGGCCCTCGGTGGGGCTCCTCAGGACTTCATTAACATAACATATATAGGGCTATTGGGGTCGCCTTGGTCCATCCACATCAACAGAAAATAATGCAATGCGTTATATTCGTGTAACTAGTGCAATCAACCTATTACATATAATCATGATGCATGAACATGCTTTAGGCATTTGATTTCGTAAAATAAAAGATTAAGTTTAGTTCTACTCACCTCTGGCAGACGCTGGACTGACTCTGCAACTGCTAACACTGATGGCCTCCTCGGTCCCTCGGGTCCAATCCTATACAGGTGGACTCGAATGAGGTGCCAAACACACTCTAAACAACTCATAAACAACTCTCCAAAAACCCCCCTCAAACATCCTCAAAACATGCATAGAAAACAACCATGAAAGGGCTAGATAGGGCACTTTCGGCGGCACTTTCGGCGGCCAAAGGTCCCTTCCAGAGCCGAAAGCCATGCAGGTTCGGCGGCCGAAGCCTCTCTCCAGATCCGAAAGTCAGGCACTTTCGGGGGAAAGGTTAGGCGGCCAAACCATGCATCCACAGGCAGGTTCGGCGGCCGAAACTACCTTCGGCGGCCGAACCTGAGTTCATCCAGAACTCAGCCTCTTATGCATACAAGCCTCCCAAGCCTTCCAAACACCCCAACCATGCCTCCAACCTCACAAACACATGCATAAACCCTTAACCATGCACAAAGGAGCTTAAACAAGCTTAAACTCCAACAAAGAACATCATAGAGCTTACATAAAGAGCTTATGACCCACATAAGCCAAAACCATCAAAACTACTCAAAACCTCACTTGCTCTCTTCCAATCATGCATACACTCTCCCACATGCATAAAGGAGCATAAACTAACAACATAACGTCATTTAAACATACATAAGCCTACATTGGGCATAAAACCCATATAAACCTAAATATGCATATCTACCCATACTCAACTATCAAAACATCCATAAACTTACTTAAAACTCCATTAAAACATGAGGAAAGCAAGGATCTACACTTACCTCTTGAAGATCGAGGGGTGGTGCGATCCCTAACTCGGAGGTGTGGAGGATCCAAGCTCCAAAAGCCTCCAAGCTTCCAAAACTCCTATTTAAGCTTCAAAACTTCAAAACAAGGGTAGAACTCATGAAAACTTGAGGGATGGGTAGAGAAATCATGAAAACAACCAAAGGAGGGAATAAACTCACCTGAGCTCGAGAATGGGGAGAAAACTCGCCCATTTCCGATCTGAGGGCTCTTTATAGGTGGCCTGGTCATCAACCTTCGGCAGCCTAACGTGC